>NW_006408672.1:2192574-2219711 GCF_000296735.1 Chrysochloris asiatica | reverse complement strand
ATAATATTCCATTGTGTGTATGTACCACAGTTTGTTTATCCATTCTTCAGTTGATGGGCACTTTGGCTGTCTCCATCTTTTTGCTATTGTAAATCGTGCTGCTATGAACATTGGTGTGCATATATCTTCTCGTGTTGTGGCTCGTATTTCTTGTTGAACCAACGACTTTTTGGTTCAACCCAACATTTTGGTCCAGTGCTTATCCTACAGCGCCACACCAGGATTTGTTGAATGCCATCAAGTAAGTTCTGACTCATAGCTACCCTATATAAGGTTTCCAAGGCTTTAAATCTTTGCTGGAGCAGAAAACCTCATCTAAGTTAGTAGTGGTTATGTGCTGTGAAATTGGTTCCAACTCATAGCAATCCTACATAGGTTTTCTGAGGCTGTAAATCTTTATGGGAGCAGAAAGTCTCATCTTTCTCCCGTGGAACCACTGGTAGTTTTGAACTACTGCCCTTGAGATTAGCCCAATTCGTAACCAATTCGCTACTTTATTTTACATTTTTAAGTGAAATTTGATTTGTAAGCAGTTCATTCATTTAACTGCTCTGATAGCATAGTGGTTACGAATCAGGCTGCTAACCTCAAGGTCTGCAGTTTGAAACTACCAGCTGTTGGAACATAGATTTGGAAACCCCTGATTTGGTCAGTGTCATAGTTTGTTGTTTACTGTATAAGATGTGGACAGCAATACAGCCTTAGTTTATTCTAGAAAACACACCGCGACCTCATACTTTTCCTTCTCCTCCAGATACTACAAAGACTAATTTGGTGGCTGCATGTCCCCTGACTGTGTGACAGATCAGTGGGTGGGCATAGGACTCTTCTCTACACAGCTAGCCATGCCCAGAGCATCCCTTCCTGCTTGGATAAACAGCTGGTCTATGGATTTAAATAACTTAGCAAAACAAGGAAAGGGCAGAGTTGGCTCTGGTGTTCTGGGTTGGTTGCAAATTATGGCTGGTTGCAATTACTACTCCCCAAGTCAGAGAGCACCCTGATCCCAGCTAGACAGAACCTTTAATTTTTTTCTTTGTATCTAGAATATGTCATTCACTGGTTAACTTACTTTATATATTAAAAACAAAAACACAAAACTATTAGACCATCAGTTCTCTGCATTAGCTGCACATTGGATTCACTTGGGGAGCTTCTAAAACTACCAGGGCCTGGGGCCTGCCCCAGATGTTGAGTAATTAGCCCAGGAGCAGCTTTGGTGTAGGTGTTTCTCAGAGCCCCCCATGAAATGTTCATGCTTTGCCAGGGTTGAGAACTATTGATCCAGTCTCTTAACCTACAAAGCTATCATGGCTCATGTGTACCTGAACTTAAATTGAAGTTCTCTATTTTCATATGAACTCCCGGTGGGGCACTGTAAGATCAGCACTGGACTGCAAACCATAAGGTCGGCAGTTCTTAATCACCAGCTCGGAAACCTTATACAGGGCCGTTCTGAGTTGGAACCGACTCAATGAGACTTAGCAACAAAAACATTTTCATATAGCTTTGTGGAATTGTCATTGGGAAGTATTATGCTTTTACATTAATGAGTCCTGGTGTGATGCTATGGAATAAAGTCCTGGGCCACAAGGTCGGTTTGAACCACTAAGTCAGCCATTCAAACTCACCAGCTGCCCCATGGAAACCCTATCCAGGGTTGCTATGAGTAGGAACTGACTCGACAACACTTAACAACAACAACGTTTCTGCTTTGGGGGTTGATTTTCTTCATTCTGAAGTGTAAATGTGTTCACCGAAAGATCAGCTGGCCATGCAGAAGCCCTGGTCTAGAGGGTAGCTTCTCAGGGGATGTCAATCCTGGAGCGTACAGTGGTGCTTAGTATGTGCATGTAGGGTTGCAGTTGTGTCACCTGTAACCTCCACTCAGTGGTCCAGATTTCCATTTCTCACCGGGAGAGTATTTTAAATATACTGCAAGGGGGTGGTGGGTATGGCAATGCATTGTGATTTTCTTTGGTCTGTTTCTATTCCTTCCTCCTTTTCTTTCTGTTTACCTGCATTTTGAATCCATCTTGTGTAGGTTGTAGTATGATTTTATTTGGTGACTCCAACCCATGATGCCCCCGTGTGTGTCAGAGTAGCACTGTGCTCTATAGGGTTTTCTATAACTGCTTTATTATTATTATTATTATTATTGTTGTGAACTGAGGGATAGTTTACATGGAGGAACATCAGCTTTATACCATTGTTTCATTGCAAGGATTACAATCCTCTCCGTGCATCATCATTCAACAGTATTTACTTCCATTCCCTCTGGGGGTTTTGGGTTTTTTTTTGTTTTTTTTTTTGGTGTTTTTGTCTTTGGGGGGTTGGGGAGAGGTGTACACAGAAACATTCAGGAATATATAATAATTTAAACAACCAAAGGGCACATTCTGCAGCAAGCCTGCCAATAGCTGCTTTTCCAGAAGTGGATCTCCAGTACTTAAGGCTGTTCTGGGTGGACTTGAACCTCCAATCTTTTGGTTAGCAGCTGAGTGTGTTAACAGTTTGCATCACCCAGGGACTCTTGTAGTAAAACACATTCACTAAAATCTGTTTGACTTTGTGGACAGTCTGAAAACCATAGAAACATTTCTTTGAAAATCCTTGAACTTCAAAGTTCATTCATGAAGAATAGACAAATTTGGCTTACTGTCCTTGTTCTGATTTGAAACCTTAACCTGAGTTGGGGGGTCCTGGTGTGGCACTTTGGAATAAGCATGGGACTGCTAACCTCAAGGTCAGTGGTTCAAACCCACCAGCTGCTCCTCGGAAACCTTATACAAGGTTGCTATGAGTTAGAACTGACTCAACGGCACTAAACAGCAACCACCACCACACTGTATCAGGGTTCATTCTTCACTGTTTTCATGAATTCAAACTAAGTCCAGAGTGTTGGAATTCCCAAGATATTGGAACTAGTGTATTCATTTAAAAACAATGTTGTTTCTATTAATGTCTGTTCACTGTGAACTCCTTAAGGAAATACAGGATGATATAAAGAATTTCATATGTACCTATCCATAGATATTGCATATAATTCTCCATTCAGCGATAACCATTGTTAGCTTAGATTTAGCTTCTTTATATCTAGAAATGGATGTTATAATTATCTAATTATATATAAGTGTGTGTGTGTGTGTGTGTGTGTGTGTGTGTGTGTATATATAGTCAGGTATTCTTTGAGAGTTCCATGAAAATGCCATATTGAATGTTTTCTTATTTCAAGGGAGCTTCAAAAAGTTCATGGAAAAATTCCATTATTTTTAATTCCATGAAACTCTCTCATACTTACGCACTTAAGTATTTTATTTTCACAACTGAAATGGCATCATTTTTATGGATGCATTTTAATTGACAGTTTTTCAAAATGGTAGTATGATATCCATTTACTGTGTAAATGTTTTTGTCCTGTATCAAAATTATTTTACCAAATAGATTCTGGCTGTCGAAAAATTCTGCATATTTTTAGTTAGTATTTCCTGTGGCGCTGTGAGTTAATGCGTTGGACTGCAAAGTCAGTTTGAACTGCAAGGTCAGCGACTCAAGCACACTCGGCAGCTCCTTGGAAACCCATACAGGGTCGCTATGGGTCAGAACCAACTCAATGTCACCTACCAACAGCAAAAACCACATGAGCCCTAATGACTATCAAGCCCTGGGACTTTAAGAGAAGAGCAGAATTGTTGAGCCTAGTTAACTTGCCTCACTTCACCCACGTGACCATCTTGTCTTTATTTGGTTCCTGGACTCCCTGCAGGACCCAGAGACACAGTGCTTGCTGTTGTCTGATGGGAGCGGCTCCGCCCATCCCAACCACTTCATCATCCTCCCAGCGGAAGGTGGGAGTGCCATGCCGGCCATCAGCTTCACAGGAGCCTTGAGAATTCCAGTGAGTAAGCATGCCTGCCAATAGTTTCCAAAGTGTTCTTTGTTGTGCTTACCATGGAATTCTGACATTTGTTGACCATCAATCTTACAGAAGAAATCTTTGATACTTATGTGCCATAGACCAGGAGTGGCAAACCACTCGCTCCTCTCTGGAGTGGAGGTGACTACAGTGATGTTTTGTTTAGCTCAGACTTTGTTTAGAAAGTTTTGGATTAGTTGCCACCATTTAGAAATTCAGAAATGTTATAGACTCATTTGGCCCACATCCTTATGGCTTGTCCCCCAACTCCCTTAGGGAAGACTCAGCCTCCCCAACCTGTCCCACCCCTGAAGGTCCTGGGGTGAGAACCAGCACTGAGTTCTGTTCTATGGCCATAGGTAACCCCAGCTCTGGTCTCTTAAAGGTCCCTTAGTGCACATCCACACACACTGGGTCTGTCCATATGTGATGGCGGGGAAGAGGCATGACAGAGTGTGTACAGAGACCAAGGAAGAGTGTCAGTTGCAGTGCCAGCAGAGAGAAAACCCACAGACTTGGCTTTCTAGTTAGGTGGGAGAGAGAGGTGCAACAGCACAGGCGCTAACTGTGCCAGGCTTTCCTTCCACTAAATCCATGGGCACCCTCAGCAGAGGAGCTAAGGAGCTAGGCTGAGGGGTTTTTAAGCTGTGGTCTTCAGCAATGACTCACAGAAGACACCAGAAGGTAGGTGACGGGGTCACTGCAGAGGGTGTGGAGTGGGGGTCTAGGCCCCGCTGATGCTGGCCTGTAGGCCATGCTCAGATACATCTGGGCTCTGGCCCTGAGTACTAATAATCTTATTCCAAGAGCAACAGATATGACTCTCACCTCCAGACAAGACAGCTATATTAATGCTCCCCCTGTAAGGTGAGCATTAGATGGCTAACCGCAAGGTCAACAGCTCAAATCCACTAGCCGCTTGTTGGAAACCCAATACAGGATCACTGTGAGTTGGAATTGACTTGATGGCACTGAACAACAATAACAACTCAGGAGAAAGGGCCAAGGGAACGTGGGTCCAGAGGTCCTTCAGTTCTATGGAGAGTACAAGCCAGAATAACCCCAAACCTTCCCATAGGAGGAAATTCGAGATCTGGTCAACAAAAAGTGCTGTTTCTGCCCGGATGAACTGGGGCTCCAGGCATCAGGCAGTCATTAAGAAAGAGCTCAGATGGTGTCAAATTTCAATGCAAAACTATATTCATAAAACTATCTTCTTAGTAACAACTAGTAACCTTTTCAATGCGCCTTACAGTATGGCTACCTCAAACACTTTGCTAAATGCAGTTAGTACACACTAAGGATGCATACAA
The DNA here is from genome assembly GCF_000296735.1 of Chrysochloris asiatica. NCBI lineage: Eukaryota > Metazoa > Chordata > Mammalia > Afrosoricida > Chrysochloridae > Chrysochloris > Chrysochloris asiatica. The sequence continues at coordinate 2,214,482 of NW_006408672.1, read as the reverse complement.
GTGAAAGATTCTCAGTGCACTTGTCCAGAATACAGGCTCTGGAGGCCTGGCCCCCGGCTAGGTATGTGCTCCAGCAGGTTTGTTAACCACAACCACACTGAGCCTCCATTTCCTCCTCTATGATCCAGGTTTGGTATTGGCTGGATGCTTCTATGTTGTTCTGAGGATTTAATAAAATCATTTCATTACAGCAGCAAGCACGGTGTGCCAGGCTTGCATTCAGCATGCAGTAAATTATACACATGCACAAGCAGACCCTTATACACAGGCACATGTACACTCACACACTCATACACTCTCATAGTCACACACAGGCATATGCTCACACTCATACAAACTCACACGTAATTCACACATCCATACTGGTACATCAGTTTTGAAAACATGAAGTTGTTTACAATGTATGTGCTCTTTGCTAGTTTGGTGGACCATATACACACACAGCATGGGGAATAGGAAAGGGGAAAGTTCATTGCCTTAGACTGACTAGATTTCCTACTCCGATTTCCCTGGTGATATCAGGACTCACCATCTCATGAGTGCCCCTTCTTACTAAAGGTAGTCACGAATGAATATAATATTTATGAGATATGAGCAAATAAATGTACATCAAACTCAGATCTTGATTTATTAATATGTGCATTAGTTTCTTTTTCCATTGTTTTCCCAGCATCCAATGATGTGGACTATGGACTTTGCCAAATGGTTGCAATGATTTATTCTGTGTGATTCAGGGTGACTGTTTAATTTGCTGTCATTTCAGTTTCAGGGGAAAATGAACTAGCCACGGACCAAAGTCTAACAAGGTGGCTGATGCTCCACCACACCCACATAAAACCCCTTGAGAAACCCCTCAGTGGCACTACTTTCAGAGTTGTAATGTGAGGCGTAATGTCCTAACAGCTCTCTGTCAGCCATCTTTGATAATATGACGTTCTTAGACTGCGAGGTACAACAGTACAGTAGCCATTCTCTTTGTGCAGAGCTGGAGGTGCTAAGAACACACCTGAAACACAGGATGCTTCAGGAGAATGTTGCATATTTAAATAAACTCTGAGCACACACCTGCTTGCTCTTTCTCTTCCAGGGTGTAATAGAGTTCTCTCTGTGTTTGCTATTTGCCAAGTTGGTCAGCTACACGTTCCTGTTTTGGCTTCCACTGTACATCACGAATGTGGGTGAGTGGCTGTTGTCACAAGCACAGATGCTGTGACTGTGATCTGAACTCCCGTTTCTCTCCTGGTTTCTGCAGTCAGGGAAAGAAAAAATAAAACAATGTGTGGTGGTGATTTGAGAGGCATACTTTGACCAAAACAGCGTGGTTAGTAGAGATGTATGGTGGTGGTTATGTGTCGTGAAGTTGTTTCCACTTCATAGCGACCCTGCATAGGGCTTCCGAGGCTATACATCTTTCTCCTGTGAAATGGCTGGTAGTTTCAAATGGGTCAGCAGTCCGTCAAACTCTTAACATAACCACTACGCTACCAGAGCTCTCTAGAGATGTATAGACAAAGAGAGAATTTGGATATGAGAGTTTTATTGAAAGGACTGGCGTGCTCCCTCCCGGCTCTGGCCTTCAGTTATGCTGAGACAGCTTGTGTTTTTCTTGGAGCTGTGTCACGGTAGTAATGAGCCAGACCAGGGCGACTGAAGCTCCAGCTAATAACGTTAATGATTTTCCTTGGAAGTTGCTTCTTCTTAGAGATGCATTGTCATTTGAGGGAGGGTGACAGTCTGTCTTATATGTCTGAAATCCAGCAGTGGCTCATGAAAGGGACTGCAACAGAAAATACTAAGAAAGCACTAATGTGCATGCCCTGTGTCGCAGGGCCACACCAAGAAATGAAAGAGGAGGGAATTATAGTACTTCAGAGAGGAGACTGCTGCGTGTGGGTGATGGAGCCATGACTGGAAGGGATGGAGAAGGTCAGGGAGACTGTTGAGGCCAGGGTCATGAGGGAGATCCAGGCTCTGGCTAATGAGACAAAGGGGAGAGAAACTTGAGAAGGTGAGAGGGTTTGTAGATACAGGCACATGTTCCAAAGAGTATCATGACGGCAAATTGAAATTGACAAGATCCTGAGGGGTGGAAGTTGAAGGGGCAGTGTGGGTACTGTCCCCTGGGGGTCTGTAGGAGGTGGCAGGCAGTGAAGAGGTCATTTTAGTGATGATGCAGAGTTGATAGAAAATGATAGGTGGACAGAAGGACTTACAGACTCACGCTCCTAGGGGTCCTGGCCACTGCTCCTTCCTTAAAAGAGAGCTGCTCATGAGCTGGGCACTTGGTAGACAAGCACAAGGGGTGACACTATTAAAACACAGGTTTTGAATTACTACCACATCCATTCTGAATGATTGATTTAAGAAAGCACATTCTGGCACATGCCATTCAAGGTATTAGGTGAGATGGGACTCGGACAACTGTTGTTAATGCTCCCGAAGACTCATTCCCCCAGCACTAGACAGTTGTACTCTCCTTCCAAGTTCAGGACTGTACCAAGTCTAGTGCGGAGAATTGTGAGGCCTCAGTTTCTGCATCTATAACATGAGACGGTTCCAGTCCCATATGGCCAGATGATCTCTGTTGTTAGAGACCTTGTAGCTCTAGAGTCATTTGAGAGTTTTAGCTGGGTTCTTTCTCACAGGTTTTACTTCTGTCTTTCTGTTACATCTAAAGTTATAGCTACCACAAAGGGCCCACAGAACCTGAAGATGGGGTAGTCATTTGACTCAACAGAATAAATCCTTGTTTTTGGTTGGAGGGTTATAGTTTTTTATCCTTTCTATTTCTACCTATAGCAGACTGTTTTGTTTTGTTTTGTTTTGTTCTAATATGAGCTGACTAATCGCTACCACTTGGTTTAAATCGTGTGCGAAAAAAAATAATCTCCTGTGTAGCTCTCCCATGCTCCGATCCCTCCCTGAGACACTGTGGGAGAGAATGCCTCACTGACTGGACTCCATTGACATTTTCTAGACCACCTGGATGCCCAGAAGGCGGGGGAGCTCTCCACCTTGTTTGATGTGGGTGGAATCTTCGGTGAGTCTGTTACCTCGCCATGTGTTCTACGTTGACACAGAATGTAGCGATGTAGTGAATACCAGTGTCCCAGGATCTCTTGGAACATGCTTCACCTCTAAGAGGGAAGTGTCCTTGAGTGAGCTGTCATGTAATCGAGTAAACTCAGTCCAACAGTGCTGTGACCATCACTTGGGGAATGCCTTCCTCTGGCTCCTCCTGGACCCTGGCTCTAAACTTGAACTCACGTTCCTTCAGACACAGGAGCCAGCCTCACAGGGAGGTGATGGATAGATGGGGATTGGAGATGGTGGAGGTGGGGGTGATGGTGGTGATGGCCTAAATCCCAGCCCCCAAGACGGCTCACATGGTCTTGCTGAGAAGAAGCCTCCCAGGTCACTCCCATTTGCCCCACAACCAAGCAGGGTCTGGGAATGGGTCAGGCACTGCAGGAGGGCTTTCTGTGGTACCAAGGGGGAAGGGGCTGGGAAATCAAGATCTTTCTCTTGGGTCCTATAATGTGTGTTCTCTTCCCCCTTGCTGGGACGGGCCCTCCCCTTTGCAGGTGGGATCCTGGCAGGCCTGGTTTCAGACCGCCTGGAGAAGAGGGCCTCCACCTGTGGCCTGATGCTGCTGCTCGCAGCCCCAACGGTAAGCCCACTGAGACCTTGAGCTGCCTGGCTTGTTCAGGCCTCTGGTGTGCCCCTGCTTTCACTGCCCCAGCCCAGCACTGGTATGCTGGGCTGGTCCACACTGGAAACCACCAAGGCTCCTTCCTCCTGGTTATTCACTGAGCGATGAGGCCATAAGGAAGTCCTGGTTCTGGTGGGGGCTCTGGAGTGAGTTGTCTTACCCTGCATAAAGCCTTGGTGGTAGAAGTTCTGGGGCTGAGCTCCCACCCTGACCAAGTCTCCTTCCAGGGCAGCCTTGTGAACTGCCCACCCAGTCCTGCTGCTGGTTTTCAGAAAGGTCCTTCATCCCAAACCCCTTATTGTCCAACCCTGCACCAATGCCTGTCTCCAACTTCCTGTTGGAGGTTACTTCTTCAGGCTTTCCCTTCCCTGTACTCCCCCTTTACATTTTGTTTTATTTGGGACCCTGGCCTGTTCCTCTAGCCTCACTATGTCAGGCCCATGAACATACTTGGCCTCTGCTTCTCTCCAGTAACCAAACAGATGAGCAGGACCAACTGCTGTAAATCCCCTCTTACTACATACCCCCTGATACTTCTGTGTCTGTCTCCTACATTCTACAGTCTCACAACTCTCAGAATGTTCTCTACCTTCTCTTATCCCTCATCTCCAAATCTCCTGAACTCTCTTTAGGATGACCTCCCCATCAAATATTTCATGGATGCTCCCTCTGGACACCCGCCCCCCTGCCCCACTGCTGCCTTTGTCTGGACCCTAGCATGTCTTGAAGCAGCTCCCGCTACCTTCCCACCAGCAAACATTCCTGCCTCCTAGCCTGAGTTCACTTTCTTAACAGGCCTCGCTCACTCTTGGCCTTGGCTTCTGGGTGCTCTTGTAGACAACTGCGGCTTGTCCTTCACCCAGCTTCACCCAGCTGCTCTGCTCCGCTCCATGGGAACCTTCTCCCCATTCCATAAGCTCCTGCTCATCCTTTATGGAGCATAGTGGTTACGAATCAGGCTGTGAACCGCAAGGTCAGCAGTTCAAAACTACCAGCTGTTCTGTGGGAGATAGATGAGACTTTCTGCTCCCGAAAGATTTACAGCCTCAGAACCCCTGTACAGGGTTGCTGTGAGTCGGAACCGACTCCACAGCACATAACCATCCTGGATATAGTGCTGTGGGCTAATGCACTGAACTGCAAATTCCTTTGAACCACAAGGTCGGTGGTTCAAGCTCACCAGCCACTCCTTGGAAAACCTATACAGGGTTGCCATGGGTCAGAAACGGCTTGACAACACTTAACAGCAACAACAACAACATCATAATACTTGAGTTTTGCAACTTTTCATGTGGACAATCTTGTGACTACTTCTAGTAAACCATTGTTTTCTCACTGTTTTCAGCTCTACATCTTCTCCACCATCAGTAAAATGGGTCTAGAGGCCACCATAGGTGAGTGCAAGCAGCAGCCAACCTTTCTGAGATGAAATATACAAAACACCAAAGAAGCATGCAGCTGGAGAGAGGGGAGTATATGGTGTGTCTGAAGTAGTCCCCTGCCCACCTTATCTGGTGGGGCCACCGCTCCCAGGCGTAAGACTTGACTGCCTCAGAGCATGCTGGGATCTAGACAGGAGCAGGGATGCATGCTGGATGTTCACAGGGAAAGGGGGCTTTCAGAGAAGCCAGAGGTAAATAGAAAGTAGTCTGTCCCCTCATAGATCCTTCCGCCCTTCCCATGCCTCCGGAACTAGGCACCTTGGCTATGGCCACCTCAGGGAGCTTGGCTGAGTTTCCCGAGGGCGCTGGTGGTGAACACTGGGCCCAGACTGGCTGTTGGACTGTGATTTCCCACTTGCCTCTCTCCTCTCAGCTGGTTGCCCTGCCTCCACTCTGGGAATGGTTGTATAACAATGAGGGACTATTTTTAACTTCCTGTCAGCGGTGCTGTCAGATGATGCTTCTGACTGTGGGTAAATATGTTTCCTTGCCTAACAAGCCAGCAGTAGGGACAAGGAGAGAAGGGGCATGTATGTAGTCACCTTACAAGGTATCTAGAAGCCAGCTGCCAGCACCATGAGGGCATGGAGTTTCCTTTAAGTTTCTCTGACTCAGAGACATCTGCGCAAAGGATGGGAGTCTGGAGGACAGTTTGGGAAAGGGACCGTGAGTTTAGAAACTAATCATGTTTGTCTTACCCATTGCCACGCATGGTCACACTGGGATCCCTTGGGGCTGTTACCAGCAGCTGTCAGAGATGAAAACGTTTTTATGCTGCAGAAGAAAAAAAGCATAAAGTTTTATGCCTTAGCCATCCCAAACCTGATGGCCCAGACGACCTACCCACCAGACTGTTCCCCTCAGCATGCTGACAGCTGCCATCCTGGAGGACCAGTAAGCTGTGTACCTGCTGGAGCCATAGCCTAAATCTTTAGGAATGTGTGATTGACTTACAGACATTAGCGATAGGCAAGTTGTTAAGGAAACAGGTGTGATGCACGCAGGCTTCATGCACACCCCAGGGAATTATCACCCCCTGGGGACTTACTTTTCCACCTTCTGCAGGTCAGGTAAGCAGGTTCACCACAAGGTAGCCAGGAATGCAACTCAAAGTGCACAGTGCCAAGAGTCCACCCAGAGGGTTTCTAAGATCATGCAGACTTCCAGAGGAAACTTTCTGTTGGCTGAACCTCCCTTCTGGTTTCCACAGCGATGTTGCTGCTCAGTGGGGTCCTCGTCAGTGGGCCGTACGCCCTGATCACCACCGCCGTCTCTGCAGACCTGGTGAGTAGGCCGCAGGCCCCAGCATGAGCTGTGAAGCGGAACACTGGCCACAGTAGTCACCTTGTCCACTCTTTGGCAAAGAGGCCCAGCATTAGTGAAGCACTGTGTTTTTTTCCCTATACCTGTATCTAAGTTCTAAAGAGTTTTCTGAAGGAAATAAAAGAAGGCAGCAGCTTCTGCTCTGCAGACAAAGAGGCTGACATGAGGCCACGTAGGCAGGCTGTGGGCCCTGGGTCTGAAGCCCATAATTGGGCTTGCTCCTTGGCTGCCTTTGCTAACTGGTAGGCCCTGGCTCAGTCCTGGAGGCGGTGACCTTCTGCCCACTTCGGTGCTGAGCCCACAGCTGGTCTGTGGAATGGCAGAGATGAGGAACTCGGTATCTTCTCTGGGAAGACCACAGCCCGGGGAAGAAGTGGTCAATGCACAGAGTAGTGAACACTGTAATACCAGAACCCCTCAGTGCTTTGAGATCCAAAGGAACCACTGACTAATTCTTCTGGTGGGAGAAAGAGCAGGGGGAGGGGTCTTATCCTGGCAAGGTAGCATTTATGCCCAGTTGTAGAGACCCCCAGGAGCCCTGGTTTGGTGCTGAATGCTAATCATGAGTTTGATAGTTCAAACCTACCAGCTGCTCTTTGGAAACGCTACACAGGGTTGCTATGAGTTGGAACCAACTCATTGGCACTTCACAACAACAATGCAGAGAACCCAGGGCCGTGTGATAGCTCTGTAGGATAACCACTGGACTGTGAACCACAAAGTCAGTGGTTATAGCCCACTAGCCTCTCCTCAGGAGAAGGATGAGGCTTTCTGCTCCTGTGAAGATTTGCATACAGCCTTGGAAACCATACACAGGGTCACTATGAGTTGGAGTTGACTGAACAGCATTTAACAACAACAACATAGAGACAGCCCCCGCCCTCCCAAACGAAGCAGAGGCACCCTTATCTCCCTGATGTCATGATCACAGGTCAGCAGCAACAGTGATAAGTCATCTTAAGAAGATGGACCCTATTTTGTTTGTTATGATGAGAGAGCTTGTTACCTCTGTGGTCCTCCTTCCTCAAATCAGTGTAATTATGAGAAAAACATCAGACCAGCCCCAATTGAGGGAGAATTTATAAAACACTAAGCGGCTTTAAAACATTAGTGGGAAAACTCTATGATTCTAATTCCGTTTGTCCACGAACTCTTCGAAGCCCCCTCATACATGGTCAGAAATCCTGGAAGCACACAAAGGGGAGTCTGAGAAACCATCACAGCCTAGAGGAATTATCACCTGAGGAGACATGATGACTAAGTGTAATGTGGTGTCCTGGGTGGATCTGGTTGTTGTTGCTGTTAAATGGGGACAACTAAAGAAATTCAAATAAAGTTTGGATTTTTGTTAATGATAATGTACCAATATTGCTTCATTAACTACAACAAATATAGAAAAGCAATGTATATAACAACAGGAAAATGGGCACACAAGATGCATATTTTTCTGTAAATCTAAAACTATTCTAAAATTCAAAAGGAGTTCCCTAAAGAGGTCTTGTAGATTCTTGGGCAGGAGGCAGGGACTTGTAGACCATCAGTTTGGCACCTCCCTCCATTCCTGTGTCCCCTCTCAGTGATCCTGCTATAATCCTGGTCACCTCATCTCCTCCACTTCTCTAAAGCCCTTTGTAATATCTTACTCAGGTGCAGGACCTCCAAGCTCTGGAATCCCACTCATTGTTCTGCTCAGACCCACAATAGCCCATCCCTCTGTAGTCTTGCTGAACCTGTCCCATTAGTCAATCTCCCTAAGAGTTACAGGTCGTCTGGCCCAAGAAACTCAACCCCATTTAGAGCAACAAAAGGCTCTCATGTGCCACTCTGGGCATCTCAGATTTTCATTCCTGAGAAAGCCAGACGCTCGTGTCCTGGACAGCCTGAGAAGAGGTCATTGCGGAGGCCCAGGGAAGTCCAGCCCCTTTCATACCCTTCCTCCCCACCACATCAGTGAGTGACCCAAAGCAGCAGGTCTAGCCCTGCCTTGGCTACCTGTTTGCTTGGAATATACCTTTGTGAAGTGTCACCTTGGGTATATATTAGTTAATTCTAGAAGGATTCATACCAGACCATTAACAAATCCATCCTTTTGGGATTAGAGAGCAGAGGGAGTTTCATTATTTTTGTAGATTCCAAAAAACGTTAAGACCCTGAGTTTTGTGTATGTATGTATACTTTTCCTCATTTTATATCATGTATGTTTGTACACATGCACCTGTATACACACATACAAGCCTTTGGGTTTTTTGGATTTTTTTTTTCTTTCTTTCTTTCTTTCTTCATTCCTTTTATTGTCCTCTGTGCAATTTTTTTTTTTTTAACCTTTTATGTATGGTGTTTTTAAAAACTGGAGTTTCCACTGGTTCATCATGTAGGACTTGCACTCTTACGGTGGTTTCCTGGGTTCTCTTCCTACCCTTCCCTGGCTTTTGCTGTTAATCTGGGTGAGTTTTAGACACTGCAGAGATACCAACATGTTTCACGGCTCAGGAATTCAGCAGTCAGGTGGAAGAGGACACCAATGCCAGGGGACATTAGGGACAGGGAACATGTATCTTCTTTTTATGTCTATGTTCCCCAACGAGGAGTAGGGCTGTGCTGAGTAAATATTGCTTTATTTGAAGACAATTCTAAGAGTTCCATTAACTGGAATACACTTGGACAAATATTTCTGATGGTTTTTTCACTATTAAAAACTACAGAAACATTATCTTTTGTCTTAGTTCTCTAGTGCTGCTATAACAGAAATACCACAAGTGGATGGCTTTGAGCACCAACAATTTATTATCCCCCAGTCTAGGAGGCTAAAGTCCAAGTTCAGAGTGCCAGCTCTAGGGGTAGGGTAGTCTTTGTCTTTGTTAGTTCTGGAGAAAGATCCTTGCTTTTAGCACCTGTAGGCCTAGCATTCCTTGGAGATCTCCATGTGTCTTTGCATCAATCTATGCCTGGATCTAGGAGCTTCACAATGCAGAGACCTCAGGTCCAAAAAACACACTGCACTCCCGGCTCTCCTGTCTTGGTGGTGGTAGTTCCCTCTGAGCTCAGCTCACTTCTCTCTCCTTTTATATCTCGAAAGAGATTGATTCAAGATACAACCTCATCCTGTAGATTACATCTGACCTCATTCACATCATAGAAGTGAGGATTTACAACACAGAGGCTAATTACACCAGATCACATCCTGGGGGAGGTGATGCCACCTCACAGGGAAGGTGGTGTTACATCTCATCATGGGGAATTATTACCTCTTAACTACAGAACCACCGAGAATCCCGGTCTAGCCAAGTTGACACAAAACCTTAGCTATCACATTTTTCCTAGGCAAGTTTGGGGCAGAGTAGAATTGAAATTTTTTAATGGAAACTATCCCATGTGCTAAATTGTTTTGCTAAGTTATTCAAGTATTGTCATTGTAGTGTGGAAGGTTAGACGTTATTTCTCACCTCTGATACTACTGAGATGGCCTACCCATTGTTTTCCTTCTAGGGGACACATAAAAGTCTGAAAGGAAACGCCCATGCCCTTGCCACCGTGACTGCCATCATCGATGGAACCGGGTCTGTAGGTATGTGGAGAATTTTAAGAGGTTGACTATTGACCTGGGAAGCCACATTATCTCATCCTAATGAACAGATGTCCAGGATTCCAATTTCCTTGGTAATACTTGAATCGGCTGGCCCAAGAGCACGAGCAAACCAGTGTCAGCAAGCCCAGTGGAAGTCAACTTGTGAGGAGAGTGTCAGTTTAGTAGGGTGATTCAGAGAGGTGTGGATGTTTCTGATTGAGGCTAGTTTTCTTCAGCATGTAAGAAGGGATGTCAGGTTTTAATTTAAATCACAGATTTTCAAACTACAGCCTATGGGTTAAATTTAGCCCATTTCCAGAAGGACAGAGTCTTAATTAAATTGCAATTACAGGAAGACTAATGATCTGGAAGCATACGAAATTCCGAGTGTTACCAGCTTCATTAAGATTTTTGAAGAACATTCAGTAACATCTTCTAGAGTAAAGAAAGGTAGTGAAATAATCAACTCATCTCCTCAGCAAATGAGCAGGTGGGAATTGGTAAGCAAAACAAACAGCAGGCCTATTTTCATCAACAAGTCAGCAAGCATGTTAGGGAGCGTGAACCCTGTGGGCCCTCTTTGCTGAGATTCCGAGAACTGCCCTGGGCTGGGCCCTCATGTCCTTCAGCGTGCCGGCTGTCACCCCCTTTGTATGGAAGTTGAAACTTCCGGAGGTCTCCTAATGCAGCCTTACCCCCAGCTGGTCAGGAAGGGTCCGGGATTGGAACTGACACATCTGCTGCTCCAGATCCAAAACCCAGTGGGAAGAGTGAGGGGGGACAGGTGCAATCTGCTTGTACCCTCATAGCAGTGAAACAAAAGATCTTGTTGGACAAAGGCAGTGCCAGGAGACCTCCTTGGGAGTCAGCAAAAACAGTGCATCAGAGTCTGGGAGTCCGGGATGTAGGACTGGCATTCTGCTCAGTGTAGGAAGCAGGTTTTTCTCTGGGTTGTTCCCACAGCCCTTTATGCCAACTAGACAGAAAACACTTACAGTACATTTCTCTGACACCTGCTGCTCTGTGACTAATGCAGAATTCAGACTCCTCTCCACTAGTCACTGTTTCTCATTCTGCAGCCACACGGCCTCCCTGCTGCTCCCAAGAGTCCCAGCTGTAGCCCCAGTGCAGACCCTCTACACGGCTATGCCCTGTGCCCCAGACACTCTTCTCTCAAGGGGACCCAGGCCTCACTCCCTTTGTCACTGAAGTCTTGACCCTCTCAGACCCCCTCTTTAGACTTTGTAAATCCTTCTTCTCCCATACTCAAGGCCTCTTCTCCTAGTCTGTTGTTCTCCACAGCACTTAGTACCTTTGCAAATATATCATGAACTTATTTGCTAAGTATTTGTCTTGCCTCTTTCCACTTCAGTGGATGGTCTATGGAGACAGGAGTTATGTTTGTTTTACTGGTTGCTGTATTCCCAGTATTGAAACGGTGCCTAAAGCATAGTTGTTGTTGTTAGTTGCCATCTCTGACTCATGGTGAACAAGGTGTTGCCGTTTTCATAACGGTTGTTGTGTTTGAGTTCTAGCTGTTGTGTCAACTCATTTCACTGACAGTGTCCATTATTGTCACTGACCCTCTACATTACCAAACAGTAATTGGTTTTTCCTAATGAACTGTCCAAAGTAGGAGAACCAAAGTCTCACCATCCTACCTTCTTAGAAACATTCTGGTTGTATTAGTTCTAAGACAAGTGTTCATTTTTCTAAAAGCAGAGGTATAGTCAATATTCTTCATCAACACCACAGTTCGAAGACATCATCTCTTCTTTTGTCTCCCTTTTTCATTATCCAGATTTTACATGCATATGAGATGATTGAAAATACCATGACTTTTAGTCATCAAAAAGACAGTTTTTCTTTTTAAAACTTTAAAGAGGTCTTTTGCAGCAGATTTGCCCCATGCAGTATGTTGTTGGGGCTCTTGACTACAGCATCTATGGGCATAGGTTGTTGATGTAAGCAGGTTGAAATTCTTGACAATTTCAGTTTCCCCCCCTTTGTCATATCAGTTCACATGTGAGGATGTTTTTTTTCTTCTTCATATGCTGTGTCTAATCTGTAGTCTTCCATCTTGATCAGTAAGTACTTCAAACTCATCTTCGTTTTTGGTCAGCAAGGCATATCATATGTATATCTCAGGTAGGTAAAGAGTCTGACTCTAATCATGATGCCACAGTTTTCATATTTTTTATAATTGGTTCAGAATATTATTTTAGCATACAAATTGAATATGTAAATGGACATAGTAGGCCCTCAATAAATGAATGTTAACTCTAATCTTGATGCCACAGTTTTCATATTTTTTTATAATTGGTTCAGAATATTATTTTAGCATACAAATTGAATATGTAAATAGACATAGTAGGCCCTCAATAAATGAATGTTAATGAACTGATCTGCAGATTTAAGACACCTAGAATTGAAGATAGGGCCAGGAGGGTTCCTGTCCAGGCTGTTGAATTCACAGAGTAAGGGCCAAGCCAAAGAAACCCAGGGGCCTTCCCTCAGCCCGCATGCTCACCAGGATAGGGCCAGACCCCTGCTCCTGCTGACATTTCCAGAGACATCAGAAGTTTGCCATACATGAGAGTTGCTGCCTGTTCTGGGAAGGACTGGGCAGTTTCATGGTGAAGGCTATCTCCTGTGGTTCAGAAAGGAGTGCACAGTTGTTCAGAAGGCCCAGCTTTAGCTTCTGGGGTTACCAAAATAATACCATTTTTTATTCTCAGTACTGGTTCCTTCATCTTGCTGTGTCCAGAAATGACTTTGAATTGTTGGACAATTTTAGTGGTCATCCCTCTGGATGTTTCAAGAGAGGCCATTCCCTTATGGACACCTCTAGGTGCCTGGGAATGTGTCTTGAACAAAAGATGAAGGGATGCTGGTGTTGTGCCTCGCGAGGGTCTCTGTGGAGTGGCACAGCACCCCGCGGCCCTCTGGCTCAGGCAACCCACCAAGCACTGCATGATTTGTAGGACACACCCGCTGGGCATCAGGAGACGCCTGGGCTGCGCATGGTTCTAATTAACTGTGTGACTTTGAACAACCTTCTCTCCGCCTTCTGCCAACAGAGGTCTTTGTCTGTGAATCAGTCCAACTCCCACTGTGAAACCCTTTTAGGGAAGCTAATTTGGAGCTCAGCTGGCAGCCCTGATTGCTATTTTAAAGCAGAGGATGAGAGTAAAACAAGGGAAATTATGAATTAGGTGAAAAACACATTTTTCTCAAGATGACAGGGAAGCGGAAGGATATGACTGAGGGAGGAAGCCTTGCATTTATCTGTAAATGAAGGGAGATCCACTGCCCAGGGAGCTGTAGCTCAGAGACCAAGAGCACAATTGAGGATGGCTTTTTAGCCTCCTAGAAAGATGGCAGGATGAAATTGGGGCACCTTTTCATTTATCTGTGCAAAATACTGACCCTCCCAAGGTCACGACACCCAACTTGACTTCTGCAGAACTTAAGCTCAGGGTTCTGAGTAGGGGGGCTTACTCCTGCAGACACTTCCTGCCTGCTGGTGCCTGCTAGAGCACACAGAGTGTTGAGTAATGATTGCCATGGAAACAGCACTGTGCTGCTGCGGTCATGATGTCTTTCCAGAAATGCTGTCCTACGAGACAGAAGCAAGGAGACCTGTAAATGGAAAAGTGCATCATTTCAGGGAAGGGGGGAAATCTGCTCATAACGGCATTTGTTCCAGTGTATTAAGTGTTGGAAATATCCATTAGTTGGTATTTCTTTAGGGAGCAAAGCTTGACTAGTTCTCAATAAGTTGGTGCCTTCTCAAAAATCACCAAAGTGCCATCTGTCTCAGTCACACATCTTATCTGTTTGGTGCATTTACAGTGCTTTGAATTGCATTCTGATGTGAGGCCAAGCTTGCCATTTCTATATGTCTTATGAAGAGAAAATCAAATTAAATTGAAAGTTTTAAAGTTTATTCTTATTTTATCAAAGTGAAAAATACAAGTACGTGTAGCTTGAGAAGCCAGATAGTTTCCCAGGCTTTATTCTAATGAAATGTCAACCGTCTACCCCATGCTCCCCAAACACTGTCTTTCTGGAAGCAAGTTACTTTCACCTGTTTCTTCTTCTGGTTTGTTGTTGTTAAGCGTCATCAAGTCAGTTCGGACTCATAACGACCCTGTAGAGGGTTCCCAAGGAGTGGCTGGTGGGCTTGAACTACCAACCTTGTGGTCAGCGGTCAAGTGCTTATCCTACAGCGCCACACCAGGATTCCTCTTCCAGAATTACCTACATATTTACATATTTCTCAGTTCATCCATTTTGGGGATTATCTACTGCCCTCTTATGAAGGAAGATAGAGACTTAGCTCTTTTTAACCCTCTCAACTTCCCTTCTCCACATCCTCATCCATTATACTGGCCATGTTAGTACTGTTAACTCTGGAGCCATGAGACAAACCTTAATTATATACCCTCTAGCTGTGCATAAGGTCACTATGGGTCGGTACCAACTCAATGGCACCTAATAACAACAAGAGACACATTATTGTTCCAGTTTCTGTCACCATTGTTCTGCTATCTCCAACATCACTGTCAGATTTTCTCTCCTTCCCTCCTTACACACCACCCCCTCCTGTCAGGGACCTCCACAGCCACCTGCTGTACTGCTCTTGTTAAGGACTTTCTTTCCCCACCAGCCTTCCAGTGCTTTTCCTGTCTTTCTTACATTGGACCCCTGTTTATTGGGTTCCATATTTATTCCTCCTCTGTGGTGGAAAACCTCTTCTAGTAGCTTCTATGTAGTAGTTCACAAGAGGTAAATGTTGAGATCTAATAAGCTTGTCACATGTCTGTTGGTTCTCTCACTTAATGAAGTTTATGTGGATATAGAATCCTACCTTGAAAATCCTCTTCCATATGGATTCCAATGACTTCTAACTTCCATTGCCACCATTGAGCAGTCCATTGTAATTCTTACCCCAGTCCTTCAGGTGTGACTTTTTTCCTCTCATAAATCATTTAGTATCATTTCTTAATTTCTGGAGTCTTTTCATCATTTGTACTATGGGAACCTAGTGGGCCTACTGAGTATGGAAGTACATGCCCCTCATTTCTGGGAAACCACCCTCTATTGTTTCTGTGATAAGTTTTCCCTACCAATTTCTGTGTTTTCTCCCTGGAAAACTTATCAGTCAAATGTTTGACTTTCTGGGTTAATCCTTCAATTTTCTTTCTTTCTTTCTTTTCTTTTCTTTTTTTTTCTTTCCCTCTTTCATGTCCATCTTTTTATTCTTTTCTTCTACTTCTGCATAGATTTTCATGATTTTATTTTCCATGCTTTGGAAAACTTTGCATTTTGGCTGTATTTTTTTTAAAGGCTCATTAATATTTTTCTGCCCTTTTAGTGCATCCTGTTCTTATTAGATGTAGTATGTGTTGAATCATACAGCACTGTCAATATTGAACTGGTTTTCAGCTACAAAAATGGGAGTTTCATATAGTTTAACCTAATTTTCTACTGCCTTTCTGAGGGCATTATAATTTCCTCAGAAATTTTCTTCTCCTTGATTTGTCTTGCCCTTGTAGGTTCTCTCTCCCTCAGTTTGTTTGCTTCTAAGTTGGAGCTTTCCTAAGACACAAGGTGAATTTTGACCATCTATTATATTTTTATCTTCAAGAATGAGCCACTAAACACTTTGAGAAGTCTTTTCTTCATGGGAGAGCATGCCATCTGCTGGTCTTCACAGAAGTGAATTCCATTGTAATGCCTGGGAGCATGTGCCCCAGCATTCTTGTCATTGTGTGGGCATGTAGGCAGGCTGCGTGGTGCTGGCTGGTATCTTTTCCTTGAAGCTCCTATTCTCAGTCAAGTGCCTCACATCTGCCCTGCATTGCGCTTAGAATCCCTGAGCTTAGAGCCAGCTGGTTCAGATTCTCCTGAGAGGCTCAGGGTGGTGGAGTCACTAGATTAGTGAGGAGAAACCTGGGGGTGGGGAGAATAGAGGGGTGGGTTGAGGGACCACATCTAAGATTCAACTAACCTCCCCTTTTTCTGCCATTCACCTTTGCTCTGCCTCATGTGATTTGGTGGCCCTGGATTTAAGTGAGGAGTCGTTGCATTACTTCCATCTAAGGACACTTAATAGAGCATGGAAAACTAACCTCTATGCCCCAGAACCCGTGCCTTCTCTCATCTGCTCTTCACTTTGTGGGCTTTATAATATTTGAAATTCCATTTATGGTATATTTCATGGTGTTTGGGGAGGTATAGAGAGCAACACACATGAGCAATCTACCATGTTTACCCAACAGCTCTTCTGAGGCTTAAAACACACACGGTTGTTTTTAAAAACAATTATTAAAGCAGTGGATGCTCTTTGTAAAACCGTGAAATAAAACACAACCAGTATGTATAAAGTGTGAATGACCCTAATAATATAATGTCCCAGAGATTAAATCTCACTTAATAATTCAGTATCAATTCTTCCTTCACACTTTTTTCCACACATCTACCAAAACAATAAGCCATCTACAAATGTATCAGAATTTCTTTATTCCAATCCCTACTAGGAAAATAAATAACACAACTGCTGAAATTTACTTTCTTATAAAGCTATCTTTGGGGATTTTTCTGAATATTTTATTTCTTTTGTTAGTCTGATATAATTTCATACTTCCAGAGAAGTTGTAAAAGTCATACAAGGAATCCACAGAATTCCAACATAAAAAGTATTCATTCTTCACCTTTCTCATCCTCCCTTTTCCCTTCCCTCCCTCCCGCCTCCCTGTCCCTCATATATTTGTACATACACATGTATGTATACTTATGCATACACACACACATATTTTTTTCTGCATTGCTTAAAGTAAAATGCATACATGCTGCCCCTTGCCCTGAACTATTTCAGTATCTAATTCCTAAAAATAAGAAGTTATCTGATCTAGCCACAATACAATAATCAGAATGAGGAAATTAATATAGTATTAGTATCTACAGACCTTATTCAAATTTTATCCAATAGTATTTTTTTTAACTTTTTATTGCGAATTGAGTGAAGGTTTACAGATAAGAGCATCAGTTTTACTTTCAACAGATAATACACTTTGTTTTATCTCAATGACTGCAATCCCTCCTTGTAACAACAGTTATCCTGCTTCCTCCTTGGGGCTCCCCCATCTCCATTCCACCCACCTTCCCATCCCGTCTCACATTTGTCCTCAGGTACATGTTGCCCCTTTGATTTTGAATGATGAACTGTTTCGTCATTCATAGTGAGCATACCTCACTAGTGTTGTTGCTCCCCCTATATACTTCTATACTGATTGGCTGAAAGTTGGGTCACGAGGATGAGCTCCTTGCCAGACCTGAAGGGTGATTGAGGGCCATAGTCTCAGGTTCCTCCCAGTCTCTTTCCAACCAGTCAGCCCATTCTTTTTTTAAAAAAAATATTTTTGAGTTTTGTTTCACATGTTCTGCCGCTCTTTCTGGAATTCCTTTCAGAGCAGTTGGTAGTAGTAGCCAGGCACTGTGTCGTTTTTCTGGTCTCAGGGTCATGGAGACTGATGTTCTCATGTTCCCATTAGTGCTTTGGTATAATTGATTCCAAGCATCTTCAGTTCCTATCATTCTTCTTTCCTCCGCACATGGAGAGACCAATAGTTGCACCTTAGGTG
Source organism: Chrysochloris asiatica (assembly GCF_000296735.1). Classification (NCBI taxonomy): domain Eukaryota; kingdom Metazoa; phylum Chordata; class Mammalia; order Afrosoricida; family Chrysochloridae; genus Chrysochloris; species Chrysochloris asiatica. The sequence continues at coordinate 2,196,791 of NW_006408672.1, read as the reverse complement.
GCCGCTCATGAGCTTTTAATATCCCAGACATGACTCAGCAAAGTAGGATGTAGAATTGTCTTTGTGGATATGTTATGCCAGTTGACTATGGTGTCCCCTGAGACTATGGTCCTGAGTCCTCGGGCTGAGCTACTCATTACCTTAGGATGTTTGATAATATCTAAGAAGTTTTTTCATCATTTTGCCTGCTGTATACTCTATCACATTCACAGCTGTATTTTCAGGAAAAGTTAATACTCATATACCAATATCCTATTTGAAACTCTTATGTATCTTTGGGTTATATAAATATATACTTATTCTGGTCTTCCTTCCATACCTATTCAGCATGCATCTCTGTCCTTATATCTACCCACAGAACATCATGGGTAGATATAAGGCTATATATATATATAACTATTTACCGCTATCCCCTTTAGCCCTTGGATACCTCTCTGTGTCTTCATCAGTATTCTGCCAATGTCCTTCTTCTTGTAGTATGTTGCTGTTGTTGTTAACTGCCTTTGAGTCAGTTCTTACTCATAGTAACCCTGTATAGGGTTTCCAAGGAGCGGCTAGTGGGCTTAAACCGCTGACCCTGTGGTTAGCAGTCTAGTGCTTATCCTACAGTGCCACATCAGGACTCCAGAACATACACAACTGTGCATTGGAGTCAGAAACCATTTTTTAATCATTTAAAAATTAATAAGTTCATTAAATCAGAAGAATGTACATTTTTTAAATGTCATATATTACAACATTTTTAGATTTGATTCCAGAAAATTGTAGAGTTGGTTCCAGAAATTGGTTGGACCACTTGTACCTTCGCTAGTACCAAACGTTTTTCAACTTTTAACCCTTACCTATCTGATAGTTGGTATTTCATTTTTCCAATATGTTTTTCTTTCATTCTGAATGAGGATTTTAAACATCATGTGCCAAAGTTTTCCTTCAACAGGCCATGCATGTCTGTTTTTGACATTTCAGGAGCAGCTCTGGGCCCTTTGCTGGCTGGACTCATCTCTCCTTCTGGATGGAACAATGTATTTTACATGTTGATGTTCGCAGATGCCTGTGCCTTATTGGTAAGTCATCTTATTTTTGATCCAAACAACACTCAAGGAATATCTCTACGCATAGTTAGCCAAACACTCCTGTGGACTCTTTCCTTTTTTTCTGATGACGCATCCCAACAGATGGTCTTTCCCTAAATATTCATGGTTGAAGACCCTTTATCTGGTTTTAAAGAAAAAAAAAGTTGAGAACAGATTGTAGGTCAGTCTGTTGCTCTGTAGATGCTAAGAGTATGGAGCTCCCTGAAGTAGACCTCCCAGATCCTGATTGTATATGTGCAAATTCAGCATCTTATCTGAATTCTTTGTTCTGAAGCTTCTACATTTTTAAAATGAGTATGAGAAAGGTATCCAACAACAGGATTCTTGTGGGAATTAAAGGAGAAGATGCACAGTGCCTGGCCACATCAGGGCTAGCCTTGGCTATTCTAGTGCCCTTCCTTCCTCTGAGTCCTCACACTGGAAGAGCAACCTGACTTCCTGTCACCCAAAGGGGCATATAGAGGGGAAGAGAAGCAAAGAGGCTATTAATGTGGGCACTGAGCTGTCTCAGGTTCCACCTCTCACCTTTCTGACTTGAAAAGACTCAAGAGTCCCTTTAGGATGGAGAAGACCGGTGATGTTTGACCATCACACAGGCGTGTACATCTCAGGGTAACTAGGGTATACTCATCTTTACATGTCATTTTGCTGCACTGCATCCCCAAACTTTAAAACTGTGCCTCTCTTCTTGCTTAGCCAGAAAAAAAAAGCTGAGATTGATCCTAACACAAATGGTGATAGAAGTATCAATCCTATCAATGAAATAAAAATTTTCTCTCTTAATTTCAGGGATCCCTAAAACACCACTCCCCCACTGCATACAAAATTAAATGCCATATCTCAATTTTATAACCCTACTAAGTTTTAAAAGGCTTTTCTTCAGACCACTTATTTGTTAAATGCCTGAGGGTTGTAGTTACAGCCCCAGAGATAATTCCACGGTTGTTGCTGAGTGCTGTCAAGCGGGTTCTAACTCATAGTGACCTGTACAGGTTTCCGAGGAGCAGCTGGTGGGTTTGAACTGCCAACTCTGTTGTTTGAAGTCCAGTGCTGATCCTACAGTGCCATGCCAGAAGTCCACTGGTTGTTTGTTGTTGTTGTTAAGTGCCATCGAGTTGGTTCCAACCCATAGGGTTTCCAAGGAGCAGCTGGTGAGCTTGAACCACCGACCATGTGGTTCAAACCAACTTTGCAGTCCAGTGCATTAACCCACAGTGCCACTTTAGAGTCCCTGAAAATTCTACTTTAGAAATTATTGTTGTTAAGTGTTATCAAGTCAGTTCTGACTCATAGCGAACCTGTATAGGGTTTCCAAGGAGTGGCTGGTATATTTGAACTGCTGACCTTGCAGTCAAATGCACTTACTATCCAGTGCATTATCTTACAGCATCAAACCAGGACTCCACTTCAGATATCTGGGTAATATATATTAAAAATCTTTTTAAATGCATAGCTGAACTCTTAGAAGAAAATAAGGAAATCTGCAAAAATGTAGAGATCACATAAAACTAGTTCACAGGTTGATGGCAGAGCATCTCTGGGCTGAGTTACCAACCTAAAGAATCTAGGGCTGGAGTGGCCATGTCCACAGGGAATAAGAGATGAGGTGTCGGTCAAGCTGGCACATGACGGAGAGTTGGAACTGGAGCCAGAACCCTCAAAGGCTGTGCTTGTAGTATAAGGGTAACTAGACAATGTCTGCACACTGGCACAGGAAAACAATAAGAATGTGTGCCCAGCCTGGTCACCAGATGTGGGAAAATATCCACTGGTGATTCGGATTTGCCCACAGTTAGCTTTAAATTTTGAATTTATATTACCGAAATGGAAAAAAAAAAAGAATAAAATTGGTCTTGGGATAGTGGTTGATATACTGGTTTGTAAGCAGAAGCAAATCCCAAACCATTTGAGAGAACCCAGGGCTCTCGTAACTACCATGCTTCTGAGACTGAATTCACAAATTCAGACTTCTGAAATCTGAGGAGACAGTCCACTCTGAAAGGGTGTTATTGGGCATAGCAAACAACATAAAAATCAGATAAACTGTAAAAATAAATTTATTTACCATTCTTAAAGACATCAATCGAAGAACTGAACTCATGGGCAAAGAAAAAACACACACCATAAGATGAAGAAAACATACAATAAATTTGCAAAAGAACCCAATAGAAGCCCCAGAAATGAAAAATGTTGTTAGCAGAAAACTCTTCAATGGATGGGTTTATAAAGCAAATTAGGTAGATAATTACTGAAGTAGACTGTTGTTGTTTTTAAGTGCCATCGAGTCAGTTCTGTCTCATAGCAGTCCTGTATGGGGTTTCTGAGACTTTTAAACCTTTGTGGGAACAGAAAATCTCATCTTCTGAGGAGTTGGGTGGGATCAAATTGCCAGCCTTGCGGTTCACAGTCTAGTAGATATAAGAAAATTATCTAGAATGTAGCACCAAAAGATGAGATACAAAATATTAACAAGAGATTAAATATTAGCTGGAGGACCCAATGAAGTGACCCAGTGTCCGGTAACACATTGTTTTCTTCCTCTTTTCCATTTCTCTTAATGATCTGCTTTCTATCATTATAGACTTCCAGTTAATGTTGATAAGGGACCAGCTCAGACTCACCAAACGTGTAGTAGTAGTGGAAGCTAGAGTTTCAAATTCACAATGATCCAATTATTTAATAATAATAAATTTTAGGTCCTATATTCTGTTGCAAGTAAAGTTTTACTAAAGGTAACACAGACACAACTGCAGGATTACATTGACAGAGAACTTCCAGAGGTTCAAGCTGGATTCAGAAGAGGCCATGGAACGAGGGATATCATTGCTGATGTCCGATGGATCTTGGCTGAAAGCAGATAATACCAGAAAGATGTTTACCTGTGCTTTATTGACTATGCAAAGGTTTTTGATTGTGTGGATCATGACAAGCTATGGACAACATTGCAAAGTATGAGTATTCTGGAGCACTTAATTGTGCTCGTGAGGAATCTGTACATGGACCAAGAGACATTTGTTCGAAGACAACATGGGAACACTGAATGGTTTAAAATTAAGAAAGGTGTGCGACAAGGTTGTATTCTTTCACCACACTTATTCAACCTGTATGCTGAGCAAATAATCC
>NW_006408672.1:2183400-2191703 GCF_000296735.1 Chrysochloris asiatica | reverse complement strand
CTCACTACTTTTACCCCCACAGCAGTAATAAACACTGCTCAGTGTATCAGGCAAAGCTACATTTTATCTGTAAGAGAAATGCCTGTTCCCTTTAACCTGAACTCATATAAGGAACTTCCAAGTTCTTACTTGGAGCCCTGGTATGGTGCTGTAAGATAAGTACTAGACTGCTAATCTCAAGGTTGACAGTTCAAGTCCACCAGCCAATTCTCGGAAACGCTGTACAGGGTCTCTGTGAATCAGAACCAATGTGACATCATTTAATAACAGCAGCAGCATCTAAGAAAACAGAAACTTTTATGCCTTCCAGAGTTTTAAACTGAGGGTTGCTAGTATTGTGTGTATGTGTGATGACATGTCCCCCTAAAACTTGCCTCCAGCACCCCCCACTGTTGGGCCTCCCACATCTCTTGGTGCCATGGCCCCTCCTGGGCCGGTTAATGCTCTAAAAAGAAGTAGGATTTTTCCCCAGGAATTCTCTCCAGGGCCTCCCCTCTATGTGACTCAGTAACACTGGGGGAAGACTGGCGTCACCCTCGCAAAAGCACAGAAAATCAATCAGTGTGAGTCTAACTGCAACTCTCTTTGTGGGCTTTCCCATGTGTCTGTTCCCCTTGCAGATAAAGCATCTCCCAGAGCAGATAAACTATGGTATGCCTGGGGAGAAAAGGGGGAATGTGGGTCAGAGGGTGGCAGGGCACAGGGCAGGTGTCTGCAGGGCCTCGGCCGTGGTGACATGTCTGTCTGTCTCTGCTTTGGGTGCAGTGCCTGATCCGCCTCATCCACAAGGAGCTGCGCTGCACCGGGACATCAAGGGGGGATCAAGTTCCGTAAGTCTGCCACTGCCCTGTAATCTCTTGGGATTAAGGCACAACTTTAGAATATCATTCTGGCTTATCTGCCTCCCACACTTGGCTTTTCCTGAAAAAGAAAGAGAAGAAACGTCAAGGGTCCTACACTCCATTGCATACCTGTCATTCTTCCCTTTGCTAATAGAAAGCCCTGTGTGCATTTCTGGCAATCATTCCTCAGATCTAAATACAGCTGTATGAGGGAAAATCGCCTCTTTTGTCCTTCCCTCTGAGTTGCGGCAGACAGTTGCAGCTCCCCAAGCTACCTCTGCCCACTGCTGTCCCCCACCTCTGTTTCCCTCTCTCACCTCCCTGCCCACCACCAGGCTGTGGAGATTGTGTCATCCACTATCAAATCCCACTTCGAGAAAATGTCCTGGCGAGGGAGACAGAGATGTGCTCTCTGTGGGCTGTGTGCATTTTGTATGAAACGAAGCATCTGTTGTTTGAACAGTGGCTCGCAGTTTAACCAGCTGTGATTTTACTGTATCTTTCAGGTTTAAGGAACACTGACTGTGTCAGTCTTGTCCTCCAAAAATCATCTTTCGAGGAAAACTTCAAGCAAATGCTTCTGGGTTGAGCAACATGAATGGGTTCTTGCATTTTGCACATGAACCTAAATGAAACACAAACATGAACTTGAGAATTTCCTGGTTCCATTGCAACTACACGCAGAACCTAGGAGAGCAGTCAGGGTATTTGTGGAACCTGCTGCCAGGCCGCCTTACCCAAACCAGGAAAACAGACTCTGACAACCAAGTGCCTCATGGTGGGTCTCACCCACTGATCGACTGGATGGATGAACACTGACAGTGATGCTCTGGGTTTTTTAGAAGCAGGCTCGTCTCTCAGGTATTTAGGTAGAATTTCAAAGGGACATGATGCTGTGCCAGCAGGTGTCCTAACCACAAACCTTCCTGTCACTTTCAGAGGCCCCTGAATGTACCCTCTAAAACAGGGTATTGAAACCCACATGAAAATGCCCGCTAACCAAGAAGCTGGCGTTATTATTAAGCAAATAACAACTCAGTTTTTAACAGGACATCAAAAACCTGATTAGTGATTCAGAAGCCAAGTCAGAACACAGACCCATCCATCATCACATTTCCCAAAAGACAGTCCCAGAGCTTCCTTTCACTCTAGTGACCCAAAAACTGAATGGCCGTGAAACCACCCAAGCTGGCAAATAGGGCTCCCCTGTCATGTGAGGAAGCGCCAGACATAGCTTTGCCCACCTGAGCCTCTCAGGTGGGCCACAGATGGCATTGAGTGGAGGGTCACGCTCAGGGCAGAGAGTGGAATGTCTCAAGCTCAGCAGTGTGCTTTACTCCGAGGTACACATACACCCTGAGGATGGTTTTCAGATGCCCAGCAGCACACTGAATGTTTGTTATTTAAAATGTGTCATGTGTCAAGTTTAGGAACTGTAAACAGCATTTCATTATTTATTAAGACAAGCTCCGACTGCTTTTGGGCCATTTTGTTTTCCCCATTGTTGCATAGCAAAACACCTGCCCTTTGAAATAAATGTTTTTTTTTAAAAAAAAAAACAAAAAAAAAAACACCACTCAAGCAGAACTCTCAGAGAATGTTGATTATTTCTGTGCACGTTTCCATTGTGCTATAAAAGAACACTCCCAGATTGAGTACATGCTTGGACGCCCTTGGTGGTTTTGCAGCAGAGCTGAGGCCATTTCTACAAAAAAAAGGACCTCCGCTGCTCAGAAATAGGCCTGTGTGTACATGGAAGGCCAAGCCCAAGCCAACCCAGCCGTCTGGATATTTTGTAAATAGTGCAATATCAAAAGGTCCACCTTCACTGTGAAATGTTACACACCAATTATGGGCAGAGTTGCTCTTAAAAATTGCATAGTGGAGTTCTTGGAAACAGATAATTCCCAGGTTTGTACAGTGCACAGATTTCTCAAAAGTGGAGCTCCATGTGTTTGAGCAAAGAGAAGAAAGAATGAAAACAAAATAAAACTAGGAATAGAATATCCAATGTTATTTAAAAATGGAAAGAGCTTTCAAAGATGCTTCGGTGTATACCTCTTGACTGGAAAAGGGGAAGGGTCCTAGCCGGCTGTTTCCATAGCTCCTCTCTAGGGCAGGGGTGCCAGTGGGGGGTGGGGGGCGGAAGAGGGGAGTTCTACACCAGCCTTCCAGAGAAGCTCAGACAGGCCGGGAAGGCATAGGAGGCAGGTTCTTTGCCATGTCCCTTGGCCTTCTTGGGGCAGATGCCGCAGAGCAGACTCTGACTTATGGAGTCCCCATGTGTGTCAGAGTAGAACTGTGCTCCATAAGGTTTTAAACAGCTTATCTGGGGACAGTAGACCACCAGGGCTGTCTTCTGAGGCAAGGCAGGCCTTTCATTTTAACAAATATTATTTAGGCGTTAAAAGAGTTTCCTCCTCCTACAAATAAAAATCCCATCAATCCTGCAGGTCTCTGGTAACCCCAGTTCTCAGGTCATTCTGTTCTTTTTCTTTCTCCTGTACGCTTCCATCTTGGGTGTCCCCTTCTGCCTTTAGCCCACCTTCTGAGACTGGATCCTGTTGTACTGCCTTTCCTCCCCCAGATTTTTGTCACCCCACCAACTCCTCCTTACAGCCTGCTGCCCACCCCCTTACCACCAAGTCCCTGGCACCCACAGGCACAGCACTTTTCTCTCTCTCTAAAGATTCAATTTCTACAGAACATTGAATAGTTATCAAAGGGAAAGCTGAGACCGATATAAAACCTGCAAGAACCAGAATGTGTGTAAGGTAGAAACCTATCAGAGAAGGAAATGCCAAATATTTTCCACTTACCAATAGAACGGTGGTAAGACTGTACCCTGTCAAAGGTGGAAAACTTACAAGACCTGGAAAAACAAGGCAGTCCAATGGAGTTGCAGCTTCTACAGGTTTCACTGTATTTGGTAATGCAAAGTCCCTGGCTGGCACAAGTGGTCAACACAGCCAAAAGGTTGATGGTTTCCGTCTACCCAGGGGTGCCTTGGAAGAAAGGGCTGGCAAACCTACATTCAAGCAAACAGCCATTGAAACCTTTATGGAGACCAGCTCCACTCTGACATGAAGTCACCGTGAGTCAGAGTAGATTCAGCAGCAACTGGCAACTGATACTTGGTAATGCATAGAAATCTTTTGCTCCCCTGCGTCTACAGAACTATTCTCTAAGACATGCTGTAGTCAGTGTCTGTATGAGGCTCTTGCTGTGAGTTGCTATGTACCAGCTGTGACTTGTGGTGACCTTCCATATAACAGAACAAAACCTCGCCTACCCAGTCCTGAGCCATCTGTGTGATCTTTGGATGTCTGAGTTCATGGGTGTAGCTATTGTGTGAGCCTATTCCATGGACAGTTTGCCTCATTTTTTCTGACCCTTTACTTAACCAGAGAGTCCTGATGTGGCACTGTAGGATAAGCACTGGACCTGCAAGATCGGTTTGAACCACAAGGTTAGAAACCCTATACAGGGTTGCTGTGAGTTGGAACCAGCTCTGTGGTGCTTAGCAACAACAACAACTCAACCAAACATGATGTCCTTCTCCAGCGATTGGTCTTTCCAAAGTAAGCAAGCTAAAGTCTCACCATTTTCATTTCTGAGGAGTTCTAACGAACCTGGCTTCTATTGGCAGTCTTCTTGTTAAGTGCTTCTGAGTCAGTTCTGACTCATAGTGACTTTGTATAGAGTTTCCGAGGAATGACTGGTGAGTTTGAACTGCCAACCTGTGGTTCAAATCAACCTTGCAGTCCAGTGCTTTATCCTACAGCACCATACAAGAACTCGTTGGTTGTTAAGTGCCCTGGTCTTGTTAAGTGCTGTCAAGTTGGGTCCGACTCATAGCGACTCTGAAAAGGGTTTCTGAGGAGCAGCTGGTAGGTTTGAATCGCAGACCTTGTGGTTTGCAGTCCAGTGCTGATCCTACAGCACTACACCAGGAGTCCTAGGTAGACTGAATTCTTGTCTGTTTCCTCCCTAACCAGCAGCCACCATCTATTGTCTGTTATCCAGCAACAGAAAGCTCTTAGGCAATCAGAATTGTTTTACCCCAGCTTGGTGGGATAAAGTATTAGAAGAAAATCTTACCCAACCCACAAAGGAAGAACAATTTTGTATCCTTGCACCATATAAGCTAAACCTTATTAATAATTTTGAAATAAGTAATCTTTTTTTTGAAAAATGATGAGTAGCGTGGTCTCTGGGTGGCACAAATGATTCAGCACTCAACTGTGTAAGAAACATTGTTGATACTGACAAAAGAACAAGTAATCCAATCTGTACTCATTTTGGCAAGATTGAGCCTTTCTTTATTTGATTTTGCAAAATTGGATGCCCAACCCAGTTGACACAGGCAGGCACACCACATGGCCAGCCGGCTAAGAATTTTATTCCCCTGTCTTGAAAAAGCCCCTCCTCCAGTTCCACTTTTACTGGGTACTTTGACGTTTACAATCTACCCCTAACATCCCATTTTCCCTCCCCCCAGTTCCACAATCTAGCCCAAATCCTAGAACAGATCTCCCCGTACTTGCTCAAATCCATCCTGCTTACATATCCTTGGGTGTGAATCAGTCTGGTCTAGCAGTCTCGTGCACCCTCTATTCCTGAAGATGGACCATCTTAAGCATTTCTCACAACTGGCAGTTTGAACCTATGTAGCAGTGCTGTGGAAAAAAGGCTTGGCAATCGATCTGCTTTGCAAAGATCACAACCATGGGATCCCCATGAGTGAAGAGTTGACCCAATGGCAGTTTACAACAATTTTTTAAAGCAGTTTAGCCAAGATATTTATATCCTCAATCCATAAACAGAAGATTTCATCATAACTATTAAGGGGAGAGTATATAATTTCAATATAAAAATATGTCAGTTTTATCCAGAGTCTAGCTTAGCTCACTTTCCTCTGCAAACAGCTGGGGGTGGAGGAGGTGGTAGAACGTCATACTAGCATTCATATGGAAATGTGGCTCTGTGCTCCTGAATTTGCATGTCTAGGATATTGTCCCATTCAAGTCTGTCAGAAGGCCCAGAATGATTGAAATGCATACTGTGACAAAGTCTGTGGAAAGAGCCAAAGAGGGGATTCTAGCTAGCTTCCCCATCACAAGGAACAGGACTGACACTCCTGGAAACTCCCTCAATAAAACATGTTAATAAAACCCCCCTCAGGGCCCCTTTCCAGTGCTCAAGTGCAGACCTTCCTAATCCTTTCCTCAGTCTGGAGGTTATTGAGCCTCACTTTTCAAAGGCTGTGGGCAAAGGCGAGGACATTCCCCACCCAGTGGTTTGTAACATCCAATAAAGATGATGATGTTGCTAGGTGCCACAGAGTCAGTTACAACTCATAACGACTTTATGCTCCGTCCTATGCTGTCCGTCCTGATGTGGCTCTGTGTGTTAATGCACCAGACTGCAAAGTTGGCTTGAACTGCAAAGTCTGTGGTTCAAGCCGTGAGAAATAACTGTTGGGGTGATCCATCTTCACAATCAAGGAAATCTTGGGGGTAGCAGGTTGGCATCACAAAAGAGAGCTCTGAGGAGAAGAAGAGACTAGTTTGACATGCTAAACTCTTAAAATATGAATACATCCATGAAGAAAATAGGCAAGTTCACTGGGAGGGGTGAAACTAACTTTAAACGAGAATGTTCCCTGTAGGGACTAGTAAGTAGGCTGGCATTTGGGAAAACTTGTAAATTCCAAAGTACCCAGTTAAGGGGAAATGGAGGAGAGGTTTTTTCTGAATTAGGTTAATAAAACTCTTTGTCAAATGGCCATGCTGTGTGTCTGCCCATGTCTACAGGACTGGACACCCGATTTTGCAAAATTGAATAAACAGGTCTCGCGCGCGCTCTCTCTTTCTCTCATTCTCTCGATCTCTTGCTCTCTCGGTAAAATGAGTATGGATTGGATTCTTGGAGCGTTTGTCGGTAAATACCTGTGATAACCCATAGGGGGCTAAGCTCTAAGAGGGGCCGACAGTAGTGTCCAGGGTACCAAGAACGTTTCTCACAAAGTTCACCAGCTGTTCGTTGGAAACCCTATACAGGGTTACTGTGAGTCAGAACTGACTTGACGGCACTTAACAACAGCAATAATGAATTGATTGCGGTCATTTTGCTGTGTGTTTTTTTGTGGTGCTGCTGGTTCTTTGTTCCACATAATTTTCTGCACTGAGCTCATATTGTTTGTGCTTTTCTTTTCAGTTTCATTTCTGTTGTGTCAATGTTTACTAAATCTTTCTGATTTCCCTCTTCTTTTATTTTGCTGTGAAGGTGTATTCATTCTCTTTGAGATTAACCTATAATTTATTATTTCCCCCCCCTATCTATAATAGTCTGTTTTGTCTTGAAATCTACTTGACTTCCTCACCATTTGGAAGTTCTGTATCCACACTATTACCTCTTTTTGCTTTGTAGTTGACTTCATTATAAACTGATATTTCTGGTCCTCTATTTTCAGTCTTATAGATTTGTTTTACTTTAAATACTTCTATGTCTAGAATGAGTTCTAGGGTGGTATTGTCATGTGTGTTGACCTCAGGTTGTTGTCTTCTGTTGTTGGTTCTCAGCCCAAAGAACACCCATTAGTACTTTTTGTAAAGTTGGTCTAGTTATTACAAATTTCTGTTTATCTGGAAATGTCTTACTTTAGTCATTGTATTAGAGGGACAACTTTACTAGGTCTATGATTCTTGGTTGGCAATTTTTTTTTTCTTTTCATAATTTTGTATATGTCATTCCATTGCCTTCTTGCCTGCATGATTTCTGCTGAGAAATCAGAGCCTAGTCTTACAGGTTCTCCTTCATTGGTAACTTTTTAATTTTTTCTGAGTTGTTCTCAGGATTTTTTCCTTGTCTTGGATTCTGAAAACTTTGATTATGGCATGTCTTGGTGATTTTCTTTTAGGTTCTATCCTGTTTGGGGTTTGTTGAGCTTCTTATATGCTTATCTTCTTGTCTTTTTTAATGTTAGAGAAGTTTTCTTCCAATAACCATTAAGTTATTTCTCTTCGTGGTGTCCCACATAATTCTCATCTTTCTTTGAATTTTTTTTTTACTCTTTTTCGGATTGTTGTTTGAACATTCTAATATGAAGAGACTTATCTTCAAGCTTACTAATTTGGGCTTCTATTGCTTTGAATCTATTCCTTTGCTCTTTCAATGTATTATCCATTTCTGAAATCTTAGTATTAATCTTCTGTATTTCTAATTTCATTTTTTGTATTATTTCAAAATTTGCATTTATCTTGTCTGCTTTTACTTGTAGTGTTTTCCTGATTCTTCTAAAGTTTTTTCCATGATCTTTCTGTCAGTCCTTTGAAGATACATAAATATTATTCTTTTGAATTCTTTTTCAGTTAGTTCCATTACCTTTACTTCCCCAGAAACATGTTCTGGCTCTGCATTTTGGTCATTTGTTTGACTCATTCTCGCTTATTTCTTTGC
>NW_006408672.1:2165954-2173405 GCF_000296735.1 Chrysochloris asiatica | reverse complement strand
AAAAAAGAAGAAGAAGGAAAAATGAAAGCTTCAGAATGCAATATTGAATTCTAAAATATTCCATTGTGTTCATGCAGAACCTGTACATAGACCAAGAGGCAATTGTTCAAATAAAACAAGGAGATACTGCATGGTTTAAAATCAGGAAAGGTGTGCTCTAGGGCTGTATCCTTTAAATATGCTTATTCAATCTATATGTTGTTGTTGTTAAGTACCATTGAGTCAATCCAGACTCACAGTGACCCTGTATAAAGTTTCCGAGGAGCAGCTGCTGAGTTTGAACCACCGACCTTGCAGTTTAAACCGACTTTGCCATCCAGCACATTATCCTGCATTGCCACACTAGTAAAAAATCCAAGAAGATAGATTATATGAAGAATGTGGCATCAGGATTGGAGGAGGCGCCTTAACAACCTGAGATATGCAGATGATAGACTCTTGTTTGCTGTAAAGGAAGACAACCTGAGGTACTTGCTGATGACGATGAAAGATTACACAGCCTTCAGTATGAATTACAGTGTAATATAAAGAAAACAAAAATCTTCACAACTGAACCAACAAACAGCGTCATGATAAATGGAGAAAAGATTAAAGTTGTTACGGACTTCATTTTACTTGAGTCCACAATCAACACTCATGGAAGCAGCAGCCGAGAAACCAAACATATTTGCATTGGGCAAATATGCTGCAAAAGATCTCTTTAAAGTGTTGAACAACTAAGAGGTCATTTTGAGGACTAAGGTGTGCCTGCCTGACCCACAACAATGGTATGTTGAATTGCCTTAAATGCAGGTGAAAGCTGGACGATGAAAAAGGAAGACTGAAGAACTGATGCATTTGAATTATGGTGTTGGTGAAGATCATTGAATTTATCATGGACTGCCAGAGGAAAGAACAAATCTATCTTGGAAGAAGTATAGTCAGAATCCTCTTTAGAAGTGAGGATTACGAGACTTCAGCTCCCATACTTGATACATGTTATCAGGAGGATCCAGTGCCAGGAGAACGACATCATGCTTGGTAAAGTAGAGGGACATCAAAAAAGAGAAAGACCCTCAGTAACCTTGATTGGCACAATGGCTGCAACAATGGGCGTAGGATGGCATAGGACCTTGCGGCATCTCAGTCTGTTGTACAGACTTGGTCACTACGAGTAGGAATGGACTCAACAGCAGCATCACCACTAATAACAAATGTTTTATGTGGATAATATTTTCTTTTATTTTTTAGTCTTTCTTTGTTGTCTACATATATTAAAGTGGACATTACTTATCTTTAGAATCAGGAGAAGTAATAAAGTTAATGCTATTATAGAAAGTAAAACAACAACAACAACAACAAAAGGAACACAATGCCAGGAATTACTGCTTCCTGACGTAGTTGTGTTTTGAGTCAATTTTTTCCAAGATGATGCAGTAGCAATTGAATGGTGAACATCCTGCCGCATTAAGTTGAATCAAGGTGGAATGTAAGGTTGAGTAGACTTGATGGATTGCCCAACCCACTGGGGCCAGAGACTTGTTGGAGGGCAGTGCAGGATGCATAATCTGGAAGTGTTGGATGGTGCCAACATTTAACATGCTCAACTATTAACTGAAAGAAAGGCACACCACGAAAGAAAGACCTGGTCGTCTCCTAAAAAATCAGTCATTGGAAACCCTACGGAGCACAGTTCTACTCTGACACACATGGGGTTACTACGAGTTGGAGTTGACTCCATGGTAACTGTGGTCAGTGGGGGCTCTTGAAACAGAGATTTTGGAGAGGGGCAGATATTCACTATGACAAAGTCTAGGGTTGTTGTTGTTGTTAAGTGCCATCGAATTGGTTACGACTCATAGAGAACCTGTATAGGGTTTTCGAAACTGTAAATCTTTGTGGGAGCAGAAAGACTGATCTTTTTCTCAAGGAGTGGCTGATGGATTCAAACTGCTAACCTTGTGATTCTTAGTCAAGTGCTTATCCTACAGAGCCATTGCACTTCCAAGTCTAGGGTTGTTGTTGTTGTTGTCATTAGATGTTATTGAGTCAGTTCTGATTCATAGTGACCCTATGTACAACAGAACAAAACTGTGCCAGCCTCACAATTATTGTTACACTTGAGCCCTTTGCTGCTACCACTGTGTCAATTCATCTCATTGGGGGGTCTCCCCGTTTTCTCTGATCCTCCAATTTACCAAGCATGATGTCCTTCTCCAGAGTCTCGTCCCTCCTAATAATTTGTCTGAAATATAACAGACAAAATCTGGCCATCCTGGCATTCTGGGTGTGCGTCTTACAACACAGATTAGTTTGTTCTTCTGGCATTCTATGGTATGTTAAATAGTTTTCTCCAACACCATAACTCTAATGCATCAATTGTTCTGTGATCTTTGTTTGACCATGGAAATGAAGCACTGAAGCAGGGTAGGGTGTGGAGGGGGGAGTTGGAAAGTTATTGAACACAAGAAAATGGAAAGACTAGGAAATGGAAGGGCCAGAGGAAAGAATGGAACAGTACCTACTACAACAGTGGGCATGTAAGCTGACAGCAACTTTAGAAGTCATCTGAAAGATAAGGAACTCAGGTCCCATAAGGCACAGTCAAGAGCAAATCTAGAGTCTCCACCACTGTCCCAGTCTCACTCTGACCCTCTTTGTTTGTAGGGACACTGGAGTCAGTCCCTTGTTTTTAGAAATCTCCTTCAGCCACCATGGGAAGAATTAGTGGTGTTTCTCATGTCCCCAAATCCACTAGCCTGTCCTCACTCCATGACCTGGCCATGTCCACAGACCACAAGATGGACAGTACTTGGTATCTGATCCCCAGAGTGCTTGCATGACCTTGAACACTGACTGAAGGCCAGGGTCTCCCCAAGCCCAGCCAGTTTGATTGATGACACTCAGGGGATCAGGAATGGACCGGCCGGGAGCCCAGTTTTTCATATAATTCACCCAATTCTCAGTTTGATATATTGTGGGGATGTGCATGTTGCTGTGATGCTGAAAGCTAGATCACCAGTGTCTCAAATGCCAGCAGGGATGTCCATGGTGGACAGACTAGGCAGCTACTTCAAAAACTCAGTCAGTGAAAATGCTATGGATCTCCAGAGACCATTCTCTGATACAGTGATGGATGAGAGTCCCCTCGGTTGGAAGGCACTCAAAAATACACAGTGGCAGCAACAACAGATTTGAGCTTACACCAAAGACAATGACTATGGCTCAAGGAGCTCTGGTAGCGTAGTGGTTAGGAATCAGGCTGCGAACCGCAAGGTCAGCAGTTCGAAACTACCAGCTGTTCTGCAGGAGAAAAATGAGGCTTTCTGCTCCCATAAAGATTCACAGCCTTGGAAACCCTGTGCAGGGTCTCTATGAGTCGGAACCGATTCCACGGCACATAATAACAACAACATGACTATGACACAGGACCAGGCAACGTTTTGTTCTGCTGTACAACTTTACTGCCACAAGAGGGCCTCACAGCGCTGATACTTAGAAGAGGTCCCCACCAACAGGACTGCTTCTTCATGGAAGGAGAGAGCTCTGAAAAGACCAAGTGGTACATGGGATGTCTCTGTGGCAAGGCCCTGGGAAAAGCTATTTCAGTCCTGCTATCTATTCCGTGTTGGAAGAAGTGCAGCCAGAGTGCTCCTTGGAGGTCAGGATGGCCCAGCTTTGTCTCTCATACTTCCGACATATTGTCAGGAGAGACCAGTCTCTGGAGAAGAATATCATGTTTGGTAAGGTGGAGGGTCAGAGAAAAAGAGGAAGACCCCCAATGAGATGGATTGGCCAAGTGGCAGCATTGATGGACTTAAGCGTGGCAAGAGTAGTGAGGTTGGCCCAGGATCGGACAGTGTTTCGTTCTGCTGTGCATAAGGTTGCTATGAGTCAGTACCGACTCGATGGCACCTAACAACAACAACAATCTACTCCTGGGTGCACAGCTTCACCCTACTGCTAGGCTGGTAGCCCCCCCACCCAACCATTGTCTCCCTTCTGCTCCCCCAAACGTCCCTCCTGACACCTCACCAGGGTGTGGATGCCAGAGTGCTCCCTTGGCTTTGTAGTGATGGTGGTGGTGGTGCTTGTGGGGTTTTGTCTCATAGCAGCCCTGTATAGCAAGGGAGGGGAAACTTTTTTCTGTCAAGGGCCATTTGGATAGGCCAAGGGTCATTCATGGGCAGTGCAAAATTATCAACTTAAAAATTAGCCTTCTATATTTAGTCAAACATTTAATTAACTCGCGCATAAATGAGTCCTCGTGTGGTTCTGTGAGTTAATGCACTGGACTGCAACGTCAATTTGAACCTCAAGGTCAGTGGTTCAAGCTCACCAGCTGCTTCTCTGAAACACTTAGGAGTAGGAACCGACTCAAGCATTTAACAAAACAACAAATGAATCCTGGTATGGTGCTGAGTTAATGTGCTGGACTGCAGAGGTGGTTTGAACCGCAAGGTCAGTGGTTCAAGATCACCAGCTGCTTCTTGGAAACCCTATGCAGGATTACTATGGGTTGGAACCAACTTAATGGCACTTAACAAGAACTACAATGGAGTCCTGGTGTGGTGCTGTGCGTTAATGCGCTAGACTGCAAAGTCGATTTGAGCTCCAAGGTCAGCAGTTCAAGCTTACCTGCTGCTCCTTGGAAATCCTATACAGAACTGCAGTTGCCTTGGCAGGGCCAGACCAAATGATGTCATGGGCTTTATACTACCTTCAGGAGCTCTGGTAGTGTAGTGGTTACAAGTTGGGCTGCTAACCTCAAGGACAGCAGTTTGAAACTACCAGCCATGAAATGATCTTTGTATGACTTTCTGCTCCTTTAAAAGATCTATAGCCTCAGAAACCCTGTAAAGGGTCGCTATGAGTCGGAACCAACTCCAAGGCACATAACCACCACCATACTGCCTGCAGGCTGGGCATCCCTCCTCCACCCCTTCAGTATAGGGTTACTGAGGTTGTAAATCTTTATGGGAGCAGAAAACCTCATCTTTCTCCAGTGGAGCAGCTGGTAGATTCGAACTGCTGACTGTATGGTTAACAGCCCAACTCATAATCCTTACATTACCAGGGTTCCTTTCCCTTGGCTTAGCTGGTCTAATTTCTTATTTTAGGAGGAAATTAGAGGTGCAGGTTCATACCCAAATCATCAATCTGGACAATGAGCCAAATGGGCTTAGGCACACAGAGGAGCAGGCAGAGGTGAAATACTGGGGTGAGAGGTGGAGACAGCAGGGAGGGGGGACAGGAAGGAGGGTACAGAGGGCAGCAATCAGCTCACATTTAGTCTTTCCCTTTCATCCACCAACTACTCCTCAGAAAACTTCTTGTGAGGCCTAGTCTCTTATCCCCTCTTTTAAATAAAGCCATGATGAGACCGTGATTCAGAGAAATTCCCACGCTTCAGCAACCTCAGGCCATTCTGAGGTTAATTCCAGCAGCAACATTAGAATCCCAGTCCTAGGATACAGCTCACTTCCTGCCCCAGGCCAGAGCTAGGAGGCCCACACTCACGCACCTCAGACCCAAGGAAGGCAGAATTAACCAGTTTTCCTTGCGGTTTTGTTTTGTGGGTCTTCTTATACTCTTGATTCTGGAATTTCCATGCATAACCCAAAAGACAAAATAACATACAAGTTCCACAGACCCAGCACCCAACCTCAACAGTTATCAACAACTTACTGTACTTCTTTCATCTCTACCCCACCGTTTTACTTTTCATTTTACAGCTTTAGGTATATTGAAGCAAATTCTAGATTCATGTCATTACACCCCAGACAACTTCAATATCTTAACAAGCCATCTTGTTCCACTTCTTGCTCTACAGAAGGAGAAATCAAAAACTGTTTTCAACTTTCCAGATGAAGTATGAAGTCCAGGGAGTTGAGGGACTGCCCATGGCTCCCAGAGCCTGAGAGAGAGCCACCACATACCCTGTCCCTGGCTTTTGCTCAAAACTAACCAATTCCTAATGCTGGTGCTATGGGAGCTGTTTGCACTCCTATAGCCTGGTAGGGTGGAGGGTCAGCCTGAGCCACATCCCACTGTGAACAGAGCTGGACAAGCCCTTGGGGACTCTGGTCCTCCCTGGTTATCCCCTAACGAATGTGGAAAGGGTACGAGCCACCCCCTGCAGGCAGCCACACATGTGTTTCTGGCTGAAACAGAAGGTTGGCATCATTGAAAAGGACAAGCTGGTAGACTCACACCTCCGTTTCCTCAACCACCAGATCTTATGGATCTTACAAACCTGATTGCCTCCTCAGAAGGGAAGAGAAATGAATAAGAAAACGAAGTTACTGCTGGCATTATTTTTAGAAACTGCAGTATGAACTTGAAGTATGAAAAATAAATGTCTTGAGAAGAGCAATGAAGGAAATGATAAATCCATGCCTCCAAAATGCAAGGAAACCCTGTCCATCTTGGACACCCATCCAAGGTTGATGGGTGTTAGAGAGCTGGGTGAGAGGGATTTCATCAGAGACCAGTGATGACTGAAGGGCTTTCAATTTGGTGAACAAACACATCCACGAATGATGTGTTAACAGCATTCTCAAAAAAAAAAAAAAAAATACGACTCTTTCAAAGCTTTCCAAACTGCTAGGAAAGGCAGTTTGGGAAGCAGAAACCATGAAACTTAAGCAGAAACCTATGCCTGGAACCATGCTTTAGACTCAGCAATAAGGCAGACACAAACATTCAGGATCTGCTTCCTGAATTGGAGTATTTAAAGGTGGTGGGGTGCTGCAGAGGATTTTCTGGGATTTGACCTGCTGCAAAGTTCACTCAAGCCTGAGGATGACTATCTATGTCTGAAGGACACCAACAGGTGTGCAACTCCCACCCTGGAGGAGCAGGATAGGGCATGAGATGAATGTGCATCTCCTCCAGACCACCTCTCCAGCTCATTTTGGAGCAACCTGGGCTCCCCACCCTGGATGATACATCATGCAGACCCTATAATGTATCTATTTCCCTTGAGTCCTCCAAGGCCTCCCTGTGTATTGCAGATGGTTGATGTACTTGGCTACTAACAGAAAGTTTGCATGTTCAAGTCCACCCATAGGCAGCTCAGAAAACAAAAAACGAAAAACCTGGCAATCTACTGCTGAAAAACTCAGACACTGAAAATCCTATAGAGCACAGTTGTATACAGACACATGTTAGGGCACCATGAGTGGAAACTGCCTTGATGCCATGTGATTGTGTGTGTGTGTGTTTTACTTCAAGTAGTTTATTAGGGAGCTGATTGAAGATTCATGGTAGTGGAGTAGGGAAGCGAGATGATAAAAGAAAGGAAACCAAGTGCACTAGTGAACAGGTTACCATGTGGTGACTGAGCTCCATCCTATTGAGGATCTCTGAGCAACAGCATGGAGGACACACCTCAGACCTCCATGAAGAGCAGGGAAGCTGGGTTGTTGTTGTTGTTGTTAAGTGCCATCGAGTCGGTTCCGACCCATAGC
>NW_006408672.1:2161643-2165058 GCF_000296735.1 Chrysochloris asiatica | reverse complement strand
CCTGAGCCAGGTTTTCAGGAACTTGGCTGAATAGCTAACACTTGGGAGAGATTCAGGGTGGATGGCTTTTTTGTCTGTAGAACAAAGAACTGTGAAATAGCTAAGATGTTTTTAGTTAATCCTTTGGAGGAAGGCTTGACCTTGCAACATTTACAGTCTTCGGCTTTAGGAAAATATCACATATATCTGTGGATTATCAAGGGCTCCATGTATTAAATTAATAAATATAACTGAACACTAAGATGAAAAACAATTTGCTATTGACTGCCAGTGGCCTCATTTGTTACACTTGGGGCTATAGGGCCTCGAACCTCTGACTAGGCTTACACGGTCTGCAACATGGTTTAGCCTGACTCTGGATACTGAGAACTCAACACACGTCAGGAGCTATGCTAAGAACTTTAAATACAGCACATCATTTTATCTTCATTCTGTTGTGCCCAGGGTCACTATGAGTTGGAGCTATGGGAATTTCAATAATACAGGAAAGAGATGATTCTATGTTCAAAAGAGCTCTTTGGTGGCACAGTAGTTATGAGTTGGGCTGCTAACCTCAGGGCCAGCAGTTTGAAACTACAAGCCATTCCGTGGGAGAAAGATGAGGCTTTCTGCTCCCATAAAGATTTATAGCCTCAGAAACCCTGCACAGGGTTGCTGTGAGTTGGAACCGACTCCAAGGCACACCACCACCACCACCATCACCATTGTATGTTAAACGAAGTAAGGAAAAGAGAATGCCTGGATTGGAAACATAGTTCAGAGATCATTTTGGGTCATATGACTTTACCACCACTTGTCAGTTTGCTGTACTGCAAATTCAAGCGTGGCAACAATTGTGAGATTGGCCCAGGACCAGGCAGTGTTTCATTCTGTCGTGCATAGAGTTTCTGTGAGTCGGTACCGACTTGATGGCACCTAACAACAACAAGAAGTGTGTTTTAATCCCTGAAAATCATGAATAACCGTGGAAACTTGTCTGATATAGTGTCAGAAGATAAGCCCCTCAGATTGGAAGGCACTCAAAATGTGACTGGAGAAGAGCTACAACCTCAAAATAGTTGTTAAGGGCAGTCAAGTTGATTTTACTCAGTATGTGAGTGTTTTGAGTCCTCTAAAAGTTCTCTAAAAGCAAAGGCATTAGATTGTGTGATTCATAACAAACTGTGCATATGGATTACATTGTAAAGAATGGGTATTCCAGAACACTTAATTGTGCTCATGAGGAACCTGTACATTGACTAAGAGGACTGCATTTGAACAGAACAAGGAGATATTGAATGTTTTAAAATCAGGAAAGGTGTGTGTTAGGGTTGCATTCTTTCATCATATTTATTTGGTCTGTATGCTGAGCAAATAATCCAAGAAGCTGGATTACAGGTAGAGGAACATGGCGTCAGGATTGGAGGAAGACTCATCAACAACCTGAGATATTCAATAAGGATCAAAGACTACATACAGCCTTCAGTATGGATCATACCTCAATGTAAAGATAACGAAAATCTTTACAACAAGACCAATAACTAGCATCAAGATGAACAGAGAAAAGACTGAAGTTGACAAAGACTTCATTTTGCTAGGATCTGCAATCAGTACTTGTGGAAGCAGCAGTTAAATCAAACGATGTAGTGCATTAGGTAAATATGCTGCAAAAGACTCCTTTAAAGTGTTAAAGGGCAAAGAAGTCTCAGGTGTGCTTGACCCAAGCTATGGTATTTTCAATTGTCTCATATGCATGTGAAAGTTGGACAGTGAATAAAGAAAACTGAAGAAGAATGATATATTTGAAATATGATGTTGGCAAAAAAAGAGTCTGTTTGGGAAGAAAGTACAGCCAGCATGCTCTTTAGAAGGCAGGACGGCAAGTCTTCATCTCTAATACTTTGAACATACTATCAGGACAGCTCTGGTAGCATAAGGGTTACGAATCGGGCTGCTAACCTCAAGGTCGGCAGTTCAAAACTACCAGCTGTTCTGTGTGAGAAAGATGAGGCTTTCTGCTCTCATAAAGATTTACAGCCTCAGAAACCCTGTATAGGGTTGCTATGAGTTGGAACTGACTCCATGGCACATAACCACCATCTCCACCATCAGAAGGGACCAGTCCCCAGAGAAAGACTTCATGCTTGGTAAAGTGGAGGGTTAGCGAACAAGAGGAAGACCTCAAACAAGATGGATTGGCACAGTGGCAACAACAGTGGCCTCAAACATAACAATTGTGAGGATGGTGCAGAACCGGGCAGTGTTTCATTCTTTTGTGCATAGAGTTGCTATGAGTGGGAACCAACTTGAATGAACATAACAACAACAACAAAAGCCCTTCCCTATCTTAACCCTCTGTAGCATCCTAAGTGTTTTCTGCCAAACATTTCCAATTCTCACCCCTTCTGAAAAAATTTAGGAGCAGACTTCCAGATCCTTTGTTCAGCCAACAGGTTTCAAGTGGAGGGGTCACGTGTCCAGACCACGTTGGAGCCTTTCATGCCTAGAGTGAGGCCCTGCAGAGCTCTTTCCCTCTGTATGGTGACTGGTGATGTTTCAGAAGATGCTGCTCTGTTAAACCTGGCTGGAGTGAGCTGATGTAGGGTTGCGGCTCAGCAGTAACAGACTGCTCAGAGGCAGGAAGACAGGAGTTCTTTTGAATGACAAGACTCACTTAGTGGTGGTGTGCAGTGACTCATTTAGTGAAACAGAAACAGACATTTGTGAATCCGGAGGAGGCCAGCAGCCTTATACCTGATGAAGTTGTAGCTCTGGGGGAGGTGGTTGGAAAACTGAGCTTCCGTTGTGTGTGTTGGTTGCAGTTGGTACCATGAGAAAAGATATGAAAGGAAAAAGATACGCTCAGAAGGCAGTTATCTGGTTTGTAAGCAAAAATCAAAGAGAAGCATGGGAGGTAACACATTTAGGAGCCTGGAGGACTGGAAAGAAGCTACTGCTTTCCAAACACAAACGGCAAAATGATAAAATTGAGAAATGCCTGAAGTCATAGGTCCTAACCAGAGAAGT
Organism: Chrysochloris asiatica; assembly: GCF_000296735.1. Classification (NCBI taxonomy): domain Eukaryota; kingdom Metazoa; phylum Chordata; class Mammalia; order Afrosoricida; family Chrysochloridae; genus Chrysochloris; species Chrysochloris asiatica. Next base: position 2,162,052 of record NW_006408672.1, on the reverse strand, counting down.
CTGTTGGAGAGAATTAAATCTGGAGCCAGATTTAATTGGATCAAGGTGGTGCCCAGAGAATAAATTCAGTTCAACATATGGCTCAGGGGAAAAAATTACAGCTGTGCCTCTCCCATATAAATTCTGGAGGATAAAAAGCAAACCTACTGATATCAAGTAATTCTGATTCATTACAACCCTGTAGAGGGGTTCCAAGACTGCCAGGCTTTATGACAGCAGATAGCCTCGTCTTTCTCCCTCAGAGAAGCTGAAGGGTTTGAACTGCTGACCTTGTGGTGAGAAGCCCAAAGCCTAGGCTACAGTGACCCCAAGGCTCCTTAGATTATCATTGTTCATAATTATAGGCAAAAGCTATGATGGATTGAATTATGTCCTGGTGTGGTGCTATTGAATAGGCACTGGACTGCTA
>NW_006408672.1:2149362-2157743 GCF_000296735.1 Chrysochloris asiatica | reverse complement strand
AAAAAAAAAAAATCAGGAAAGCTGTGCACCAGGGTTGTATCCTTTCACCATACTTATTAAATCTGTATGCTGAGCAAATAATCTGAGAAATTGAATTATATGAAGAAGAACATGACATCGGGACTACAGGAAGGTTTATTAACAGCCTGAGATATGCAGATGATATAACCTTGCTTGCTGGAAGGGAATAAAACTTGAAATATTTAGTGATAAAAATCAAAGACTACAACATTTAGTATGGATTGCATCTTAGTATGAAGTTAATGAAAATCCTCACCACCGGACAAATAAATAACATCATGATATATGAAGAAAATATTGAAAATGTCAAAGACTTCATTTTGCTTGGATCCACAATTTCATGGATGCCACAGTAAAGATATCAGAAAATATAATGCCTTAGGCAAATCTGCAGAAGACCTCTTTAAAGTGTTAAAGAGCAAAGATGTTATTTAAGGATTAAGGTGTTCCTGACCCAAGTATTGGTATTTTCAATCACCTCGTATGCATATATAGAAGTTGGACAGTGAATAATAAGGAAGACCATAGACGAACTGATGTATTTGAGTTATGAAGTTGGAGAAGAATATTGAAAGTACCAGAAGAACACACAAGTTTGTTGGAAGAAGTGCAGCCAGAATGGTCCTTAGAAGCAAGATGGCCAGACTTTGTCTCTGGCTTTGCGCATGTTGTTGGGAGAAACCAGGCCCTGCAGAAAGTCATCATGCTTGAAAATGTGAAAAAAGAGGAAGGCTCCCAAGGAGATGGATTAACAGCAATGGCCTCAAACATAACAACAATTGTGAGGATGAAGCAGGACTCGGCACTGTTTTGTTCTGTTATGCGCAGGATCGCTGTGTGTGGGAACCAACTCAGCAGCACCTAACAACACCATCAGAGTACATCATGACAGAGAAAGTAAGGGGATAGGAGAAAGCAGTGGCAGTTTGGGGGTCTCTGGGGCTATTTGTATTGATGAGTGTTTATAAATCGGGCATTTGTACAACTGGGATACCCTAAAATCATAATTTTCAGATTTTTATCTCAGACAAATATTTTATATGTTACTTTTCTTTCTAAATTATAAATTCAAAAATAAACCAAGTCAAGTTTTCATTCCTAATAGGTGTTAGATACCTACATTTTACTTAACTGATGATCCAGTTGCACACGTTTTTTTTTTTTTTTTTTTATGTAACAGCCTGTCTGGTTTTATTGTTGCCTGAAAAAGAAACACGTATTCTAAGAATGTAAAGAATTACTAAAATCCATTACAGCTATACAAATCTTTACTGTTAGTCAAGCTTGATCACTTAGCTTTATTGTTATTGTTAATTGCCGTCCAGTTGGCTCTGATTCATGACAACCCCACAGATATTAGAAGACAATGTTGCTTGGTCCTATGCTTTTCTTGTGAACTGAGTGATAGTTGACATGGGAGATCCTCGGTGTTGCACTCACCCTACTGGGTACTATGCTAGCTTCATAATCATTGGTGAACTCCAGTGCATAGTTGCAGTCACTGTGTGGTTTGAAAACCTTCCAACCTAGGAAACTCATCTTTCAGTGCTGTGTGTATTGGTCGTCATTCTGTAGTGATCCTTAATGTTTTCATTAGCTGGTGTTTTAGAAGCAGATACCCAGGCTTTACTTGCTAGACTGACTTAATCTGGAAGTTCTGCTGAAACCTGTCCTTCATAGGTGACCCTGCTGGATTCAAAATACCGGTGACATACTCTCCAGCATCCTAGCAGCAAGACAGCCACCACAGCAAAACACACAGACAGACAACCGGTGAGCCCACACAATACCTTGTACAGTGACTGTTGCTTCCCCATTTATAGATAAAGAAAAGGAGGCCAGATCCAGGTGCTGGTAGTGGTCAGTCCAGGGCTACTAACACCAAATTTTACACTTTTTTTTTTTTTTTTTTTACAGTCTACAATTTTTTTTTCTTTTTTTGCATTTTTCTATAAAACTTCAGACTCATGATTTACAAAGTTTGTTTGGTCAAAGTATCTCCAATATAAAACCATGCTTACCAAGGAGCTGTTTGGGATTGAATTGTGACTCCCAAAAAGATCATGTTAAAGTCCTAACACCTGTATGTGTGGATGATGTGACCTTGCTTGGGAAAACAGAGTTTTTATTTGCAGATATAATAAGGTCATACCACAGTAAGATAGGTCCTAATTCTATATGTTGTTGTTAAAGTGTCATTGAGTCAATTCTAACTCATAGCAACCCTGTGTAGGGTTTCTGAGGAGCAACTGGTGAGTTTGAACTGTCAACCCTGCAGGTCAAACCAACCTATGATCAAGTGCTTGTCCTACAGCACCACACTGGGATTCCTATACGACTGTGTCTTGTAAAAGAGGACAGACATGGTAACAAACAGTTACATATTGGGGAGCACACCATGTGAGAAGTCATCTTGTTCTTGCTGTTAAGTGCCATCAAATTTATTCCAACTTACAGCGACCCTGGATAGGGTTTCTGAGACTTGTTAAATCTTTGCAGGAGCAAAAAGCCTCATATTTCTACCACAGAGCAACTGGTGGGCTTGAACCGCCGACCTTGTGGTTCATAATCCAGTGCTTATTGAGGCTTCGTCTACAAGCCAACAAATGCCTGGGGCTACCAGAAGCCGGATGAGGTAAAGAAGAGTCTTTTGTTAAAGCTAACTAAGTGACAGCATAGTCCTGGTGATGGCCTGAATTTGAATTTCCAGCCTGTGGAACTGGGAGAAAGTAATTCTCTGCTTAGAATCCCACACTTTGGGCATTTTGTTATGGCAGCCCTAGGAACTTAAGATTTTCCTCCATAAAGGACTTCTCTGGGCTTTATGGAGATGAGCTGATATTTGACATTTATGATCTATTTCAGGTCTGGATTCTGAACACAGCACGGCCAACTCAGCAGGGAATCCAGGAGAAAGGAAGGGCCTCATGTGTGTGTCAGAAAGCCCCAACCAGGCAGTTCTTGTGTCTGTCTTCCCAGCAGGCCTTGCTACATCCTGACTGACCTTGCCTAGACTTCTTCCCTGGGACTCTCCATCGAGTGGCATCATTTAGTGCATCATTAGTGAATTGTGTTCACAAGGTTCACAGACCTATCTTCCAATGGGAAAAGCTTGTCCCAGTATGCTCACCCATTCCTGTAGAGACAGCATATTCTGCACTCAGAAATACTGCTCCAACCCAGAGCAAGGAAGGGTTCTTCAAGACTGCCCAGCCTGCAGTACAAGCAACCCTGCCACTTGGACCATGCTAAGTGCTAAGTGCTGTTGAATTGGTTCCAATGCATAGTAACCCTATGTAGGGTTTCAGAGAGCAACTGGTGAGTTTGAACTGCCAACCTTGTGGCTAGTAATCCAATGCTTATCCTACAGCATCACACTAAGCCCTGATTGGACCATATGACTAGGCAAATCATATGGTAGATAAAAATGCTGCTGGAAACTCTGTTAAGCCCCAGTAGGAGCGATGCAAAACAAAATTCTTTTGTTCTAGAGCAAACATTCCATATGCAATAAAAAACTGTACGCCCATTGAAAACTGGCTCCTGACATGCTTCTGGGTCCTGAATTCTGGTAGAGACTGACTGTGGAACATCAAGGATTTATATAGCCAGAACTGCCTGTCAGGATCTGAATATTGTCATAGCCACCTAGCTAAGTGAGAGGTCCAGCAACCGTATTTCAGAAAAAGGAAGTGGGCCATATGGCATCACATATGGTACACACTCAAACAGATACAGAGGGCACACGTAAGCTGCACAAACATGTCCCAGACCCTTATGTCACCTGTTAGTATTGCAAACCAATGCATCTTCTTTGGTTTCACACCTATGGACTCGTTGGGGGAGAAGGAGTTTGCTTTGATCACCAGATGGCAAAGAAAAAGTCTGAGCCAGTATGGTCCACAGATGGGTTCGTTCAATATGAATGCAAACTCAAATGGATGGCTGCTGTATTATGCCCTGCTTAAGGGGTTCTTGACAGACAGTGGAAAGGCACCCCCACCCCCAATGGGCAGAGATTTGGGCAGTGTACCTGGTCAGCCACTTTGTGTGAAAAGGCAAATAAATAGCCCTAAGAAAGGATATACACAGACTTGTGGGCAATAGCCAATGGCGTGGTTGGCAGTTCAGGGACCATAAAGGAGCAAAAAAATGGAGTATATGGTATAGTACTGAGTTTGGGGGAAGAAGCAATTGTATCACAAATTAATGTTCACCAGAGAACATGCACTACAAAAGAAGCACTGAGCAACCAGGCAGAATGAGTCGCCTAGTTGATGCCAGCTAATATCTTCCTTTATCTATTCCTGGGATGGCAAAATGGGCTCAAGGATGTTATTGTTAAGTGCTATTGAGTTGATTCTGACTCATAGTAACCCTGAATTGAACAGCTGATTTTTCGGTTAGCAGTCCAGTGCTTATCTTACAGCACTTGATGGAGGCTATGCATGGACCCAACATCATGGGGACCATCTCCCAAGGCTGGCTACTGTCACTGATGGATATACAACTTGCAGGAAACAGAAACCAACACTGAGCCCCTAATATGGTATCATCATTCAAGTACCATTTTGGTACTTCCTTAAAGAGACCATTCTGGAAAAGACAAAATTTTAGGATCAGGCAATGTTTCATTCTGATGTGCATAAGGTCACTATGGGTTGGTACCGACTCGATGGCACCTAACAACAACAACAGGATTTGCATATGCAGTGCAGTGAATTATTTAATGTCTCATCTAACCATAGCCTTTGCAAACTCTCACCAAACAACATTTTCCTTGTGGGTCTGGTTAAGAGAAGGTGGAAAGATGCTGACGGAGTCTATGATTCAGTTTGGAGTGATTATTAGCAGGACTAATTGTTATTGCAAAAACTTGGCATGCTAATGTGGGTATAAAATAAGTCATCTCAAAAACAGGAGATGGGATCTGACTCTATCAAGGAAGAAGAGTCAGGAGTGGAGCGTGTCCTTCAGACCTTGAGATCGTTGTGTACTGAACCTCCTTGATTTAAGAGACAAGAGCTGTGACATCAAAGGAGGAGCAAAGGAGGAGCAGAGGCCCAGCACAAGCAGCAGAACCAACAGTCAGAGCAAAAGACAGAACAGAGGACTTCCTGGTCCACAGAGTAAGTAAAGCTGAGTGTCTTTGGGCAGGAGGTTCGTTTGCAGAGTGGGCTGCCTCTAGGCATTTAGTTGAGGAGCTAGGCTTGCTGACCCACCGAACTAGAGTTGAGTGCCTTTGAGCTGAGGCTTATTGTGAATGGAGTGCCTTTTGGGCACTTATCAGCAGCCCTAAAAGAGCTCTGTAATATTGCCTGAGCAGGGTAGAGGCTAGGCAAATTGGCAGAGGGTCAGAGAGAGGCCTGCCTGCAGGCCTGGCTGAGAGAAGGCTGTCCTAATTGAAAGGACTGTGCCCTGAGCATCTCATCCTGAATTGTAGCCTGCTAACTTCCCCAGTAAACCCCATGACTGTCAGAATGGTGCCTGAGTTCTGGGTGGCCATTGCAATGAATTCTCCAACCCAGTCAACTAGAGGGTTCTGTGGGAGAGATGGTTGGGAGCAGAATGGTATGGAAGGTCAGAGGTAAAGGCATGTCTCATCTCAGCTTTATAGAAATCAGCCTTTGGCTGACATGGAGTTTGATTCTCCTTCTACCTTGGCACAAGCCAGTGGAAGTCAGATGACGCTGCCCCACAGAACGGATTTTCCTTTCCTGACCATAGCACTACTGTCAGAATGGATCAATCAGAGAGTCTGATCTAGGAACATTGGTTCCCTATAAAATTGCCTGGGACCAAAGGACCACTTTACAGAACAGAAGATGTCAAAGTGGGTGCATGACCATGAAATCCACTTGTCCTATCATAAGCCTTACCCTCTAAAAACTTCTGGCTTAATATTAACAATGGAATATTTTCTTAAAGGCACAGCTGAGTGGTAACTTGGAGATAACACCCTGCCAAGAGGAACTCTCCAAAGCTTCACCCCACCCCACTGCCCATATAGTAAATCAAAAGCAACATCACACCCCCAGGGGGAATGGCAAAGATGTGTGTCACTCTGATAGATGTAACAGATACAACTAAGTGCACTGTCCTTTACACATCTCGAACAAATTCCCATTTTTTGCACAACATCTTCAATAGGCTGAATACATGAGCCCAAAAACCAAGGGAACGAGAAGTAGGAGTAGCCCTGTTCTCTACCACTCCTACTGAGTCATTTTGGGAATTTCTGTTTCTCATTCCCAGTCTAGGGGTCCTGGATCCCAATGGGAAGAAATATCCCCACTAGGGAACACATAAGAGTCCCACTAAGCTCAAAGCTGTGCATTCCTCTAGACCAGTAAACTAACAAACAAAGAAAGATTATACACAAAAAGACAAGAAAGAATATGCTTGGTACCCATATGATCTCCTGGGACATGTTTTCTTTCTCCCTTGACAAATTTTCATGATAAATAGAAAAAAACAGCAAATACTACTTGATAAAGCTTCAAGAACCCTCAAGCATTCCACCTATTGGTGTTGGTAAGTGTCGTCAAGTCAGTGTCGACTTATAGTATTTCCGAGGAGTAGCTGGTGGCTTTGAATCACCAAACCACCAACCTTGTGGTTTGCAGTCCTACAGCACCACACCAGGAGTCTACCTGCAGGAATGCTAAGTAAGGGTAAAGAGAACCTAGAACAGAGGTAGAGGGAAGAGATGGCGTGTATTGGTTAGTAAACTATAGCCGTGGAAGCTGTAGTTTATTACTCTAACTTTCCTGTTTTAAGTTGTCCCTGAAAGATTGACCAATTAGAATCCTGGACAACCACTGCCAGATGGTATGAATAATGTGGAAAGCAGATGTATCTGATCAGTGTAAGGGGTGGATTGTGGGAGATAGTCTTTTGCTCCACTCAGATCCCCCTTATCAGTGCACCCACCCCCAACACTTACTCTGAGTGTTTCCCTGACTGTGCACTGGGCCAGTAGTCCTGACTGAACACCAGGCTGATACCCCTGATAGAATACAGTTGACCAGTAAATATACTGGACTTGTACCTCTACTGGAATACTTTCTTCATAGCTACAAACAATCTTTCTGACATGGTGAAGTAACTAGCTCTGTTTTTATTTCTAGATTTCAGACCAACCCTGAGATCATGAAGATGGCACAGGGCTGGCCACATTATGTTCTTGGTGCATGGGATCTCCATCAAAGTCAATTCCACAGTAACTAACAAGAACCATATCCAGAGTGGACTTCATGGAGAGTTCAGGACTGTGTAATTAAACAAAACTTCTATACTCCCCAAAGGAGGCAGTAAGGAAAGATGTTTGTCACATGGGGACCTTCCTGCCATGGACTACTTTTCTTCTCAAAAAGGGAATCTGCCAGTGTCTGTTAAAATGAGAATAAAAGGCTGTGTCTAGAGCTGCTGTCTAGATACAAATCACTGCTGTTTCATCGCACAATATCCTGCTCTAATGACTCCTCAGCAGTGCATAACTGTCACAGTGTATCTTGGTACAAAGACTTGCTTCTTTTCCACAAAACATTACCTCTTAAAAAACTGATATGTTTTAAAAGGACATGGATTTAAGTGGCAATTTAAAGTGGGCTTCACCACCATAAGTCTATTTGTAAAGAGCTCCAAGGACTTCCAAATGTCCCCCTCAGTAAGTAATTTCTTCTTTACACCACCTTCATAGACAGAAACATTCTTTTATGGATAATTCACTACTTGTCATGGCATATTCAGGTAAAACAAACATTTTCACATATTGTGATTTTAACGTATTAGGATACCCAGACGAGAATCTCTGAGTGATGCAAATGGTTAGAAACTCAACTGCTAACTGAAAAGTTGGCGGTTTGAACCCACCCAGAGCAATTGCATAAAAAGGGGCTGGAGAGCTACTCTAAAATGGTTACAGCTTTGAAAGTCCTACAGAGCACAGTTTGCTGAAACACATGGGGTCACTATGAGTCAGAAAAGACTTGCTAATAGCAAGTACCCAGACCACTATCCATCTGTTTGTCCTACTGTGGTGGCTTTTGTGTTGCTGTGATAGACGTTATGCTACCTGTATTCCAAATACCAGCAGGGTCACCTACAGTTTCGAAGGAGCTTCAATCTAAGAGAGCGGAAGTGCTTTAGAGCCTGGAATCTGAACGCATTTGATCTGCAGAAGACTGGAGCCTGCAATCAGAGCCAGAGCCCTAACTCTAAGCGAGCCTTTACATAAATCCAGATACCATCTTGAGTACTTCATACACAGCTGACAGATGAACTGCCAAAGTGACCATGATCATTCCAGGAAAGCAGGGAGAGACAGAGTATATTTAAAAGTAGATTAAGGCTCCCCC
>NW_006408672.1:2145492-2147537 GCF_000296735.1 Chrysochloris asiatica | reverse complement strand
AAAAAAAAAAAAAAGTAGATTAAGGCTACTCCCGAAGGTAGGCTGAGCATGCCCCTTCATGGAAATTGGAGTAGCAGGGGAGCGCAGTTATGAGTCATACCTTGAGGACTTTGGGGTCAATCCTGTAAGCTTTTCTAACCTTCAGTTGTTCCCTTCCTGCTTTCATAGTACGGTCTGCGACTGTGAATATTAATCTGTTGCCTTTCATGGTTTTGTGACAAAGTTTCTCTCTTTCTGTGTCCAAACAGATGTTTTGTAAACACGTTATCCAAATATTAAATATGCATATGATAAATAAAGTAAACTTAATTATATCCCTAAAGCTCTAGCCTTACTTCTAGCCCAACCTCCCGGCCCCCTCCAAAGAGTGAAATCAGCATGTGGAGGTGAATCCTTGAGACTCCATCAATGGCCACACCCACCAGGATGATCTGTTTGTGTCTTGTCTTTGTCCTAGTTAAGACTTAATAAAAGGCTCTATATAAAATATATTTGAATTTGGGATCTTTTTCTCCTCTAATGTAGAAGAAAAGCCTGACTATCTACTTCTGAAAATTAACCAGTAAAAACTTATGGGTCACACCAGAATTGCTCACTATAGTGCTGGAGGATGAGTCCCCTAGGTTGGAAGATTCTCAGCATCACAGAGGCCACCATAATAGTTACAAGCATACCAATAATCCCGAGGATTGGCGATGCTTCATTCTTTGTACATGGGGTTGCCATGAGTCAGAGGCAACGCCACAGTAACTACAACCGTACCCAGACAACACTTCATGGAGAATTCATGAGAGTATCCTTACATACAAGTCTCAAAGGGACTTCTTTACTCATTCAGACTTCTTAAATTGGAAAACACCTACTCATGAGCCCTATAAAGGATAACCTCTCAACATGTTCCCATTACCAGCAGGGCACACTGTCCATGGTTCTCTTAGGGACAGCTCTCAGCTTTTACCTGTTGTTACCATGGATTGACCTGCTGGGGAAATGCCCAAAGTGAAGGGAATTCATTCAAAGCAGATACCCTAGAAAGCCCCGGTCTTTTTTCAAAGGTGTCTAAAGGTGAAATTTGATAAGGCCCTGACTCACCAGAAACAATCGTCAATGAAGAGTTAATGTCAACCCCCCCTGAAAATGGTGCCATTATCATACAGCTGTGCCTCTCTGAGTCAGATAAACTTTTTTCTCTCTAGTACTTTCATGTCCTTTGTAATAGTGATGGAAAATGTGGTATGCATTCATGCTTCAGAAAAACTATAAAGCACTGGCTTTGGCAGCAGAAAACTAGAAACAACAGATATCAGGAATACATGTAAACATCTGTTCCAAGGCAGACAATCTTCCATATGGATGAGTTAGAGCACATCCAAAAATGTTAAGCCATTTTCTTTTGTATTAGTTTTCTAATGAAGTGTAATTAAAAGCTAAAAATATTTTTTTAAAACGTCTACTATTAAAAACACAAAAACATATTTAACAGCAGCTGCCACTGTCAGAGGTAAGACTATATATGTACTTGGGTGTGGAGTGCATCAGTTGAACACCAGCAATTTATTGAGAGCTTATTGTAAATAAGACATGGGCTCAATACTCAAGATGACAAAACTGATCGTGTAAGACATATGATTTCTGACTTCAAGCAACTTGTAATATAGTCAACTTTCAGTAACCAAAATAGACCTTCTTGCTTTTGTTACCCAAGACTACTGCTGCTTAGGCGGCATACTGAGTAGTTTCATAGATGCTAGATGTTTTCTTCTACTCCATCATAAGCTGGTAGTCCAATACTATTTTTTTTTTTTTTTAACATTTTATTGTGAATTATGTGATAGTTTACATGGGAGAACATTAGCTTTACATTCATCTTATCATATATGGTTTCCTTGCCATGGTTACAATCCCTCCATGCATCATCAACCAACCAAAGGGTACGCCCTGTAAGCCTGCCCCCAGGTCCTCAGCACATAGCCCTGCTCCCTCTCTGATTCTAAAGTCCCCAGCCGCTCCATCTCTCCACGTCATTGACTCCGCCTCCATCTCTG
>NW_006408672.1:2143425-2144402 GCF_000296735.1 Chrysochloris asiatica | reverse complement strand
ATGGTCTTATGTAATGCAGAGGCTCCACAGGAAGCCTCCTTCACTGGGTATGCTGTAGCCCCATTTAGGTATTCCAATCAGTTATAGGCAGAAGACAGACTTACAAGCTTTCTATGGTGATATTTCTGGCTAGTCCTTTCTCTCCCCTGCAAGTGTCTATTTTACAATGGTATGTCAGGGAAACCAAGATTCAAAAGACATCCAAGCATCTTAACACTTTTCCCCATTCTGACCATGTCTCAATCCTTGTATCTCAGAGCTCTGTTGTTCCAAGGTTGTACATACATCATTATTTACCTCTGTCCCACTTCAGCTTCACATTCATCCTATCGTATTTCATTTCATTGCAATGATTACAATCCCCTCCATGCATCATCAAATAACCAAAGTATACACCCCCAGGCCCGCCCCCCCCTGGCTGTCAGCAAACAGCCCCTCTCTCTCCCTGAGTCTCATGTCCCCAGCCACTCCATCTGTCCACATCATCATCTCTGTCTCCATACCTGGCTTCACTGCCTCTGTGGGTAGGGTCTAGTCCAATACCCTTGTTCAACAATTCTGTGATTCAGTTCTGCATAGATACTCTGTTGTTTTTACATGTTGTTGAGTTGACTTAGACTGCCAGTGATCCCATGTGACAGGGTAGCACTGCCCCATCAGGTTTTCCATGTTGTAAACTTTACAGGATCATATCACCAGGTCTTTTTCCTTTGGAGTAGCTGAACGCTTAACAATTAGTAACTGAGCACTTAGTCACCACACCACCAGGACTCCAGACAGATGCTCTAAAAGCAAACATATACACTTTCCCACTCCAAGTCTTCTATCCACTATCTCCTAAAATCAGTAACAATTAGGCAGAATGCTAATTGCCCAGAGTACCAGGAAAGAGAAAGAGCACTTCCACCCTCACCCTAATTCTTCTCTATCACTCTCTTAGGTCAGGTTTTCTAGAGACACAAAACCAGTGGAATATA
>NW_006408672.1:2135838-2142825 GCF_000296735.1 Chrysochloris asiatica | reverse complement strand
TATTCATCTAAATGTCCAAAAGGCACATTCTACAAGCCAGCCTCCTGCCCACTGGCACACAGCCTTACTCGGTCCATGGGTCTAGAGTCTATAGCTGCTCTGTCTTTCCATGCTACCACCTTTGCTGTTACCAGTTTCCTAGGCAGCGATTCCATGCTCTTCCATCTTGATGATCCTGGCATCATCTGTTCCTGAAATGAAAGATAACAGCTCCCTCCTTTTAGTTACATATCTTCTATAATTACAGTTTTAACAATAACAATCCTAACAATTATTTACAATTGAAATATAAAATACTATCAGCATTATCTTCCATTCCCCTTTCACCAGACTTAAATGGAAAACAGGGAATCTATTCAGTGGGGACTCTACCATATTCCCTTCATTCTAAAACAGTACACCCATGAAAGCTTATAAGCCAGACACTTCATGCCTTTATAGTCCATCCATTTTTTATAGCTAATGTCTAAATTGCCCATCCCTCTCACCCCAGTACACTGAGGAGACAAGCATGTTCCTTGATATGAAGAATCTTCCATTCTGATTGGAATTTTGAGCAACTGCATCCATAAACAAAAGCTCAGCTCATCAAATTGTAGCAGTTTACACTTGCTCACAGTATCAAACATCTTTATCTTCATCTGGTTAGGTTCTGATCACAATTCAGTCCTAGTCATCCAAGTTAGGTCAAATGGTACCAACAGCAAGTTTGGGAGTTCACATACACTTCCCTGCACTTCAAACCAGCTGGCACCTTCACTCTCAGCCCTAGCCCCCATGGGCTAGGTCAGGGCCTGTGGGCTCAGGAGTTCACATAACTCCCTAAACTTTAGACCAGCCAGATTTCCTTCTCCTCTTATCTCAAGGTCAAGGGGTGCCAATAGAACATTTCCAAACTCATCCCATGTCTTCATTGCTGCATTTTCTACAATTCCACTCATACATACATTCAGGTGGTCACCAATGAACGTATGGCTTGCCAGTTTCCTTTAACTTTCAGTCCTAGAAGGAGGTTTTCTCTGATGGGCTGACTTTCCTTGCCTTGATGTGTTTGAAATTCGAAATACCAAACTGTCCACTTTCTTCTCTGCTTTCTTTCAGTCATGAGTCTATTGTTCTCCCAGCAGTTCTGGGTTGGTCTGTATGTCTTTTCAAACTTTGCAGGTTCTGATTAGGGTTCAGGATTCTACCTAAAGCCACCATATTCTACAATAGGTTAAGCCAAGAAGCCTATTTTTTTCCTGGCAAATTCTAACTCCCCTTTTAGCAAACACAATAAAGTATAGCCTGAAGGCAGGCTTACAAATTCTCTGTGATCATCATACCCTATATTCATTTCTATCACACATATCCATCCATAAGGCAGTCAAACACATAAACCTTTAAATCACTCAAGTTTAATATTTTCTTCTACCTTGGACTAACCCCATTCATATGCATATGGCCTTGGGCCTCTGGTAGGGTGGATTACAGTAGGCCCAGGACCTACATCAGCCATCCTTTTTATCCAGTGTGTCATTGGCTTCAGGTAGTTACAAGTGGGGACCATGTCTGACTTCTGACTCCACAAGAGGGAAAGAGGAACAAACTCAAAATCAGCCCAAGGCCAATTCTATGAAGTGAAGGTCAGACTTGCCTCCACCCTATATCAGTGTCTTTAAAATTAATCTATTTAGAAAACTCATCTTTATGGTTTTGTTTCTCTAGAACCCCACTTTCTTGGCACCACATATCCTAAGCCAAGTTTTCTTGAAAAGCAAAACTAGTGAAACATATATATGTTGTTGTTATGTGCTGTTTAGTCGGTTATGACTCATAGCGACCCTGTACAGAGGCCCGAGGCTTTAAATCTTTGTGGGATCAGAAAGCCTCATCTTTCTCCCACAGAACAGCTGGCAATTTCAAACTGCTGACCTTGAGGTTCGCAGCCCAATTCGTAACCACTATGCTACCAGAGCTCCTTATGTGTATATAGAGAGAAATTTATTATCGAGGAAATAGCTTTCAGTTACAGAGTCCCAGATCCCAGTGGAAGAGAGTCCCTCCCACATGTCCATTTTGTTGGGAGCAGGCCACACCCCTAACAAATCATTCCTCCAATTGATTGCCTACTAATAGCCACTCATCATCGAGTTAACTATGCCTGTATTAGGTTTCACCACTATGGGAATAAGCACATCCCAGCTGCTAAACTTCTGGAAATCCTGGCCTAGCTGAGTTAACACAAAACCCTGACCATTACAGTAGTGCTCACAGGATGCAGGCTGTTCCTCTTTCCCAGGAATTGTATGTGCTTCTCCTCTGAATCTCCTTGCCTCTCACATACCTTATCAATCCCTTGCATGAGGTTGGGATTGCTTGTTTCTGAGTCTGTCTCTATACCAGACTATGAATTCTATGAGCATGAGTCATGATTATCTAATCTGTATCACTAGGTCCCAGTTAAGTGTCCAGCACTGCAGGGTAGTTAATCATTGATGGCCCTTCTAACCAAATTTCTCCATTTTTTGCTCTATTGTAAATCCTAGACTCTCTGTCTGTGATTATGGACCCATTGTGAAATAAGATGCTAAGAAGTAAAGATCAAGGTGGGGCTAAGGAGTAAAGGCTACAGTGGATCTAAGTATTAAGAATGTCCCCACCTTAGTAGAGGTGTGACTGTATTCACCACCCTTAGTTTCCCTTAGGGACATGGTCTGATTCCAATTTATTAGACTGTTTTGGAAAAGTTTGCTCGCTTGCCCTGGGTCTTGCATCTGACTTCCAGTTTGTGGGATTTTTGACCCATCTCCTGACCTGATTTCACTAGCTCCTGCAGTCTTGTGCACCAACAGCCTGTCATCTGACCTGCGGATTTGGATTCCTCAGCTTCTGAGACTACATAGGTGAAAAATTGCTTCAGACTGATCTCTGAACTACAGATTCGGGATTGCCAGCCTCCACAATCTCTTGAGCTATTTCCTTTGACAATTATGAATTTCGTGAGATGCTGCAGCATGTTGCAGAACCTTGGGATTATGGAGGAGCATAACATGTTAGGAAGTTAAATAGTTGGGATATCTTTAACCTCCAACTCATAGGGACCAGTCTTGTGCTGATTTTTATAAAAGAAATTATTCATGTAAGCATATATAGCATTCAAAAGAACAGTGCTGGGAATGAGGAAAACTTCTTAGATATAACCAGACTTCTGAAGACAATGAGTTAATGGTCCTGGGGGCTTAGGACCATAGTCTCAGAGGACACCATGGTCAATTGGCATAACACAGCCCATAAAGACAATGTTTTACATTCTATTTTGGTGAGTAGCAACTTGGGTCTTAAAGGCTCATGAGCGACCATCTAAAGTGCAACTATTGGTCTCTCCATGTGCAGAAGAAGAGTGATGAAAATTGAGGATGTTTGGAGTCAACTAGTCCAATGAACCAATGGAATATGCAACCATCAGCCACCACAACTCTGAAACCAGAAGAACTAGATGGTGCCCAGCTACCACTACCAATTGTACTGAAAGGGATCACATTAGAAGGTCTCAGAGAGAGTGGGAGAAAATGTGGAACAAAACTCAAAATTATGGAAAAAACAAAACAAAACAGACTTACTGGTCAGAAAGATAGTAAGGTATGCTCACCATGGAATGGCCAATCCTTTAAGATCAGAAGGGTAACATTTACCTAAGGAGAAAGTTGAGAAGGAATGGGAAGGAAGATGGACTAGAAATAAAAACCACAGGGAGGAAGCAGGATAACTGCTGTTACATGAAGGGGATTTCAGTAATTGAGATGAAGCAAAGTGTAGATTTGTTGAATGCAAAACTGATGATCTCTGTAAACCTTCACTCAATTCACAATACAAGGTTTTTTGTTTTTTTAAAAAAGAACATTGTTAAATTAGTCTACCAATGGTACCTTAAGCATGAGTACATTGCACAATGGTTTTAAATCAAGACTCAGCCATTGTAACACACCCATTCCTGTTGAAATTGAAGACTCAACTGTTTTTCCTTGTTCCAATCCACCAATGACTAAATTTAGTTTAGAATCACCATCATTTTGAAAGTGTCAATTGCATATAACTCTCTAGAAGTGCAGCTAGAGTGCTCCTTGGAGGCCAGGATAGCCAAACTTCGTCTCTCATACTTTGGACATATTGTCAGGAGGGACCAGTCGCTGGAGAAGGATATCATGCTGGGTAAGGTGCAGGCTCAGAGAAAAAGAGGAAGACTCCCAGCGAGATGGATTGGCAAAGTGGCAGCATCAAATGGGCTCAAGCGTGGCAACAATTGTGAGGTTGGTCCAGGATTGAGCAGTGTTTTGTTCTGCTGTGCATAAGGTCGCTATGAGTCGGTACCTACTCGATGGTATCTAACAACAACAACAACAACAACCTGGTTATGTAGGGTAAGAGGAATTCATCCATATCCACGGGATGAGTCTCCCACTCAACTTGTGGAAGCTCATTTCCTCTTTCACCTCCCTGGTACTGTTCACTTTATTGAATCATATCTTGAAGAAGTTAAAAAAAACAAACAAGGAAAGCAAGAAGAAAGGGATAAATACTTATTATATGATATCATGTTGAGTTCTATGAGATTACTAAGCTGAATAAGACATAGTTTCAGTCCTCAAGGAGTTTACAGTCTAGAGGGGTATAAACTCTATGTCTAGACTGTGTTATACCAACAAAGTGTGGGACAACTCAGAAAGAAGTGCAGACACCGGCAAAGGAGAGATCCTTAGTATGTGTTAAGTCACATTCCTTGCAGCTCAACTCAGTCTTTGATTCAAGGTCCTGTTGTCTTCATTTCTAGTACAAGCTGTGCCTCTAAGTGTAAGGTCTTAAAAATACTCCCTATTCTATTTTGATTAAGCATCTGTCATCTGCATTTCCATTTTTGGGTAAGCTGTCAGTCAGTACTCCCCTTAAATTCACGTGGATATGCAAAGACTAATTTAGGGGCAGCTGACTAATGACTAATACTGAAGAAGAATTAATGAGAGTGTGTCTACTTTGAGATACTATTGAAATGGGATCAGCCCAATTCAGGTCCTCAATCTTTATAACCACCTGTTGTACCAAACATTCTTCCTGTCATGTGATCATCAGTAGCTTGGCTAATCCTGACTCAGGGGTGAATACGTGTTTGGTTTGAGGGTTCTTTGAGGCAGAGAATGGAGAATTTCCAATGATCCTTGCTGTGAAGTTTGATTCCACAGTGCAAGAAGGTTCCACTTCTCACAGCATCCATCCTTGAGCAGATCCCAGCTACAAAATTCTTGGCACTGCAGTTGGATTCTGAATTTGCAACACTAGGAATCTCCATGTAATAGCTCTCAATGCTCATTTGGGGTGACTTTGAAGAAATACAAATCCTCAGGCCCACCCTCACAAATTCTGATTC
This sequence comes from Chrysochloris asiatica, assembly GCF_000296735.1. NCBI lineage: Eukaryota > Metazoa > Chordata > Mammalia > Afrosoricida > Chrysochloridae > Chrysochloris > Chrysochloris asiatica. The sequence goes on along the minus strand of NW_006408672.1, from coordinate 2,137,424 downwards.
CTTTAGTGTAGGTTGAGGCTTAGGCATCAGCATTTTTACAAAGTTCCTTAGCAGATACCACTAGGTACTCAGAGTTGAGAACCACTGCTCTGCTGGAAGAACACTTCTAAATTCTAAAGTTTTTTCCTCTTGGACTCATCTTCTACCAGGTCTAAATCACATTCTTAAAAATATCTTTGCTTTAATTAAAATATTGGAGTATTTTTTGGCAATGCTGGAAATAATTAGTTCATTTCATGTCAGAAGCTATGACTTCTTTTCCAAAATGAAAAAGGATGACTGTTTTTTATATTCACTAATTTACAAGGGAAAATTTTGTGGAAAACAAACACTCAGACTTGTCACATACAATCAACCAAGTTATTTGGTACCTTGTGATTATTCTTAGCATCTTCAAAACAATAAACAGGATCTACTGTTTTTCACAGATGTGGAGCTCACATTATAATAATGGAAGCACACCCCATCTCATTGGTTACAGGAGCCTGGTTTGTAATCCTAAGATCTAAGCTCCCATAGCTCTATGGGAAACTGGATCCAAGGATTGATTCTCTCCCTTCTACAATGCAATATGATCCAGAAGCAGAGTCCATCACATCTTGAAGAAACCAATAATGTCTTTGATGGTGGAAGTCTTCTAAACATAAGTAATGCAGCCTTGAAGTGAAAAGGAGCAATTGGGACCACTGAGTTCTGAGTTGCACTACGTGTTCATTTTAGAATTTTATGATGTTCCTGGCATGCACACTTTTTGTTGACCAGATTTCAAGATTGCTTTCTGCCCCAGATAAAAACTTTCTATAGCCCTAATGTTTTTTTTTTCTCTCTCTCTCTTTTTAGTTGGTATTTATGAATACCCATCATCCTGCATGACAATTTGGCATGGGTCACAAGGAAGCTGACCCAGGAACATCAGGTTCACCCACCATTACTACTGGGAAAAGAAATTTGAAACATAGTCTCTTGACAAGGTTTAGCAGTACAAATAAAACATGTTGTTCTGTTCACCCCCTCAGCTTCCCCAATAAAATATCTGTGAAGATGGACTCACTGTGCTCTCCTCCAAGAAAGAAAATTGATGGAGTCTCTCACTGGGTCCTTAAGGAAAAGTTTCTTAAGCAAACTTAAGCAAAAGTTTCTCCCTGGCCACCTACATCCCGATGCCTGACCCCTGCTTCTGTTTCCTCTGGTGTCATTTGACTCACAGATACTGGCTGAAACCTGACAGACTTGGTGACCTGCTGGCTCTTCGAATCTGATACCTAAACATCCATGTGCTTAGATGTATTTATTTCCTAAAACCAGTTGCCATTGAATTAATCTGACTTATGGTGGTCTTATGAAGATCACAGAGCACAGCCTTAGATATGGATTACATCTCAATGTTAAGAAAACAAAAATCCTCACCATTGGACCAATAAACAACATTCTTATCAATGGAGAAGAGATTGAAGTTGTCAAGGACTTCATTCTTCTTGGATCAACTGTCAACACTCATGGAAGCAGCGGTCAAGAGATCAGACGATGTATTGCATTGGGCAAATCTGCTGCACAGGAACTTTTTAAAGTACTGAAGAATAGAGATG
>NW_006408672.1:2114416-2135425 GCF_000296735.1 Chrysochloris asiatica | reverse complement strand
GACATTGTTTCGTTCTGCTGTGCATGGGGTCGCTATTAGTCAGTTCCGACTTAATGGCACCTGACAACAACAACATGGTGGTCCCACGGAGTCCTGGGACTGTGGGTTAATGCGCCAGACTGCAAAGTGAGTTTGAACTGCAAGGTTGGCAGTTCAAGCTCATCAGTTGCTCCTTGGAAACCCTATACAGGGTCGCTATGGGTCAGAATTAACTCGACGGCACTTAACAACAACAACAACATGGTGGTCCATGTGTATCAGAGTAGAACTGTGCTCCATAGAGTTTTCAATAGATGGCTTTTAAGAAGTAGAATACTAGGCCTTTCTTCCTAAGTGCCTGTGAGTGGACTCAAACCTCTAACCTTCTGGATAATAGCCAAGCACAATAACCACTTGCACTACCCACAGACTCCATTAGTTTCCAAGATCTGTTGAAACAAAATATTATCAATGGGATTCTTTAAACAATAGAAATATGTTGTTTTACAGTTCTGGAGGCTGCGTGTCTCAGATCAGGGTATTAGCTGTGTTGATTCCTTCTAAGGTTTTGAGGGAGAGTCTGTTCTATGTCTCTTCCCCAACTTCTGGTAGTTCCAGGCATTCCTTGGCTTGTAACAGTGCTGTCACATAGCATTGTTCCCCTGTTGGTCTGTATCTGCTCTTCTTCATCTTCCTTTTTTTTTTTTTTGAATAAGGATACCAGTCATACAGGATTAAGAGCCACCCTATCCCATTAAGACTTCATATTAACTATTTCCAAACAAGATCACATTCACAGATTTCATGGCTAAGACTTGACATGTCTTTTTGGGAAAGACAATTTCACTCCTAACAGTGGGCCTGGCACCTCTGACACATGCCCTGCCTAGTGCTGTCATGCTGACATGTCTTCTGAGCTTTGTCTACGCTTCAGCTGCCATCAAGACAGTCTCACCCCTTACGGAAAACTTACTAAAAAGGAAATCCTTTAGCTTCTTTATCTTCAAGAAGCACTTATTAAGCTCATATTTCATAGATTTGTACATTTCTAAATACTACCCTCAACCACTCTTCTTTTGTTTCATGGCAACACAACCCGGGCTGGTATGTGCAGTCAGCAGGTAGTACCCCACACAAGGCTGTCTGGCCATAAGGGCCAGAGTTTGCTTTCTGCTCATGGCCCAAGAACCCATAAGTCTGCACACACACAAAGGTGACCAAAGGCCAAGATGAATAGAATTCTGATTTTGTTCTACAGAACCACACTCTAGTTCTCCCAGATTCTTTTTGTTCCAGAGGGACAATATGACATAGGTCTTACCTAATGAGATGTAAACAACTGTCTTCTAGATGTTGTTGTTGTTTTGAAGTGCCGTCGAATCGATTCCGACCCATAGTGACCCTGTATAGGGTTTCCAAGGAGCAGCTGGTGAGCTTGAACCACCAACCTTGCAGTTCAAATAGCTTTGCAGTCTGGCGCATTAAACCACAGTGCCACACCAGGACTCCGTCTTCTAGATGATGCTCCTGGAAAAACAGATGCAGCTACCATGTGTCGTTGGTTCCTCATCTTCTCCTTATTCCTGTCTTGATACTAGAGATGATGTTGGAAGGTGGAGTAGCCATCTCACAGCCATAAGGCTATAAGCAACATGTTGAGGATTTCACAATAGTCAATTACAAGGGATTGTACTGATGACTTGCTTGAGCTGCTATATCAACATCAAACTTGAACTCACTGCATGAGGAAATAAGTCCCTTACTTGTATGAAACACTGCCATCAAGTCTATGAAAATGCAGCTCAATCCCACTCCAATTATTGCATCATCCTTGAGTTGAAATGGAGTCCTGGTGTGGCGTCGGAGGATAACTGGATTGCTAACCACAAGGTCAGTGGTTCAAACTCACCAGCCACTCCTTGGAAACACTATACAGAGTAGCTATGAGTCAGAACTGACTTGACAGCACTTAACAACAACAGAATTGAAAAGAAAGTTTACATCATCAACTCTAATATTCCACCCTATTAAAGGATTCTTTATGATACTATTAATAATGCTAGTAACAATAATGATAATTATTACCATTATTTAATTAGGCATGGCACTAGGCTTCCCCATACTTTACTCAAATCCTCACTACAACCTTGCAAATCAAGCATCATTAGCTATTAACACAGAGGAAATCATCTCCACATGGTTAAACAGCTTGCCCATAGGCACTGGGACATGAAACAGAAGAACTGAGGTTCGCTCATCTCTGCCAATTCAGAGGACATGCTTTGTCATTGAAACCATGCTTGGTGAGTATCATAAGGCTACCCATGGGCCCCTCTGGAATCCATCTGTCTCTGCTTCATGATGTAGCTCACCAGGGATGGCCACCTAATATGAATCTCCTGAGATGCCATACATAACAAAGGACCGCAAACTGGGTGCTTAAAACATCAGAAATTTAGTCCTCACAGTTCTAGAAGCCAGAAGCCTGAATTTAGGTTGTGAACAAGGTTATACTCTTTGTGAAGACTCTAGGAGAGGATCCTTCCACCCTTCTTGCTTCTTCCAGTTTCTGGCAGTTCCTGGAAATCCTTGGTGTTTCTGACTTGTGGTTGTCTCACACAATCTCTACCTGTGGCTTCCTTCCTGTGTGTCTCTGTGCCCAAGTTTCTCTCTTCTTAAAAGGACATAAGTCATTGGATTTAGGGTTCATTATACTCCAGTATGACTTCATCTGAACCTAATTACTCCCATTTCCAAACAAGGTCGCATTTACAGGTTAGGACTTGAGCATATCTTCTTGGGAGACACAATTTAACCCTCAACAATGATAAATTTTCATTATGTTGAGCTAAGATCTGCCTCTGGAGTTTTCATCCAGGGAACAGTTTCTTCTCTCTTCCACATAAGTTCCTTACTATTCATTTTCCTCATTATGCACAGATGACTATCCATGAATCCACCTATTGGTTAAAATTGTTCAAGAAATTCAAGTTGGGATCCACAGACATGTACATGCGTGGTAGCGGTAGTGGTGGTGTGCTGTTAAGTCAGTTCCAACTCATAACAATCATGTGTAGGGTTTCTGAGTACATAATTCTTTATAGGTGCGGAAAGCCTCATCTTTCTCCTGTGGAGTGGCTGGTGGATTCAAACTGCTGACCTTGCAGTTAGTAGCCCAATGTGTAACCACTACAGTACCAGACATTGATTGTTGTTGTTAGTAAGTGCCATTGAGCTGGGTCCAACTGATAGCAACTCTGTATAGGGTTTCTGAGTAAAAAGTTCCCTGAAAACAAGGCTGATTTAGTAATCATTAATTAGCTCAGTGATCAGAGTCTCTGTACCAAACAGAAATGGCCAACATTCAACCATTTCAAGAGGCAGCATATGATCAAGAATCAATGGTACTGAAGGAGGAAGTCCTTGCTGTACTGAAGGCAGTGGCGAAAAACAAGGCCACAGGAATTGATGGAATACAAACTGAAATCTTTCAACAAACTTATGATGCACTGGAGGTGCTTATTCATTTATGCCAAGAAATTTGGAATACAGTTATCTGTCCCACCGATTGGAAGGAAACCATATTTGTGCCCATTCCAAAGACAGGCAACCCAATGGAATGTGGAAATTATCCAATAATATCATTAATTTCACATGCAAGTAAACTTTTCAATTGAAAAACGGTTGCACCAGTACATCGGCACATAACTGCCTGAACTTCAAGTCAGATTCAGAAGAGGATGTAGAACTAGGAATACCATTCTGAAGTCAGATGGATCTTGGCTGAAGGAGGAGAATACCAGAAAGATGTTTACTTGTGCTTTATTGACTATGCAAAGACTCTAAAATTTGTTCTCCCGCAAATTGCATCTCAATGTGAAGAAAACAAAAATCCTCATCACTGGACCAATAAATAACATCATGATAAATGGAGAAAAGATTGAAGTTGTCAAAGACTCCATTTTACTGGGATCTATAATCAACACTCATAGAAGCAGCAGTCAAGAAATCAAGTGACATATTGCATTAGGCAAATGTGATGCACAAGACCTCTTTAAAGTAAAAAGCTGTCAGTTTGAGCACCAAGGTGTGCCTGACCCAACCCATGGTATTTTCTCTCACCTCATATGCATATAAGAGTTGTACAATGAATAAAGAAGACTGTAGAATTATGTTGTTGGAGAAGAATATTAAAAGTATCATGGACTGTCAGAAGAACAAACAAATCTATGTTGGAAGAAGTACAACCAGAATGTTCCTTAGAAGTCAGGATGGCCAGACTTTGTCTCTCATTCTTTAGACATATAACCAGGAGGGACCAGTCCCTGGAGAAGGACATATGCTTGCTAAAGTGGAGGGTCAGCGAAAAAGAGGAAAGCCCCCAATGAGATGGATTGGCAGCAGCAATGGATTCAAGCTAGCAACGATTTTGAGATTGGCAGTGGCTTCGTTTTGTTGTGCAGAAAGTTGCCATGAGTTGGTATCTACTCAACGACACCTAACAACAACAATAACAACAGCTCAGTGGTCATGAGGAGTCCCTGGGTGATGCAAATGATTAATACATTTGGCTTAGTAATAAAAAGATTGGAGGTTTGAATCTACCCAGAGATGCCTAGAAATAGCTACTGACTCACTAGTACATCACTACCAAAAGACCAGTTGCTGAAAATCCCCTGGGGTACTGTTCTACCCTGACACACATGCGATTGCCATGAGTCAGAACTGACATGAAAGCAACTGGACTTGAAAGTGTTCATGGGGACTTCATATCTACCAGGAATAAAGAGAATCCCCTGTATTTGGAGATGGCCATCCCACCTCCTCTGGATGTGTTCCTGGATCTCCTCCTTTTGTTCCTCTTGCTCTTTGTGGTGTTTTACACTGTCTCTGAGATCTAGAAATGTGCCAATGAAAAAGTACTGGCACTATCATGAAGGAGAAATGCAGGCACAAAGGGAGGGAGGGGAGGCAAGAGGGAGCAGGAAGGGGAAGAAAAGGAAAGAGAGGCAAGAAAAGGGTAAGAGGGAGAAAGAGGAAGGAAGAAGGAGAAGGCGTGTGCATGGGCATCTCACTGCATCCTAACCCAGAACTGAGGAGTGGTTCTCTGATCTCCATTTTAGAGATTAGGAGGTTCAATCTGAGAGATAGTAAAGCAGTTCCCAAGTACATTGTCAACATTTGTATCCTATTCTGTCTCATATCAGTGCCATGTAACTCTATACATGCAATGGTAAATTGAACTGCAAATGTTTCAAGATATGTAAGGAGCCTACAACATCATCTTCATCCAATCCTTGATGTGGTCGCTGAGAACGCTAAGGTGCAGAGAGGCTCTTAACCTTGCTCAAGGTCACACAGTTGTCTGGTGAAGAATTATGCTGGGTTCAAGGTCCAGTGGTCTTTCTTTTCCAACCCAGCAGCCAGTGTGAGGAAGGACAAACAATGGTTCCAGATTTCAACAAGCCAGAATGGATAGATCCCATGCAACCCCTCTAGAGTGGACCATGTTATAAGGGACAGAGAGGCCCACTTGATCCTCTTGTTCCACCAGGAAAGAGGAAGGAGAAGTCAGGAAGAAAGCAGGGTCAAACCTGGTTCCACTTGTAACTATGCATGAACAAGAATAGCTCCCATTTGTAGTATACCCACCATAGAATATCAACACAACAAAATCCTGTCAAGAACAAAAAGGTGCCAGGGGACAGTGCAGTCAGCTGATGTCTGAGTGGTCTCTCAGAACAGAGACCTTGAAACAACCAGTGCCGAAGCAACGCAACCAGGAAAGCAGGACTGAAATTAGGCAGGCTACCCCGTATGCTCCTTCCTGAAAGGCAAAAAGAGCCTGTAAGTGAAAAATGACTTCCTTTACTACAGAGCTACGGCCACCCCTCTGTGGAATTCTGCTGCTCGAAGTACAAGCAGACCTGCTGTGGTCAAGAGGGGAGGAATAATTCTGTTCCTGTTGTCTGGCAGCAAAGAAATGAGAAAAGAGTTGTTATTAGTAAACACCAAGGTGGCTTCAATTCATAGGAATTTAACTTGTAACAGAAAGAAATGTTCCTCGATGCAGTCCTGCTTGTCTTCATCATCACTCTTGTAAGTAAGTATTGTGTCAATCATCTCAAGGAATGTCTCCCTCATTTTTGCTGACCTTCTGCTTTATCGAACATGATGTCTTTTTTATAAGAAGGAAAAGTACAGCTGGTGAATAAAACTGGATATCATTACCCTAGACTGCAGGGGAGAGGAGTCTGTGAACTCAAGTCCTGTTTGCATGAGAGGCGTTGGAGACTGTGTGGACAACCCCAACAACCTGACATTTTATGAGTGAAGGAAAGGGAAGGGATAAGGGTTGTAGCTTGCAGGAAAAGCATTCAGAGTCATGCAGAAATGAAGGGCCTCTTTGCAAAGTCTTGCTTTGAATCCAGCTCTTCCAATGAATGTCTCTGAGGGTAGGAGGGGATCACATCTGAAAGCAGGTCACTGTGGTGGAGAGTGGAATCTGATACAAGACATCCTCTCTGTTTCACCCTCAGAAACGAGATGATCTCACAGTCTCAGTCTCAGGAATGGGTCACAGTATTTTACCAGCATTTGGGCAGTGGGTCATTTTATGTTGGGACTCTGACCTTCTAAATTAAAACTAGCCAATGGATTTTTTGTGAGGTTGGTCCAGGACTGGGCAGTGTTTTGTTTTGCTGTGCATAGGGTCGCTATGAGTCAGTACTGACTCAATGGCACCTAACAACAACAATGGATTTTTATGGATTAAATTATGTCCTGCCAAAATATGAGTTGTAATCCTAACCCCTATACCTGTGGAGTACCACTTGACTGCCAGTTTGTTATACTGCCGTGGTGCCTTCATCAAAATTGCTGTAACACTTGAACCCATTGCTGCTGCTACTGTATCAATTCATTTCATTGGGGTTCTTCCTCTTTTTTGAGAATCCTTCATTTTACCAAGCATGATGTCCTTCTGCAGGGACTGGTACCTCCTGATAACATGTCTGAAGTATGAGAAGAAGTCTTACCATACTCGCATCTAAGCATTCTTGCTGTATTTTTTCCAACACAGATTTGTTTGTTCTTCTGGTAGTCTATGGTAATTTAATATTCTTCTCGAACACCACAATTCAAGTGCATCACTTCTCCTTATTCATTGTCCAACTTTAACATGCATATGAGACAACTGTTGGAAGGAGCTCTGGTAGCGTAATGGTTACGAATTGGGCTGTAAACCGCAAGGTCAGCAGTTCGAAACTACCAGCTGTTCTGTGGGAGAACGATGAGGCTTTCTACTCCTGTAAAGATTTACAGCCTTGGAAACCCTGTACGAGGTTGCTATGAGTTGGAACCGACTGCATGGCACATAACCACTATGAGACAATTGAAAATACCATATTTGGGTCAAGCACACCTTTGTCCTCAAACTGGTATCTTTGAAGAAGTCTTTTGTAGCAGATTTGCCTAATGCAATACTTCATTTGATTTCTTGACTGCTGTTTCCATGAGTATTGATTGTCAATCCAGCAAAAAAAAAAAAGTCTTTGATATCATAAATCTTTTCTCCATTCATCATGGTGTTATTTTTTCTCCAGTTATGAGGATTTTTGTTTCCTTTACATTGAGGTGCAATCATACTGATGGCTGTAGTTTTTGATCTTCATCAGTAAGTATTTAAGTCCTTTTTACTTCCAGCTAACAAGATTGTGTCATCTGTATCTCGAGGGTTGTTAATGAGTGTTCCTCTAGTCCTGATGCCATGTTCTTCTGCAAATAGTCTGGTTTCTCAGATTATTTGCACAGCATACAGATTGAATAAGTATGGTGAAAGGATACAACCCTTTCCTGATTTTAAACCTTTCAGTATCCTTTATTCTGTTCTAACAACTGTCTCTTTATCTATGTTTAGGTTCCTCACATGCACAATGAAATGTTCTGGAATACCCATTCTTCACAATGTTGTCCATAGTTTGTTATTATCCACACAGTGAAAGCATTTGGATAGATAATAAAGCACAAGTAAGCATCTTTCTGGTATATGCTGCTTTCAGTCACAATCCATTTTATATTAGCAATGATATCCTTAGTTCCAAGTCCTTTTCTGAATCCAGTTTGAATTTTTGGCAGATCCCTGTCAATGTACTGCTGTAATCTGTTTTGAATTATCTTCAGTAAAATTTTACTTGCATGTGATATTAATGAGGCCATGAAGCCTGAGAAGGCAGTGGGATAAGTCTCATTCTTTCTTTCTAGAATGTAAAAAACCACCAAAGAAAGGATATAGGTATTAGTGGGAGGAGATTCAAATCCCCACTCTTGAGATGAGGAGTCTTAGACCTGCCATCTGGGGACCACATCTTCTTAGCATATGCATCTCATCTGCATTTGTGGAATGGCTTCATGTTGAAAGAATCTTAAATTAATTGCCACCTTAAATATTGGGTGATTTTTTCAAGTTGTATTTCTGGTTTCTCTCATAGATTTGGAATATGTTGATGTGAACTCAAGGGCAGAATTCAGTCATGGTCACAGCTGGACCATAACTTAATGTTTGTGGAATGAATGAATGATGAATGAATGAATCTGACAAGGTTGAGCTCAGTGGCATTACTAGGGTTGGTGTCACCCAGTGGGGCAATTCATAGTGTCACTTCACCCCCATGGGCCCCTTCTTGTACCAGACCATACAGAATCCTTTGTATTATTTATCATCAATTTTAATCATTGAATAATATGTGATGAATATAGTTGTAAATTATTTAAATGCAATGTTTCTTAGATTATATGAATAACAGCTTTGTTTTACAAAATCTTTCAGCATTGGATTACATTATTAGTAATTATTAGTAATACCATTATCAGTGTCAGGAGGGACCAGTCACTGGAGAAGGATATCATGTTTGGTAAGGTGGAGGGTCAGAGAAAAAGACGAAGACCCCCAATGAGATGGGTTGGCCAAGTGGCAGCATCGATGGACTCAAGCATGACAACAGTAGTGAGGTAGGCTCAGGATCAGGCAGTGTTTCGTTCTGCTGTGCATAGGGTCACCATAGGTTGGTACTGACTCGATGGCACCTAACAATAACAACAACCTGCTATATAGCTTTTTTCATTTTTCTCCTTCTTTCCTTTAATTACTATTTCATTCTCAAAAAAATTATTGATATAGGTTCACAAATACTAATTATTGTAACATGAGGGGCCTTCAAAAAAGTACATGGAAAAATAGAATAGAAAGACATTAGAATTTTTCCATGATGTTTTTGAATCCATCTCATATTGTAGCTAAAACATCAGAAAACTGGACAAAATCAAAATCACCACCAGCAACTAAAAAATGTGTGTGCTTGTAATGCATGCAGATAAAACTACAAGATATGAAGTGTCATTGTAATTGAGTAATCATGACAACTCAGAACAGAGAGTATTATTAGAAGTCAATTAGCCCAGAGATTTTGCCTTGTAGGTATATTGATACAAGTAAACTGGGCTTACAAAAAGTGTTTTTGCTGTTATAAAACAGTATAGGAATAATTATATTAAAAATAACAAATTTCTGCAGAACACGGAACAAAAATTGTATGGACAGTCATTTTAGTGTTATGCCCTCTGACAATGTCACCTGTATCCTCCCCACACCACTAATGATGTCGTTGGCTGGGCTTCCACTCCTGTAGAACCATGACTTGACGGGCACTGAGAAGACAGTGTGTAGCCAGGGTTCACTTCCTGTCCCCTGAAGTCCTTGCTCTGCTCTATAGTCTCCTCAGGGTGAAGCGCTTTGCAGTTGTTCTTAATCACTGCTGTCTCCCTTACATTCCACCCACTCACCATTTACTTTGGCAACCCTGATGTAATAATGGTCTTGAGTGGCCTCGATGGGCCCTGACTAAGGCAGAGAAAAGGTAGCAGGGGAGGAACATTGGATATACCATGGATGACCTGAAGAATGTTACGTGCCATTGAGTTGATTCCAACTCATAGCAACCCTGTATAACAGGGTCCCAAGGAGCAGCTGGTGGGTTTGAACTGATGACCTTGTGGTTCTCAGTCCAGTGCTGATCTTACAGTTCCAACCCAAAGGTCCAGAGAGAGGCTCCTTAGAAATGGGAAAAGCGAGACTTTGGCTCACTTACTTTAGGAATATCATCAGGGAAGACGGACCACTAGAAAAAAGTGTCATGGTTGGTAAAGTCAGTGAAAATGAGAGAAACCCTCAATTAGATGGATTTGCACAACAGCCACAACAATAGACACAATTGTCAAGCAAATCAGGGGTCAATGGTGCAGAACTGGGTAACCTTTTATACTGTTTATACAGAAGGTCTCCATGAGTTGGAGCCAACTCAGTGGCAACTAACATCAATGTGAAGAGGAAAAAGATATGTGAACAGAAAGAGCAGGCAAACTGATAGAGGAAGCAGATAGAAAAAGACACAAAGAGGAACAGACATGTAAGCAGCAGACAAGTTCTATGAGGAGTGGAACACTGGGAGGGAGAGGGAGGCTCCTCATGCATCACTGCTGTCTTTGTCTTCTAGTGCTGCTATAGCAGAAATACCACAAGTTGGTGGCTCTTAAGAACAGAAATTTATTTCCTTACAGTGTAGGAGGCTAGAGGAGTCCTGGTGTCACGAGCATTAGACTGCTAACCACAAGGTTAACAGTTCAAACTTACCACTTTCAACTCATCCCTATGAGGTGGAACCGACTCAATGGCACTTAACAACAACAATAACAAGGAGGCTAACATTCCAAATTCAGGGCACCCCTTCTTGGAGAAGACTTTCTGTCTGTGTTGGCTCTGGAGAAAAGGTCAGGTATTCCATGGTTCCTTGTTGTTGTTATGTGCCATGGAGTCGGTGCATGGTTCATTCTGTCTTCCCCAGTTTGTGCTTGCTTGTCTGTGTATCTAATAGCTCTTTTTACATCTCAAAAGTGATTAGATTTCATAACACCCTTACAATGGTAATGATCTCATTAACATAACATATACCATGATAATGCTATCATTAACATAACAAATAAACTCCTTTTTCTAAATGAGATTAATCTATACATACCGGTGTTAGCATTCCAACACTATTTTGGGGAAAACGTAATTGAATCCATCTCTGTCCCACCACCACCACCAAGTACAAAAACAAATTCAAGATGCACCAAAGACCTAAATGTAAAACCTGGAACTATAAAGATCATCAATGAAAAAATAGAGAAAAATTTTGTCATTATTGTTGTTGTTGTTGTTAAGTGCCGTCGAGTCGGTTCTGACCCATAGCGACCCTGTACAGGGTTTCCGAGGGTGTAAATCCTTACGGGAGTAGAAAGCCTCATCTTAAGTGCCATCAAATCAGTGCAGACTCATAGCGACCGTGTATAGGGTTTCTGAGGAGTGGCTGATGAGTTTGTTTATCATGATGTTGCTTATTGGTTTGGTTGTGAGGATTTTGGTTTTCTATACTTTGAGTTGTAATACATACTAGTGGTTGTAGTCTTTGATCTTCATTAGTAGTTCAAGTCTTCTTCACTTTCAGCAAACAAGAGTGTGTCATCTGTATATTATAGGTCATTAATTAGTCTTTCCTCCAATCCTGATGTTAGTCTTTTTCATATAATCCAGATTCTTGGATTATTTGCTTAGCATACAGATTAAATAAATCTTTCCTGAGTTAAAACAACTTTCCTGATTTAAAACCATGTAGTATCCCCTTGTTCCATTAAAACAACTTTCTCTTCTTGGTCTATGTACAGGTTCCTCATGAATATAATAGAGTGTTCTGGAATTCCCATTCTTCTCAATGTTATCCGTAATTTGTTATGATCCCCACAGTTTAATGCCTTTTTATAGTCAATAAAACACAGGAAAACACATTTATGGTATGTTCTGCTTTCAGCCAATATCCATAATAAGTATTCAATACAAGCATGTTTCCTTTTCTGCCAGCTCCTCCATTTTGTTGCCCCTTCCAAAATTATCATCCTGTCCTTGTTTCTCTTTCATGGTTGATGATTCTGTTTATACTACTTAAACCAGTTGCCATCAAGCTGACTCTAACTAATGGCAATTTTATGTGTGTCAGAGTGGAATTGCACTTGATAAGGTTTTCAATGGCTGATTTTTCAGCAGTAGATTGCCAGATCTTTCTTCCAAGGCATCTCTGAATGGATTTGAGCTTCCAATCTTTCAGTAAGTAGCCAAGTGCACTAACTATTTGCATTAATCAGGGATTCTACAGAGTCCCTAGTGAGGGGCATCTTGGAAATCAGTCTCTGCTCTGCAAATTTCAGGTTTTTTAGAGACACACTTTGTTTTCTGAAGTTCCTGAATTAGCTACAAATTTATTCATTCTTTAAAATTTCATTCATTTATTCAACCAAAACATCTTGGTAAGATGCTGTTTTGGATACTGGGGATACAGCCAAAATCGATTCAGACTAAATCCCCATCGTCTTGGGATCTACAGTACAATGGCTGATCTTGTTATAGAAGAAATGCAAGTCAATAAGTAGAGAAGAAATCTTTAAGAAGAAAGCCTTTTCCCTCTACTTTAAGTTCCCATCAAAGACAAGCCGTAGGTATAGACATTACCTTTATATTGCTGGCAGTTCTGCTGTGCTGACCTGTCTCATCTTACAAGACAGGGATGTTCCAGAAAAACTGACAAAGTTGACTTCTTCAATCTTATTGAAAAGTTTACTGCAACACAATTTGCACTGTGAAAATCTTAGTAAAGAGGCAGATGCAATTGAAAAACCTATGAAACCCAAGAGAAATTCAGAGACTCAGGAAAAAGTGTCCCTGTTTGACCTCCATGAACATGTGCATGAATTGGCTGTGCTAACCACAGGGTGGCTAATCAGTAAGAAGACCTTTCAGGAGCTTCTTTCCATTGGGTCTTAGTTTTTCCCCGCTCTGAAATCTTCTTTTCTGGTCTCATCTTTTGCATCTTTGTTATGAGATTATTTGACAGGTATAGTCAGGAAGAATAGACATTTAGACACACTTCACACTCTGATGTGTAGTTTGCTTTTTTCCTAAACACTCTATTCAAAGTCTTCAGTGTTCTTTGCCTCCAAAGTCTCTCAGCACACCTGCTGTGCAGGCACCAGGAGCTACCCTGTGTTTACATCAGATCAGACATTTCTCAGAATCATAGGCCAGGTTTGAGGTTGAAAGGGATGGAGACGTCCTTAGCTAACCCCTCTTTGCCCTTGTATGGAAAGAGGAAGAACCTGCTCCAATCCACAGAACTGGTTATGAGTGAAACAGGGAGTAGAACCTCTGTCTCTAGCTTCATGCCCATGTAGTGTGGTCTTTTGTTCTTTTGCTATATTTTTAGACTCATAAGGTCATCAGTTCAAACCCACCAGCCACTCCTCGGAAACCCTGTACAGGGTTGCTATGAATCAGAACCGAGTTGATAGCCCTTAACAGCAACAACAGCATTGTCTGATTAAATCATTTCTTCTAATCTACTTGAGTTTTGTATCTACCTTTTTGGCATTTATTTCCTATTTGTTTCTATTTTATCTGGCTGCTCCATTATTTGCAGCAAGAGTTACAAGATGCTTCATCACAG
This sequence comes from Chrysochloris asiatica, assembly GCF_000296735.1. Lineage (NCBI taxonomy): Eukaryota > Metazoa > Chordata > Mammalia > Afrosoricida > Chrysochloridae > Chrysochloris > Chrysochloris asiatica. The sequence goes on along the minus strand of NW_006408672.1, from coordinate 2,121,857 downwards.
TCTTAAATGGAAGCCACTGTTTTGAGTTAACACAATTTGGTAAATAAGCTAGCTTCTCAAACATAGAGTGAACTACCAAAGAGTCAGAAAATGTCAGGAGAGAAATCCAGAATTCATTAATCTATAACTTTAATATTTGAAAGAAAGAAGGATGGGCAGGAGGGGTACAAGGGAAGGAAGTAGAATTCCATAAAGTTAAGGTCTTTGGAGAGAGATGAAAAATATTTAAATATCTTAGTTGGTTAGAAATTTAAGCTGGAGAGAGAGGTCTCGGCCATGGATTGAACTGTGTGGCCCACAAAATATGTGTCAGTTCTGCTGGACCGTGATTCTCAATGGAGATGTGATTAAACCAATAAAAGGATGAAGGGTGAGATTTGTTGTTGTTAAGTGCCATCGAGTTGGTTCTAACCCATAGCGACCCTGTACAGGGTTTCCAAGGAGCGACTGGTGAGCTTGAACCGCTGACCTTATGGTTCCAATGGATTTTGCTGTCCAGCACATTAACCCACAGCACCACACCACCCTTAATCCCACTGTAACCCTAATCCAATGGATAGTAGATTTCCAAGGGTGTGGCATGCAACACCTTTTTGTTTTGCAAGAGATAAAAGGAGAGAAACAGGAACAGACAAAGAGGGGCCTACTATCACCAAGAAAGACAAGCCAAGAGTGGAGTGTGTCCCTGCACTGTGAGGCTCCTAGATCCAGGGAACAATTGGTATCAAGACTCATGGAGATCTCCAAGGTATGCTGTGCCTACACATGCTGCAAAGAGACAAGGACCTTTCCCCAGAGCCTATACTCTGAATTCGGATTCCTGGTGTGGCACTGTAGGGTAAGCACTGGACTGCTAACTGAAAGGTTGATGATTCAAACCCACCAGTGACTCTTTGGAAACCATAAACAGGCTCACTATGAGCTGGAACCAACTTGATGGCAGTTAACAACAATAACATTCTTCTAAACCATGAGAGAATAAATTTCTAGTTGTTAAAGCTATCCACTTGTAGTATTTCTGTTAGAGCAGCACTAGATAACAAAGACAGTCTCATTGCACTTTTGACTTTCAAGAGTATTTGGAAACTAAAAATTTAAATACCTTGAACACCAAAGAAAACTAAATCCCATAGCAACCTTGAGGAGAGCTAGCAACACTCTTAGTTAGAATTGAAGATTTCTATAGGTGGACAGGAAAAGCAGGCCATGTATACAAGGGTAAGTTAAAAAGTATTGTTACTAAGGTTCAAGTTCATACGTGCCTAGGTTTATTCCAAACAAAATGTGGTGAAACATGTCTTTGTGGTCAGTGAATGGCTACAGACAAGTTCTCTCAATAAAACACTTGTCTTAGTATCATTTTTGTTGTTGTTAAGTGCCTTTGAGTTGGTTCCAGCCCATAGCAACCTTGCATAGGGTTTCTGAGGAGTAGCTGATGAGCTTGAACCACTGACCTTGTGGCTCAAACTCTTTGCAGCATGTGTAGGCACAGTTAATGTAGTTTCACGCATTAACCCACAGTGCCATGTCAGGACTCCAGTTACTATTACTATGGTGCCTTAAAAAAAAAAAAAAAAGAACACATTTTGTGGCATGGAAAAAAAAAAATGATTTTTGAAGTCAGGGCTAATATCAAATTTTTAACTAAAATTCAAACTAGATACTTTCCCAAATCATTGAAAATTTGCAACAAGTTGGCAGGAAGACTGCCCTACATAAAACAACAGTTTTTAAATATTGTAAGGAAGGTTGGGAAGACCTCAAAGATGATCCAGGAGAAGGAAAATCATTAACCCCAATGAATAACAACACTGAAGTCCAGAAACTGGTGAAGAAGATCTTAGAATTACCACTGCTGTGACAGACTAATGCAGGCCTCTTACATTGTTTGACATTTTCAATATTAAGGAAGTGTCTTTACCTCAGTAAATTTTTGGCTCAATGGGTGCCGAAAGTGTTGCGTGAAGATTTGCTAGTTTAAAGAGCTGATCTTTCCATCAGTTTTTTAAGCAGTATCAAAGCTAATGAAGATAATATTATGGAATGAATTATAGCTGGAGATGAGTCTTGGGTTTGCGAATATAATGCAGAGAACAAAGTCCAATCAAAACAGTGGCTTCTGAGGTGATCAGCTGGGCCAGTTATATTTAAGGCAGCTCAGAAAGTTATGGAAACTACTTTGGGGAATCCTAAAGGAGTACTTTAAATGGTTAATGTTCAACCATTTCAAGAGGTAGCATATGATCAAGAGCCAATGATACTGAAGGAGAAAGTCCAAAGTGCATTGAAGGAATTGGCATAGAACAAGGTACCAGGAATTGATGGAATAAAAATTGAAATCTTTCAAGAAAGTGAGGCAGCACAAGAGGCACTCACTCATCTCTGTCAAGAAATTTGGAAGACAGCTATCTGGCCTACTGATTGGAAGAGATCCATATTTGTGCCCATTCTAAAGAGAGGTGACCCAATGGAATGAGGAAATCAGCAGACAATCTCTTTGATATATCATGCAAGTAAAGTTTTGCTAAAGGTAATACAGAAATGGCTACAATCATACATTGACAGAAAACTTCCAGAAGTTCAAGCCAGATTCAGAAGAGGCCATGGAACGAGGGATATCAATGCTGATGTCCGATGAATCTTGGCTGAAAGCAGAGAATATCAGAAAGATGTTTACCTGTGCTTTGTTGACTACACAAAGGCTTTCGATTGTGGGAATCATGACAGCTTATATACAACATCGCGAAGCATGAGTATTCCGGAACACTTAATTGTGCTCATGAGGAATCTGTACCTGAACCAAGAGGCAGTTGTTTGAAAACAACATGGGAACACTGAATGGTTTAAAATTAAGAAAGGTGTGTGACAAGGCTGTATTCTTTCACCATACTTATTCAACCTGTATGCTGAGCAAATAGTCCAAGAAGTTGGGTTCTATGAAGAAAAGCGTTGCATCAGGATTGGAGGAAGACTCATTAACAACCTGCAATATGCAGATGATACAACCTTGCTTGCTGAAAGTGAAGAGGATTTAAACATTTGCTGATGAAGATCAAAGAGCACAGCCTTTGGTATGGATTACATCTCAATGTAAACAAAACAAAAATTCTCACCACTGGACCAATAAACAACATTCTCTTATCAATGGAGAAAAGAATGAAGCTGTCAAGAACTTCATTCTTCTTGGATCAACTATCAACACTCACAAAGCAGCAGTCAAGAGATCAAACGACGTATTGCATTAGGCAAATCTGCTGCACAAGACCTTTTTTAAAGTGTTGAAGAGCAGAGATGTCAGCTTGAAGACTAAGGTGCGCCTGACCCAAGCCATGGTATTTTCAATAACCTCATATGCATGTGAAAGCTGGACAGTGAATAAGGAAGACTGTAGAAGAATTGAGGGCTTTGTGTTATGTGGTTGGAGGTGAATACACAAAGTGTCATGGGCTGCCAAAAGAACCAATAGATCCATTTTGGAAGAAGTATACCCAGAGTGCTCCTTGGAGGTCAAGATGGCCAAACTTCATTTCTCATACTTTGGACATATTGTCAGGAGGGACAATATGTCACTGGAGAAGGATATCATGTTTGGTAAGGTGGAGGGTCAGAGAAAAAGAGGAAGACCCCCAAGAAGATGTACTGGCCAAGTGGCAGCATTGATGGTCTCAAGCATGGCAACAGTAGAGAGGTTGGCCCAGGATCGGGCAGTGTTTTGTTCTGATGTGCATAAGTTGTGCATGGGTCGGTACCGACTGGATGGCACCTAACAACAACAACAAAGGATAGTCTTTTTAGCTTTTCTCAAGGGCCAGTCAAGAAGGCATATGGAGAAGTTTTCAGAAAAATTGAAAGCTGAATTGGTGAGGAAAAGTCCAGGAAAGTTGCACTGAGGAATTGCTTACATTACAACAATGCACCTGCTCATTCTTTGAGGGTAGCAAGGCCTATCCCATGATAAATTTCATTGAGAAACCTTACTCTATCCATAATTTTGCTCCCCAATCTAAAAGAAACATAATTTGAATCCCATTAGGATGCCAAAACTGCCATTTTGATGCAAAATAAATCAAAGAGTTCAGAATTCTTTGGAGAAGGGTTGTTGTTGTTGACTCAGTTCCAGTTCACAGTGACCCTATGCATAACAGAACCAAACACTACCCTGTCTTGCACCACACTCACAATTTTTACATTTGAGCCCATTGCTGTTGCCATTGTGTAAATCCACCTCATTGGGGTTCTTCTTTAATGTTGACCCTCCACTTTGTTGTTGTTAAGTACCGTCGAGTTGGTTCTGACTCATAGCGATCCTATAGAGGGTTCACAAGGAGCAACTGGTAGGTTTGAAGCACCGACCTTGTTGTCCAGTGTTTATCCTACAGTACCACACCAGGACTCCAATCCTCCACTTCACCAAGCATGATGTCCTTCTCCAGGAACTGATCCCTCTTGATAATATGTCCAAACTATGGGAGGCAAAATCTCACCATCCTGGCTTCTAAGGAGTGTTCTGACTGTACTTCTTCCAACACAGATTTGTTTGTTTTTCTGGCAGTCCATAACACTTTCAATATTCTTCTCCAACACCACAACTCAAATGCACTAATTCTTCTAAGGTCTTCCTTATTCATTTTCCAACTTTCACATGCATATGATGCCATTGAGAATACTATGACTTGGGTCAGGCACACCTTAGTCCTCAAATGGATATCTTTGCTCTTAAACCCTTGTGCAGCACATTTGCCTAATGTAATACATAGGTTGATGTCTTGACTGCTGCTTCTATGAGTGTTGATTGTGGATCCAAGAAAAATGAAATCTTTGACAACTTCAATCTTTTCTTCATTTGTTGCTGATACGTGCCACTGAGTTGGTCCCAACCCATAGCGACCTTGTATAGGGTTTCCAAGGAGCAGCTGGTGAGTTTCAATGGCTGACTTTGTGGGTTAAACTGACCTTGGGGTCCAGTGCTTTATACCACAATGCCTGCCACACAGCACCCCTTTAATGCAAAAGCATAATACTTCCCAATGACAATTTCATAAAGCTATATGAAAATGTTGTTGTTAAGTGCCGTTGAATAGGTTCCAACTTAAGAGAACTTGAGACTCATTATAATGTCTATAAGATTGATTTACTCAGACAATTGAATAATTGGAACAGTCTGACTTGTTAACCAAACAAATAAAGCACCCACCAAGAAAATCAAGTATGCTAAATTTACATATGATGTTTAATTTAAAGCTATTTAATACTGATTTAAATTAGCCATAGGTCTATTCAAAGGAATTATTAACATTTACCAGGCTTATAAGTTTATAAGACATATAAACTGAACTTAAAAACGTAAGGAAAAGCTAGTTATTTGAAGTCTCATCTTTGATAAAAATGAAGATTACTTTTCAAAAATCAAAGTAAGTTTCTGAATGATCTTTTCTGTACAAATGACAACCTTGAAAGTACCAAAAGCCTCACATTTAAAAACAAGGAAAAAAAGGCAGAAAGAAACCAGAGATTTATGATATTCACAAGTTGTTGCAAATGTGCTCTTACCAGGAGATCTTTAGAAAGTTTCTGCTGAGCAGAGAAGGTAGGTATTGTCTCACCAGGTGCCTTAGAGTTTATGCTGACTCATGGTGACCTCATGTGCCTCTGAGTAGAAGTTCGCTTTTTCAGAGACTGATATTTGAGAAGTAGATTATCAAACCTTTCTTTTGAGACATCTTCTGGATTAACTTGAACCTCTAACCTTTCAGTTAGCAGCCAAGTATGCTAACCCAAGGACTCCAATATATAGTTAGCACTTAGGTTTTAATGAGCTCCAATGTTTTTTCCAACGCATTCAACAAAACAGAATTCTATGGAAATTCTTGCATGTTCATGACTGCATTAACTGGGATGAGAAAGTGATCAAGCTCTGAGACTTAATGTGTAATATTTTTAGGAGGAACAGAGTAGGAGTCTGGTTGACAGGTTAGGGATAGTGTGAAAGGAAGTCAGCATAGTCTTTGAATATGCCATGTCCTCTAAAAGCTTCCCCAGAGAGGTTAGTCTATTACAGGATTCTGCAGCAGCAACTGAACACTCATTAATTAAAGTCTATTTTATTCCCTCTCAGCTGCCATTCCTTACAACCAAGGACACATTTTCCAGTACCTTCCAGAAATGCTTTCCCACCCTCACCCATCCCATCCAGTCTCAGAGCTGGGTCGTTAAGACCCCACTTTTATGCTAGTTACAACAGAACTGGTAAGTCAAATCATAAGTAAAAGATGGATTTTCAAATACCCTTTCAACACTGCATTCACATTCTACTGCTGCCCTAGCCAAGTATCACAAACTGGGGAACTAAAACAACAGAAATTTCTTTTCTCACAGTTTTGGGTGTGAAGAGTCTGAAATGAAGATGTCTATAGAGCTCTGAGGAGTCCTGATGTGGCTCTGTGGCTAATGCTTCAGATTGCAAAGTCATTTGAATTGCAGGGTTAGTGGTTCAAGCTCACCAGCTGCTTCTTGGGAACCCTGTACAGGGTCGCTATGAGTCGGAACCGACTCCAGCACATAACACCAACAGCAGGTGTGGCACTCTAGGATAAGCACTGGTCTGCTAACTGCAAAATCAGTGATTCAAACCCACCAGCCACTCCTCGGGAACTCTGTACAGGGTCACTCTGAGTCAGAACTAACATCAACAACAGAGCTGTGAAGACTCTAGGGAAGAATCTCTTCCACATTTTTCTCTTAACTCTGGTAGCTCCAAGGGGTCCCTAGTATTCCTTGTCTGGTAGCTGTATCATTCCAATCTCTGCCTCTGTCTTCACATGACCATCTTCTCTATGTCTTTGTGTCTTCTCTTTTATAAGGACATCTGTCATTGGATTTGGACTCCCTGAGTGGGGCAAGTGGTTAATGTGCACAGCTGCTAATAAAAGATAGGAGGTTTGCATCTACCCAGAGACCCCTTGGAAGAAAGGCTTGTCAATCTACTTCTGAAAAATCAGCATTGAGAACCCCATCAAGCACAGTTTTACCCTGACACTTATAAGAATAACAATGGGGCAGACCAGCCTGGAGTGGCTAGAAGAACAGAAGATACTTCTTGGAAGAAAGACCGACAGGAAAAATGCAAAACAATATACGCAGACCAACTAATTACTACAAGAACAAGCAAGTTGCTCGCCCAGAAGACATCAAGGCAAGTGGTTGGGTCCCCTCAGAGCAAACCCCCTTCCAAGACTTAAGACTCAATGGGAATACATGCTCTGATTGGTGACCACGTTCATCACCAATAAGGGAAAGTGAGGGAAAAAGAGCAATGAAGCTGTGAGCTAAGCCCTACGATGTTCAATAGACTCCTGTAAACCTGGCTGGAGACCTAGTTGGCCAGCAGTGTGGCAAGACCTGGGGACTCTTGGGCCCAGAGTCAGTGACATAGCCACAGAGG
>NW_006408672.1:2111409-2113976 GCF_000296735.1 Chrysochloris asiatica | reverse complement strand
GTCTAGGCAGGGCTGCTGAAAGGAAATGCGGATAGGTCTCTTGTGATACAATAGTGAAAAATTGTTATTAGGACTAATTGTGAGGGTTGGAAATGTAAAGGTAGACATTTTGTAGCAAGGAGGGGAGTGATTAACTTTGTAGTCTAGGAGCGGAGGTCCCTGGGACCATCAAGGGAGAAGAGCAGAAAGTGGGACACTACCCAGAGATGGAGGCAGAGACGATGACGTGGAGAGATGAAACAGCTGGGGACTCTAGACACAGAGAGGGAGAGGGGCTTTGTGCTGATGACCAGGAGGCAGGCTTGTAGGGTATACCCTTTGGTTGGTTGATGATGCATGGAGGGGTCTGTAACCATGGCAATAAAACAATATACGATGGGGTGAATGTAAAACTAGTGTTCTCCCATGTAATTCACAATAATTCACATAATTCACAATAAAACATGAAAAAGAAAAAAACAAAACAAAAAACAACAACAAAGAATAAGTCAATGTCAACTAATTTGTTTTGTGCTTGGTCATTGGATGTAGGACCAGATCTTAAATACAGGATAAATGTGTCTTGATGTGCTTCACTTAATTGCATCTGAAGACATCCTTTTTTCAAATAAGGTGACCTCACAGGTTCCAAGTGGATATATCTTTTGGGTGCCACCATTGAACCCAACAGACAGTAAACATTGGTTTCCAGAGAAGACTTCTCCCAGAAATGCCATGACTCTCAGGAGACTTAAGTCTTCACAGCAATTTGGCTTTCACTGCAGGGTTGAGGTTCTCACGGCAGGTCACCGCAGAGGTTCTCACGGCAGGTCACCGCAGAGGTTCTCACTGCAGGGTTGAGGTTCTCACGGCAGGTCACCGCAGAGGTTCTCACTGCAGGGCTGAGGTTCTCATGGCAGGTCACCGCAGAGGTTCTCATGGCAGGTTGAGGTTCTCAAGGCAGGTTCTCACAGCAAACACCTACAATGTTTCACCATGCAGGATCTGTTCGTTCTGACATCTAAGACCCAATTTATGAAATCAGAAAAGAAGCATTCACAGGGGTCCTTGCAAATTCAGTAGAGGAGCAGCTGGAAATTGAAAGTTATTCACACGCTGTTACTTCAGCATGTTTTTGGTTTTTTCCTGAAACTGCCAGTCTTCCTCCCTCACAATGGACTGTGAAGTGCTAAGGCTTCTCAGGTTTCCATTCCTCTGTTTGATATTTAAAGAACAGACTTCAGAAAGTCCAGTTCTGAGGATCAACCAGACAAAGATCTGGGGTAGGATGGTAGTTTCAGGTTTGGTTCTTGTCTGTGAAGAGCACTGCTTTGTAATCTTTCATTCTAGTCACATGCCTCTGCTGAGAATTTGCATTTCTACCACAGATATACCAAATCAGACTCTACATTTTGACAAGATCCCCTTGTCATTCTTATAGATCCCCATGTGATTATATAACTTCTTATTGAAATGTAGATTCTGAGTCAGTATATCTGGGGCGGACATGCATGCTCTCAACAGGGGGTGCCATCGAAATGAATGTTTGAAGTCACCAGCTTGTGGTATTTCTGTTCAAGCAAAACTAGGAGCTAAGAAAGTTCTACATCAAGCAACCACAGTCAAAACTATCCCATGGCAGAAATCCTACAAGCTGGTGGCTACAAAGAACAGAAATGTATTGTCTCACCGTTCAGAAGGTTGTTAGTTTTCATTGAATCGTTTCCCACTTATAGCAAGTGACCTCCTGTGTAAAATGGGACAAAACACTACCTGTCCTAACCATCCTTGTAATTTTTGCTGTTTGAATTCATTGCTGTAACCACTGTGTCAATCCATCTACTGAGGGGGTCTTCCTTTTCAGTGACTCTTCTGAAAATATGTACACAGCATGTGAGATGAAGTCTCATCATCTTGATTCTGCGGAGTATTCTGGCTGTACTTCTTCCAAGACAGATTTGTTTATTCTTCTGGCAGTCCATGGTATATTCAAGACTCTTTGCCAACACCATAATTCAAAGGCACCGATTCTTCTTCATTCTTTCTTATTCCTTCTCCAGCTTTCCCATGAATCTAAGGCCATTGAAAATTACTAAGACTTGGGCCAGGTGCACTTCATTCCTGAAAGTGATATCACGGCCTTTTCACACTTTAAAGAGGTCTTTTGCAGTAGATTTGCCCAATGCGAATCTATGATTTGACTTCTTGATTGCTGCTTCCATAGAGCCATTGATCCAATTGATTGTGGAGCCAAGTAAACTGAAATCTTTTCCTTGTTTATTGTGTTGCTGCATATTGTCCCGTTGTGAGGATTTGGGTTTTATGTCGAGTTATAAGCAAGTGCTTCAAATCCTTTTCACTTTCAGCAAGCAAAGTTGTTCTACCTGTATATTACAGATTGTTAATGAGTCTGGGTGTGGTGCTGTAGGATAAGCACTGGACTGCTAACCACAAGGTTGGCAGTTCAAACCCACCAGCAACTCCCCAGGAACCCTATACAGAGTTGTTATGAGTTAGAACCAATTTGACAGCACTTAACAAGTTTTCCTTCAGTGCTGATGTTGTGTTCTTCTTCATATAACCCAGTT
>NW_006408672.1:2101208-2108394 GCF_000296735.1 Chrysochloris asiatica | reverse complement strand
GATTGTCAGATTCAAAATGGCCAAAATCAGTCCATTTCAATTCAATATTGCCTAGAATACTGATCTTTCTGTGTTCCATTTCAGTTTTGACAATTTCCAATTGTCTTAGATTCATAGTTGATTATTCCATGTTCTGATTATTAACAGATACTTGCAGGTGTTTCTCCTCATTTTGGGTTGGATAAAGGACAACCATGAACCCAGGCCCCTGTGTCTAAGTAATGGGCTTTTCTCACAGCAGGCAGCACCTGTGTCATACCTATTGCCTCATTAGAGAGTCTTTCGTTAAAGGAGTCTACTTCATCAGTGAGGGGCCCAGATCTGTGAACTGCCTTTGGTGTCAGAGTTAACATAAAAACCTCAACCAGTTGTCATTAAGTTGGTTCTGACTTGTCATAAACTCTGTGTATCAGAGAAGAACTGAGTTCCGGGGGTTTTCAGTTGGCTGGGGTTTTTTTGGAAGCAAATTGCTGGGCCTTTTTTCTGAAGTGTCTTAGACATTGAAGTGCCAAGCCTTTCGTTTGTAATTGAGTGCTTAACGGTTTGCATCACTCAAGAACTCCATATCAGAATGTTATTGTTGTGTGCCATGGGATCAATTCTGACCTACAGCTACCGCATGTGGAGTAGAATGGCCTCATAGGGTTTCTAGACTGTAATCTCTATAGCAGTTGATTGTCTGGTCTTTTTCTTGTAGAGCCTGTAGGTGGGTTCAAACCACCATTCTTTCAATTAGTATCTGCCCAATTACCCACTACACCACCAGGGATCCTTCCAATTAGAATATTGTTGTTGTTATTAGGTGCCATTGAGTCAGTATGGACTCATAGCTACCCTATTCACAACAGAACAAAATACTGTGCGAATCTCAGAATTGTTGCTACGTTTGAGCCTGTTGCTGCGGCCACTGTGTCAAATCCATCTCATTGGGGGGTCTTCTTCTTTTTCTCTGACCCTCCATTTTACCAAACATGATATCCTTCTCCAGGGACTGGAGCCACAAATTTCTAATTTGGCAACTTGATTTGGGTGTCTGTGTATCAGTTTAGAATTTGATATTTTCTTCTCTTACATGTATGCTGACTCATGCCTCTTACTCAACCCTTTCATGTATCTAGTCATAAGTAGGCTGCTCAACTCTTTCATTTCTACTGAGTCCATGACCAATTAGCCATGGTCACGCACCCTCACCCCACTCCACCTCCACATACAGATGCCAACACTCTTATCACTAGCCCCTCCATTTGTTATGGAAATTGTACCCACTTGTTCCTCATAGTGAGCTCTTGGCTTCTAGAACGCCTGTGTTTCTTCTTGTTGTTGTTAGGTGCCATCCAGTCAGTTTTTATTTACATCGACCCTGTGCACAACAGAACAAAACCCTGCACCATTCTCACAATTGCTATGTTTGAGCCCATTGTTGCTGCCACAGTGCCAATCCATTTCATTGGGGTCTTTCTCTTTTTCACTGACCCTCCACTTTACTAAGCATGATGTCCTTCTCCAGGGACTCGGCCCTCCTGATAATATGTCTGAAATATGAGAGATGAAGTTTCATTATTCTGGCTTCTAAGGAGCATTCTAGCTTCCAACACAAATTGATTGTTATTCTAGCAGTCCATGGTGCATTTAATATCTCTCTCTAACACCATAACTCAAATACATCAATTCTTCTTTGGTCTTCCTTATTCATTGTCCAACTTACACATGTATATGAGGCTATTGAAAATATTATGGCTTGGGTTAGGCACATTTTAATCCTCAAACTAATACCTTTGCTCTTGAACACTTTAAAGAGGTCTTGTGCAGCAGATTTGCCTAATGCAATACGTCATTTTTTTTATTTTTTATTTTTTGACTGCTGCATCCTTGAGTGTTAATAGTGGATCCATGTAAAATAAAGTCCTTGACAATCTCAATCTTTTCTCCTTTTATCATGATGTTATTTATTTATTGGTCCAGTGGTGAGGATTTTTGTTTTCTTTACATTGTGGTGCAATCCATACTGAAGGCTGTGGTCTTTGACCTTCATCAGTAAGTATTTTAAGTCCTCTTTGCTTTCAGCAAGCAAAGTTGTATCATCTCCATAGAGAAGGTTGTTAATGAGTCTCCTCCAATCTCAATGCCATGTTCACATAATGCCATGTTCACAATGCCTCTTCACATAATCCAGCTTCTTGGATTATTTGCTGATCTTACAGATTGAATTAAGTATGGTGAAAGAATACAACCCTGGTGCACACATTTCTTGATTTTAAACCATTCAGTGTCACCTTGTTATGTTTGAACAACTGCTTCTTGTTCTATGTATAGGTTCCACATGAGCACAATTAAGTGCTATCATTCTCCACAATGTTGTCCATAGCTTGTCATCATCCATACAGTCGAAAGCCTTTGTGTAGTCAATAAAGCACAGGCAAACATCTTTCTGATAGTCTCTCTTTTTAGCCAAGATCCATCTGGTATCAACAATGATATCCCTCATTCCACCTTCTTGTCTGAATATGACTTCAATCTCTGGCAGCTTCCTGTCAGTATATGGTTGCAGCTGTTTGTGAATTTTCTTTAGCAAAATTTTACTTGCATGAGATATTCATGATATTATTAGTTAATGATCTGCAGGTTGTTGTCTTCCGAATTTCTTCGTATTCATGAGTAAGTGCTTCCAGTGCTGCATCAGTTAGTTGAAAATTTTCAATGTATATTCTATCAATTCCCAGAGCTTGTTCTTTGCCAATGCCTTCATTGCACTTTGGACTTCTTTGTTCAGTACCATTGGCTCTTGATCATATGCTAACTCTTGAAATGGTTGAATTTTGACCATTTCTTTTTGGTACAGTGACTTGGTGTATTCCTTTCATCTTCTTTTGATGCTTTCTGCATCACTCAATACTTTTCCAATTGTTGTCGCTGTTAAGTTCCATCGAGTCACCTCTGACTCATAGCAACCTTGTATAGGGTTTCTGCAGAGCTGCTGGTGGTTCAAGCCAACTTTGTGGTTCAAGCCAACATTGCAGTCCATCACATTAACCTGCAATGCAACACCACGACTCCATTTTGCTTGTAGAATCCTTCAAAATTGCAAGTCGAGTCTTGAATTTTTCTTCAGTTTTTTTCAGGTTGAGGAACTGAGTGTGTTCTTCCTTTTTGCTTTTCTAACTCCAGGTATTTGCACATTTCATTATAATATTTAATTTTGCCTTCTTGAGCTGATCTTTGAAATTTAATATTAGTATTAGCTGATCTTTCTTGTAGGCATATGGATGTTAGTGTATCGCATATAGCATTATACTTGCAGGTAGATCTTGAAATGTTATTTTTTACGATGAGTATGACACCATTTGTCATTTCCAGTATAGTAAACTATACGATTGTTGGATTCAAAATGGCCAATACCAGTCCATTTCAGCTGACTAATGCTTAGGATATTGATTTTTATACTTTCCGTTTCATTTTTGACAACTTCCAATTTTTTTAGATTCATAATTTGTGCATTCCATATTCTTATTATTAATGGATGTTTACAGTTGTTTCTCTTCATTTTGAGTTGTGACCATCAGCAAATGATGGTCCTGAAAGCTTTACTCCATTCATGTCATTGTGGTCAACTCTATGAGGCGACAGCTCTTCCCCAGTGGTACTTTGAGTGCCTTTCAACCTGAGGGCTCATCTTCCAGTACTATAGCTGATAATATTCTGATGCTATTCATAATACTTCAATATTCAATATTTTGGTGCTATCTGATAATGTTCCACTGCCAGTCATAAGGTTTCCAGTGGTTAAACATTCAGTAGGCTGCCTCTCCTTCTTCCTAGTCTGTCTTAGTCTGGAAGCTCAGCTGAAACCTGTTTACCATGGGCGAACCTGCTGGTATTTAAAATACTGGTGGCATAGCTTCCAGAATCACAGCAACATGCACACCACCACAGTTTGATACACAGTCTGATGAGTGGTGGGATTCTTAGACAAGCAGAATCACAGGGCCACCATATTTCTCTAGATATTCACTTGAGACCTTCATGGGTCCAGGCTTTGATGAGCTAACTAACATTCTCTCAGTGAACACCATTCCCAGGGACTCTGGCAAACAAATTAATTAAACCTTTGGTTCTCAAGTTTGGCTACCTAGTAAGACTCACATGGGAAGCTTTTATAAATCCTAATGCCCATTTCTCAGGGGCCTGCTCTTTACCACAGAGGTTTCCAAATATGGCATTACTGGTGGGTGGCTCCAGATAAGTCTTTGTGATGGGGTTGTCCTGTATAGGAAAATATGTTTAGCAGCATCTCTGGTCTCCAACAAAGAGATGCCAGTAACACGTCTCCCTGTTGTGACAGTCAAAAATATCCCCAGACATTGCCAGATGTCCCCTTGGGTGCAAAATTGCCCTCAGTTGAGAATACCACTTAGACCCCTTAGTCACTTTAAGATACTTTAACTTTTCATCCCTTACAACCAGGCTCCAGTCTTAGTCTTCAGCAATATTATCCCTGTGATTACAAAAAAAAAAAAAAAAAAAAAAGAGGCTTCTTCAAAGCAGTCCCTCTGGTTCTGAATTGAATGCCCACTAATTTTTCATTTTTCATTTTCCTTGGTATTTAAGAAGTCAAGAGAATCTACACTCTCTTCAACCATGACTATTGCCATAGCAACTCTGGCTTCCCTCCCAGAACTTCACCTGCACTTCACTCTACACCCAAACAGTGGTGATTTGTGTCATCTACATGCCATTTTTTACCCATGTAGGATTCCTCTGGCACGGAGATTGTGTCTGTCCTCCTCCAAGATATAGCTAGTCCAACCCAGGCCCCATTTTAAGACACTGTTTCCTGGTACCAACTACCTTATCAGCCCAAATCCCAATAGGAATCGAGTTGTTGGTGGTGGCTGTGTGCCATGGAGTCAGTTCCAACTTAGAGAGACCCTGTATAGGGTTTTCAAGGCTGTACATGTTTATGGGAGCAGAAAGCCTCATCTTTCTCTGCAGAATGGCTGGTAGTTCCAAAATGCTGACCTTGAAGTTAGCAGCCTGACTAGTAACCACTACGCTCCTTGGTAAAGTAGAGTCAGCAAAAAAGAGGAAGACCTTCAGTCCTCTATGAGATGGATTGACACAGTAGCTGCAACAATGGGCTCAAACGTAGCAACAATATTGTAAGGACATCATAGTGTTTGGTTCTGTTGTACATAAGGTTGCTATGAATTGGAATCAATCAGATGACACCTAACAACAACAACAAACAACAATAATCTTTCTGTGTTAGTATCCTTCCACCCAGGCCTGGAGCTTAGGATGTGTATGTCATGTTTATCTCTTCCCCAGTTTCTTTTCTGAGAGATTGCACATGAAAACACACAGAGGTACATGGAAATACATGTGCCATGGATTGAAAAAGCAGTGCCTCTTATTGAAGTCATTCAGTGAGTCTCCATCAATGTTGAAGTAACTCGTGTCTCTGACATCCACCAAAGAGCAGGCAGGCAGGCAAGAAGCCTGAATTGACTGTAGCAGCTTTTCATATTTGCCCTTCAGTTAAAGCAAAGAAATGAACATGGAGAACGGAAGACCATCTTTTTGGTTCTCTGTTTTGTTTACTTAAGAAAAGCTTCCTTGTTTCCTCTGTGAGGCAGCAAAGCAGATTTAACAGTGATTCATTAAACTCTGTCTACAGAACATCAAATCAGTCAGTGGAAAAGTTTAAATTCAGTCAAATAACTATATTTGTTCCAAACAGTGATAAATCATCAAGCCAACTAATTTTTCCATGGAAGCAAATGGTTGTTTTCATATTCTGTAATGTTAATGCTGGAATAATTACTATGTATAATATGTTAGTAATGCAGTACAATTATCATAACTAAGTTAAGGAGTTCTGCTTTTTGTTTTGTTTTTAATAAGATGCCTTACATAATTTTCTAAAGAGATTTGCCCCATCTAGTTTTATGCCATTTCATATACCATTTTCTTTTCATTTGTAAAGCCAGAAAGCATGTGGAAGATCAGTATATAACACAAACCTGTCAAACAGGACAAATAAAAGTGGAGGTATGAGTTGTATTATTTTTATCATGCTTACCACAACACATCATTCTATTTAACCCACCTGCCTGATAATAGCATCTCTTGAAAGAACTAAGCTGAGTTACAAAATAATGAGAATGAGTATTTCTAAAACACCAATGTGTGTTCTGGAGTCCCTGTGTGGAACAAATGGTTAATGAATCCAGTTGCAAACCAAAAAGCTGAAGGATTGAGTCCACCCAGAGGTTTCTCATGATGGACTTCTAAGAAATCAGTCACTAAAGACACTAGTGAGCACAGTTCTCTGACACACACGGGGTCCCCATGAGTCAAACTTGATTCAACAGCAACTGGTGTGTACATGCATGTGTTTTCTTTAAAAACCATGATAAGATTTTGATGAAGTAAACCTGCAAGGCTATGAGCCTATCCATGGACAGGACATAGCCATGGAGGGCTAGGGCTGAGAGTGAAGCATCCTGCTGGTATTAAGTGAGGGGAGATGCACAAGAACATCCAAACTTGCAGATAGTACACATTTGACCTGGCCTCAATGGTTTGATAATCAGAACTCGACTAAAGGAAGATTTAAAAAAAATTTTTTTTGAAAAAAGAAACGAGGGTAAACATCTACAATTTGATGAACTTGATCTATACTCATGGATGTAGTAGCTCAAAATACCAACAGAAAAGAAAGGAGTCTTCACATCAAGTATCAGTGCTATCTCCTCTGTATATAGGGTAGATAGAAATGGGCAACTTAGACATTGGCTACTTAAAATAAGGGTGCGATAAAGGCATGAAGTGACTGGCTTACAAGTTTTCAAGAGGGAGTTTAGTTTGTGTGTGGGAAGATGTAGTCACCACTGAATAGTTTTCATCTTGTCTAGATGGGTCTGGTAAAAAGAGATGGGGATAAGATTCTTATGATTCAATACTGAGTAATTGTTCTTGTGACTAATTGTAAAAGTAGAAGTTTTGTAACAAAAATGGGTGAGTAGTGCTCAACACCGATAAGGGGAAGTGAGGGAAAAACAGCAATGAAGCAGTGAGCTAAGCCCTACAACGTTCAATAGACTTCTGTGAACCCAGGTGAAGACCTGGTTGGCCAGCAGTGTGGCAAGACCTGGGGACTCTTGGGCCCAGAGTCAGTGACATAGCC
>NW_006408672.1:2095291-2099456 GCF_000296735.1 Chrysochloris asiatica | reverse complement strand
GAGTACTTAATCTTACAGTCCAGAAACAGAGGACCCTAGGACCATCAGGGTGGAAGAGCACAAGCAGAATGCAAGACCTTATCCAGAGTTGCAGTGATGCCAGAGATGGAGGCAGAGATGGGGACATGGAGAAAGGGAGCAGTTGAGGACTCTAGATTCATGGAACAGAAGGGACTGAGAGCTGACAACCAAGAGGCAGGCTTGCAGAATGCGCCTTTTGGTGGTGTAAATTATTATATATGCCTGAATGTTTAAAAAAAAAAAAGAGAGCTAAAATAAATAGAAAGAAATACTGTTAACTGATGGTATATGGAGGGGGATTAATTATAATAATTATAATGAAACAAAGTATGTAATTTGTTGAATGTAAAACTGATGATCTGCCCTGTAAACTTTCACTCAATTCACAATAAAAACTTTAAAAACAAACAAACAAACAACATTAACAACAAAAAACCACCTGCAACCAGCCTGTAGTAGCTAGAAGAACAGAAGATACTTCTTGAAAGAAAGACTGGCAGGAAAAATACAAAACAATATAGGCAGACCAACTGATTACTACAAGAAGAAGCAAGTTGCTTGCCCAGGAGACATCAAGAGATGTCTTGTCCCCTCAGAGAAAACCCTCTTCTAAGACTAAGACTCAATGGGAATACACACTGATTGGTGACCACGTTCATCACTGTTAAGGGGAAGTGAGGGAAAGACAGCAATGAAGCTGTGAGCTAAGCCCTACAATGTTCAATAGACTCCTGTGAACCTGGTGGAGACCTGGTTGGCCAGCAGTGTGGCAAGACCTGGGGACTCTTGGGCCCAGAGTCAGTGACATAGCCACAGAGGACTAGAGTGAAGAGTGAAGCATCCAGCTGATAAGAAGAGAGGGCATATGCACAAGAACACTCACACCTATAGATAATACCCACTTGACCTGGCTTCAATGACCGGTTGATCAGAGCTCAACTAGAAAAAGAAAGAAGAGGAAAAAAAGAGTAATCTGATACAATTTGATGAACTTGACCTACACCTATAGATACAGTAGCACAAAAGAGGAAACAAATCTTTACAGCAAGGATCATTCCCACCCCCTCCATACACAGAGTAGACAGCATGAGCAACTTGGACATTTGCTACCCAAAGTGGGGCGGGGGGGAGGGGGGGGCTACAAAGGCAAGAAGTGACTGACTTACAAGCTTTCAAGAGGGAACCTAGATCCAGAGGACTTGGAGGAAGGTAAAGTCTCCCCTGAGTCCCCATGGGTGCTAAGTGGGCTCATGAATGGGCATTTGCAGCACATACACACACACACACCAGGTACATACATTCTGGGAAAAGCTGCCCTGATAGCCCACATCCCCTTCCCAGAATTATGTCATTGCTGAGCTCTGTGATCTCATATTACGACTTCTGAATAAGAAGTGACATCTAAATAGACTGGAAAAGTTGCATATTGACAGAAAAATGATGTAGCATTTCAACTACATACAGAGAGGTGTTGGGAATGCAGAGACAGATAACTTTCTTTCCTCTCTTGGTAAATGACAATTTATATATCAGTAGATAATCAATACCCAGGGTCAGCTTATAAAAGGACTTCACATATGCTCGCGTATATTAGTTCCCCAAGGGTTGCAGTAACAAAGATGTGGTGAAAAACATGTGAAACCGCTCACTATAGATTAATAAACAATCACAAGAAAGCTCATGCTTACCTTGCTTACTGGGTAATCCATCCCTATCAGGGCTTCTAAGTTTGAAAAGAGTCTCTGATTCTGTGGGAAGGTGCTGTGGGGTTGGGAGAAAGACCAATGCCAGCCATACCTAGAAGCACAATCTTTGTTGTGATGTAAAATTGTTCACTACAGATTAGTAAGTAAACACAAGAAAGTTCTGATTGGTTGACATTTATAAAATCTTCCTTTAACAGACACAAGACAATGGCAAGACCCCTTAAACATTATTTTGCTAATCATCTAGTTTGAGTAATTTTGTATGGGTGTTTTGAGGACCCGTCTGAATGAATGGGGAGAGGAAGGGGTAGGAAGGAAAGAGAGTGCCTATTGCCTTCCTGAAGTATTCAGACTAGCTGACTTTGAAAATTGGTTCAGAATAAACAGGAACAGAAAAAAAAAAATGGAGTTCAGCCTACATCTTGGGCAGAAGCCTTCCTTTATGCCAAGCACTAGTTCTTTTGAGCTCCTTCACAATAGTTTTATTTAAGAAAGGTTTCTATCACTTTGTAGCAATGCTTTGTTGACTTGCCCTTGACCAAGGGTCTCCCACAGGACCCTAGGCCCAGTTGCAATGCGCAGAGTTAGAGGTGTAACCGGCTCCAAAGGTACATGCACAGCCCGGCCTCAAGGAGGACAAAGAAACCAGGCAGAACGCCATCACTGCCATTGGGAAGCCCTATTCTATGAGCAGACACTGTAACAATACCAGTTTCAAGTTATCAATTTAGCCAGCACACAGAAGCCTTCAGCTGTAGGGGGACAGTGAGAATTTTTTACTCCGCAAGGTTGACCCCATGCCAGCCCTGAATCATCTTAAAGCTTGGTTTTCTCACTTCTGGGATTCTGTGTGTGTTGTGGAGAGAAGGGTGGGTAGGGAGGATGAGAGAGATACTGACTATACATGTGTACCTGTGGTCTATTCCAGGTATTGTCACTCCTGGTCCTCAGGGATTTGACCTAGACCTTCTTATGGGTCTCTGAGGAAGCTATCAGTATATATCTCCTTAGATGGTAGCTTATTTTAGGTGAGGGGAAGCACAAGTGTTATCCTTCAAGACTTTGCTTTGAAGTACCCATCTTAACCCTGGGCTTCTCAAGAGACTCAGTACTTCATTTAAAGCTAACTTGTGTTCTTCCCCTTCAAGCACATATTGTCATTATTAGCAGCCATTAAGTTAGCCTCCAACTCATGGTGACAACAAGAATGACATGGAGCCATATCTGACGTCCTCTGGCCAAAGGCGAAGGAGAATCAAATTCAAAATCAGCCCAAGACCAATTCCTATGAAGCAGAGGTCAGACATGCCTCCACCCTCCAACCTTCTTTGTCCTCTTCTGACACCAAATGTCCCTCCCACAGAATGCTCTGATTCACATCTGGGTTTGATAATCCATTGCAATGGCCACACAGAACTCATAGACAATATTCACAATCATGGTGTTTATTAGGGAAGTGACTAGGGTACAATTCAGAATCAGAAACAACTCAGGATGAAATAATTCTCCAGTTAAGAACGCCTGTTCTCTCCCATTCTGCAGGAACACTTCACTCTTGTCTTTGGCCTCTCAGCCATATGGTCCCATGGCCTCTGCCCTGTTCAGGCCAGTGTCACAAAGCTCCTTTAACCAGTCTGTAAATGCCCAGAGAATACATTCTGCAAGCCAGCCCATAGGCATTCAGCTTTACTCAGTCCATGGGCCAGGACTCATGCAGCTGCTCTGTCTCTCCATGTCACTGCCTCTACCACCACCTCTGCTTGTCACTGCTTTCCAGGTAGGGATCTCATGGTCCACTGATGGCTCCTTTTAATCCTAAGGAAATGGCAAAACTAACCAATCCTGGAATTAGAGACCTGCAAAGATGAGGTTTTCTGCTCCCGTAAAGATTTACAGCCTCAGAAATCCTGTACAGGGTCACTATGAGTCAGAACCAACTCCTCGGCACACAGCCACCATAACCACCACACCCTATTTCAGTGGTACAAGCAATGGGCTCAATCCTAGCAGCAGTTGTGAACATGATGCAGGATCAGGTGGTTTCTTACTGTTGTATGTAGGGCCGCTATGGGTTGGAACTGACTTGACGGCACCTAACAAAAACAACAACACCGTATTTGCATGGCCCCATTCAATCAGTTGGCAGGAGTTAAGACTTTGGATAGAAAAGCCATATCAAGTAAATTCATGGTAGCACAGAGACTCATAAGCAACAGAACCAAACAATGCCCATTCCTACAGCATCCCTGTGATTAGCGATAGATCTAACCTTTGTGATCCATTGATTTTTTTTTTAATGTTTTATTGTGAATTATATGATAGTTTACATGGGAGAACTTTAGTTTTACATTCATTCCACTGTTCCAATCCCTTCCATGCATCATCGACCACCCAAAGTGTATATCCCAGAAACCTGCCCCCTCCCCTTCCCCCCTCCC
>NW_006408672.1:2077733-2089012 GCF_000296735.1 Chrysochloris asiatica | reverse complement strand
GCCATTTTGTTGTTGATTGTTTGGACCTCTTTCTATAGGTTTTGGGTTGTTACCAATGCTGTATCTATCTTGTTTGGTTGCTCCTGTAGCACTTTTCTGATTTCTTCCTTATTGTTTTCAACTCCATTGTAAAGTGTTTTGAGGCATTTTATAATCATTTTTCTGAATTCTTTCTCAGGTATCTCCAAGGCCTGTCCTCCTTCCAGCATGGAGAGAAGGTCTACTTTTGGTTCATTTGTCTCAGATATTTTATCTTTTTTCTGGACATTTGCCGATATGGTCATCTGCTTTTGCTTCTTGGACATGTTTAATGTTTATCTGTGGCCCTAATAATTAATTATGTATTCTGGTAATTTTTTATATTTTCAGATTACCTCCAGGAAGATGTGATCAGGATGTGTTCTTCCCTTTTCCCTCTTCTTATTGCTTAACTCAGAGTAACTTTTTTGGGCCTCAGCGGCAGGCCGTTTGGACCTCTGGCGGGTAGGTTGAGCCTAGGGCGGGCGGTTTGGGTCTCTGGGGGCCTGGGCGTCAGTGACCGGGCTGCAGGAGGGTTGGGTCTCGGGCGGGTGGTTTGGGCCTCGGGCGGGCAGTTTGGGCCTCAGGGGGCCTGGGTATCAGCAGCTGGGCATTGGGCGGCTTAAGCCTCGGTGGGCGGGTTGTGCAGATTTGGCCTCGGGGGCCCTGTGCCTTGGGGACCGGGCTGAGGGTGGGTTGGGTCTCAGGGGTACTGGTCCTCAGCAACCGGGCTATGCGGGTGGGTTGGGCCTCAGGGGCCCTGGACCTCGGCGACCGGGCTACATGGCGGGTTGGGCCTTGAGGACCCTGGACCTCGGCAGTGACCGGGCTGTGGGCCGCCTGGGCCTCTTGGCAGGTAGGCGATTTTGGTCTTGGTTGGGCCTGGGCCTTTGTGACCAGTCTGTGGGTGGGTTGGGCCACGGGGCAGGCCTTGGTCTCAGTGGGCGTGTATCTGATGACGTAAAAATTGCCTCTCTCAGTCTCTCTGTATCGTGGGTACCCCGAATTTCCTGATATCCACGCTGATATCCCTCTCTATTTGTTCGGCTTTGCCAGTTTATGCTTCCTTTTCTCTGGAAATGCAGCCTTCTAAATAGGGTTGGTCTAGCCCTGCACTCCAAGGTTCGCAGGGGGCAGAGGCACTTGCCAGTGCGGGAGCGGGGAGTGGAATCCACGTGCAGGCAGGCAAAAGCTCAAAATGCCTGTAATTCCTCAGCAATTTGATATTTCAAAAAAAACGAGTTCAGAATGTTTAAATGTAAGATCTTACATTTGCTCAAAGGCTTTCTGTCTGCTAGACAGAGGTTTCCTATATGCGATTCTGCCCCTTTTCCCCGGAGCCTGCCCTACCTGAGTTGCCTGGTCCAGGAAGCACCGGAAGTCTCCAATCCATTGAATTTTATTTCTTGATTTTCAGAAGTTGGTGACTAGAGCTCTCTTCCACATCCAGCTTACTCTGGAAGCTCTGCTTCCAGCATTGTAGCAACATGCAAGCCTCCACTTACAGATGGGTCGTGGCTGGGCGAGGTACATGGGCCAGGAATTGAATATGAGTCTCCCATATGGAGAGTAAAAACCTACTACTGAACCACCACTGCCCCTTCCAGCATTATTGTTAAGCGTTCTTGAGTTGATTTGAATTCAAAACAACCCCACATAGGGTTTCTAAGGAATGACTGGTGAGTTTGAACCACCTTGTTGTTCAAACTGACCTTGTTGTTGAGTGCTTATCCTACAGCACCACACCATTCCCTGACTGTCTTCTTCCTCATAGCCTTTGATTCATGTGTCAAGCTGTGCCTCTCATTTACCTCCCATATAGGGGATGTTGACCACAAAATCCGTTCTGTCATCACAACCCTGAGAAACCCCTTTATATTGGATTAAGGTTGTGCTGGGATTTAGGGTATTGCAGTTCACCCTTAATCTCTTACTGGTTGATCCCATCATAGGGAATCATGACATAACTGCCACATAACATCATTACATGACTGTCACACCACTGAGAGTCATGATCTAGACAACTTAATGCCTATTTTGAGGGACACAATTCAATTAATCACCTGTATATAGATGGATTATGATGTTGTTGTTATTAGGTGCCATCAAGTCAGTACAGACTCATAGCAACCCTATGCACAACAGAATGAAACTCTGCCCAGTCCTGGGTCAACCTTACAATTCTTGCCTTGCTTGAGCCCATTGATGCTGTCATTTTGCCAATCCATCTTGTTAGGGGTCTTCCTCTTTTTCTCTGACCCTCCACCTTACCAAACATGATATCCTTATGCACATACATTTCTTCATTCTGTCAACAGAGTGGGCCAGAATCAAATACCTCAGCAGCAATGCACACGGACAGCATCCAGGTCTCAGTTTGTAAATACCGATTTCTAGTACAAAGAATCAGGGATCCTTGGAGAAATGGCTGGTTCTACGATTGAAGAAGGAAATATACAAGATGAATCTGAAACATCTTGTAGTACCAGGAAGTAGGGACGGACTTAAATGAAAGTCCAATGCTCAAAAACAAATCAAATATTCAGATTGATGAGAATGTCAAAGGGATGCAGGAACCAACTAAAAGAACTCCTACTGGCTAAAGCAGAAACCATTTTGGCAATAAAATAAGCAAAATAGATTAAAGCCAAAGTATAAATGAATACCCATGGGTCCATGCTGATATAAAATAAACACAAGGAAGGGGCACAAGAGAGAAATCTCCCATGCAGAAGAAATTCCATATCATTTGAATAGATCCTCTACCCTGATAGAGGTGGAACATAACTTCCCACTCCTTACATGTGTGCTGGGCAGAAGACTTTCTCCCAAAGAGTGCAGTAAGCCAAGGAGGTAGTGGAGAAATCTTCAAAGCCCTACTTCAGTCAGATGGTCAAAGGCCAACCTCAAAAGTAATGTGTTTATTAACATCAAGTATTTATCCTTGGTGTGATGTGATGAGAAACATACCTCACCTCTCTGGTCTTCCTCCTCAAAACCCATAACTCCAGTCTACTCATGACAAAAACATCAGACAAATCTCAACTGAGAGGATCCTATAAAATCCCTGATCAGTGCAAAACCATTAAGGTATCAAAAACAAAGGAAGTCTGAGAAACCACCATAGCCAAGAGGAGCCTGAGAAGTGATAGCTAAATGTCATGCAATGTCTTAGATGGGGTTCTGGAACAGAAAAAGGACATTAAGTAAAAAATGAGAAACTCTGAATAAACTATGTTGTTGTTAAGTGCCATCAAGTCAGTTCTGACTAATAGCAACCCTGAATATGGTTTCCAAGGAGCATCTGGTGGGTTTGAACTGCTGACATTGTGGTTCACAAGTCCTGTGCTGATCCTACAGCATGACACCAGAAGTCCTCTGAAAAAAGTATGGACATAAGTTAATAATAATATATCAATATTGCTTTGTTAGTTATCATAATTACCATATGATATTTAACAATGAATAAAGAAGGCTGAAGAAGAATCGATGCCTTTAAATTATGGTATTGGTGAAGAATATGGAATATACTATGGACTTCCATAGTCGTTGGAGAAGAATGTCATGCTGGGTAAGGTGGAGGGTCAGAGAAAAAGAGGAAGACCCCCAACAAGATGGATCAGCCAGGTGGCATCATTGATGGACTCAAGTGTGGCAACGGTAGTGAGGTTGGCCCAGGATCGGACATTATTTCGTTCTGCTGTGCATGGGGTCGCTATGAGTCGGTTCCGCCTCGATGGCACCTGACAACAACAACAACATGGACTTCCAAAGAATGAACAAATCTGTTTTGGAAGAAGTACAGCTAGAATGCTCCTTAGAAGGTAAGGATGGTGATACTTCATCTCAGGTACTTTGAGCATGGTATCAGGAGGGAACAGTCTCTGGAGAACAACACCATGCTTGGTAAAGCAGAGGGTCGGTGAAAAAGAGGAAGATCCTCAACGAGATGCATCGACACAGTGCCTCCAACAATGGGCTCAAACGTAGCAATGGTTGTAAGGATGCTGCAGGACTGAGCAGTGTTTCATTATGTTGTGCATAAGGTGGCTGTGAGTCCGAAATGACTCAATGACAACCAACAGCAACAACAATTATAACAAACACACCATACTACTGAGTGCCTTGCTCTGGAAACAACTCCTCTGCTTCTCCATCTTGCAACAACTGGTTTTGGTCCTCTGGTGGTCATGGTGGGCATTTCCCTTCCACATGAGGTGCCTGGTGTTTATTCAGAGTTGGTGATTCTAGAAAAGTTTCAGACACCATTAAGGGCATTAAGAGGCAAATAAACACAACATGACTGAGCATGTCCAACATTTCCATTAAGATCAAATTGGGGTCAGGTTAAACTGTCTGTAGGTTTGTTCCAATAATGAATCTGCAAGGATGTCCTGATGAATTCCACAACATAGCAACATAGATAAATTCTGTGTTAAGTAAATCCAAAGAGTCGGTAAAGGACAAATATTGTACGATTCCACTTATATAAAATACCTAAGAGAGGCCAATGTATAGCGTCCAACATTTACTAATTATTACCAGGGACAGATGGGAGAGCAGGGAAAGGGAAACTTACTGCTTAAGGGGCATTGAACTTCTGTGAAGGGTGATAGCAAAATTTAGAAGTAGGTAATAGTAATTTTGAACATCATGATAAACATAATTCATAATTATTGTTAATAAATAGCATGGTGTCTCCCTACAATAAACACTGGACTGTGAACCACAAAATTTGTAGTTCAAGCCTGCCATGCCCTCCAAAGGAGAAAGATGAGACTTTCTGTTCCTGTGAAGATTTAAAACCTCGGAAACCCTACACAGGGTCTTGATGAGTTGGAATTGACTCAATGGCACTTGACAACAACAACTCCAGTATAAGCACTGGACTGAGAGCCACAAAGTTGGTGGTTCAAACTCACCAGCTGCTCCTTGGGCACCCTACACATGGTGTCTATGAGTTGGAACCGACTCGATGGCATTTCACAACAACAACAATGTAACATGTTAGTAAGAGCGGAAACTGGGTGTATGATACATGGCAACTCTCAGCACTATCTTTTTGTTTTTCCTGTAAACCTTAAACAGTTCTGAATTAAGAATTTTATTAAAAATATAACTAGTGTATTGAGCTCATGACTCATGGATATTGTTGCTTAGGATGTGAGCCAGGTGTACCAATCAGAGTCCCCTGTTCCCTGGTGGAGTGACGAACATGGGGCCCAGGCCAACTCAGGGTTCTCTCTGGAACATTGCTCACCAAGTTCTCAGGAAGTTCCTCTTTCTACTTTTGATAAGAGGCTGGTAGGATGTGAGTTCTGGGTATTGGGCAGCCAGCCAATCATGATACTGACCTCATGGAGAAGGATGCCAGAGAGAGAGAAGGACAAAGAGGAGACAGGAACAGGAAGAGAGGAATAAAAGGAGGAGAAGGAGAGAAGAGGAAATTGATGGGATAGATGGAGAAATGAAACCCATAAATTGAGTATCAGTCCCTGGATCTACCTGCATCTAAAGTCAGATCAACCCCCAGACTATTCTGTTAGGAGTCAAAATATTTCCTTTGTTCAAGTTTAAGTTGAGATGCGATCACTTGCAATCGCACACTTTCTAATATACCTTGGATGTAGGCAATGCTTTGCTGGTCCTGTGGTTTAGAAAAAAATTTGGAGAACTGTATTGCACCTTTCAATAGCTAGTTAAAACTTTATTAGGTACCTCATAGGTAAGTTCAAACTTATTTTCTCCCAAAGCACCCAGCTTTCCTATATGTAGTGACCAAATGTCCTTGTTCTTTGCACCTTACTTATTATGTGGTTGAGGATCAGTTTTCCCTAAGATGACAATTGAAGGTTTGGCTGCTGGAGTATTAGACCAACTCCTACTATTGTACTTAAAACCACCACCCCCACTCCCAGAACTTATATTTAAATAACAGTGATACTACACCACAGGTCTATTTTATAACTGTGAATGATAGATCTCCTTTTGTACAAATATGGAATGGATGTGGATGACTGGTCACCAGGGAGACAGCATTTGAAAGTGGATGCTTTCTGTGCACACAGGAGCATCCACAGAAAAAGCCATTGTTTCATTGATGGATCATAGGGACCATCTCTGCCTGTGGAAGGTAGCCAGGAAGGATGAGGGAGGGAGGGATGGTCAACACTCCAGGTGATTCTCATTAAAGGTTATGTTAGGTAGGGAGCAGGGATGCAGGGATAGAAGGTAGGAGGTAGCATTCTGACAGCTGGATACAATGACTTGGAATTGTGTCAGAAAGGAAAACAGTTCCTGATCCCCCTGATGTGTGGGAGGGAAATTTTCTTTAGCGTTTTTAACACAGGGCTATCTATAAGAATACAGGGATGCTTCTTATAGTCCTCAGATATTTTTTTAGGTACACATTAAGAATCACCTGGGGATCTTGTCAAAATGTTGACTCTGATTCAGTATATCTGGGGTGGGAATGCAAATTCTCAGCAGAGGCTAGAACCAGAATTCACTGGTTGGAAGTCCCAGTTCAACTTGCTCTAAAGAGGCCTTTTCTGCAATTCTTAAACCTACGCACCCTGGAGAAAAAGAAATTATAACCACCATGGTAACCACAATCCAATGCTTGTTAAGAAGAAAGTAGACCTCGTAGGGCAATCACATAGCAGTTCTAAATTCTAGTCATATATTAGAAAGCACAAAGGGGAGACAAGTAAGATGAAAGAGGAAAGACGTGGATCAAATAGCTGCTGTGTGGGAGCTAAGTGTGTTATATGCTTTATTCCAATGAATCCTCCTCATAACACCTTCTTGCCTCATTTTATAGAGAAGAAAACTGAGACTATGAAAATTTGAACCTCTTGTCCAGTGTCACTCAGCTGAGACCCCAGGGACCACTGGCCCACCCACTCTACATATAATGCTTTCTTCTGCAAAGGTCACTGTTTGGGTCACTCTTGTCCACTCTGCCTTGCAGTATCTTTCGAAAACCCCAAATCCTGCAAAAGCCAATCTGTGCAGACCCCTGGTCCTCTTCTGCCTCTTCTCTGCCATCTCACTGATGGCTGGCTACATGGGTCTTCCCTGTCTCTGCTCCCTCCATGGGGACAGCTAGCTTTTCAGACAAGGTTTTTTCATCACCAGATTCATTTCTCTGCTCAAACATCACCTCCTCCATGAAGTCTTCTCTGACCACAATATCTAAAGGAGCATCCCAAGGCATTCTCTTTCCTGTGCTCTGCTTTATTGTTGCCTTAGCAGAGCTTATCTTCACCTGGTATTATATTAAACATTCATTGTTTGTCTCCCCACCAGAATATAAGTCCTAAATATTTATTGTCTATCTCTCCACCAGAATACAAATCCCTTATAGCAGGTCTCTACCTGCTTATTTACTAACAAAGCATTCAGCTATGTGCATGTGTAGGAGACAGGGTGAAATGATCTTCACATTTGTTCCTATTTATCTTCTCCAGGCCCAGTTACAAACATCTTTGCCCCACCTCCTACAGACTCTCAGCTCCTAGCTCCTGGCCCAGTACCTCGCCCTGATCTGTGCTCAGTGAACATTGGCCTGATATTAGCTGAATTTAGGCCTGACTCCTAGCTTGGAGGGGCAAGTCTCCCCTACCACATGGGAGTTCCAGGTCTGATTCCTGCCTAGTGCATTTCATGTGCAGCCACCACTCATCTATCAGTAGAGACTTTGTGCTGCTATGACACTGAGCTTCCAGACTACAGTAGCCTAGAAAGAAATGCCTGGATATTTACTTCTGCAAATCAGCCAATGAAAACCTTGCGGAACACAATGATCGGATCTGTAACTGAGCACAGAGTTGGTGGCATTCAGTTTAGCTGTGCATGGGCCAACTCAACAGCCACTAACAGCAATGACAACCAGAGACTGGGAAGCCTGGAGGGTACTGCCAGTCTTGCTGCTTTGCACAGGTCTTTGAAAAGTTCTAGTCAGAAAGAGGGGTTACAGCTCCTTTCAGGTCTTTGAAAATCCTTTTCACTCCCCACCTCCCACCTCCCCTTCATTTCTTAGCAGACATTTCTTTGAATAACCCCAATCACTTCTCATCTACATTGGTCAAGAAAAATGTTTTCTCTCCTGGAAGGGAGTCTGGTGTATGTGAGAATGGGTCTGCCCTTGAGGTAGCATTTGGAGAGCCCAGGACTGCCTCTTAGAGCCTCCCCCTGAATCCAGAGAAAGGGAGAGACACAATAGTAGTGAATTCCACCTACAGCAAGATGAAAATCAAGTAATGAGAGAACCAAGTGAGAGGGGAGAAAGTGGGTGTGGATCACAGTAGTTCTGGGAGGGTTAATGGAATCACTGATGAGAAAGACTCTTCTGAGATACCCAGCTATCCAGGGACCCTTGGCCGAAGTCACAGAGGCAAGGGGGCACCCAGGGAAGACATTGAAGTGCTCCAGTTCTTAAAGCTTTCAGACCCCACATCGTTTAAATAAGGATGGATTGTTCAACTGCTAAAAAGGGGGAGAGGGGAAGAGCTGCAATTTTCCTACTGCTAAAGATCTCTTTTATATCATCCTGTGATCTGCAAAATATAACTTTGGACATTGTGTGTGAGGTCAGTTTTCATGGGTTTGTTCACTTGATTGGGTAGGAAACAATGGAAGAAGCAGGCCTAGATGGATTCTGGGTTCCCTGCCGGAAGATGAAGTTGGAGCACCCACCACCACCACCACCACTTTGAGCTTGTTAAAGCTCTGAGTCTGAAACACTTCAGAGGGTGAAGATGCCATCAGGACATGGGTTACGGGATGTCCTGCTTGTGTAGACAAATGGGAGCTTGACAAATCAATTGCAAATTTACAAAAGCATGATCACAATCAAACTTTGAGGTTACAGAGAACTTCTTTTGCTAAAATACATACAGTTCTAGGCCTTAAAAGTAGCACTGTGGAAGTCACCCAGAATAAATGGGATGCAACCCTCCCCTGTGTGAAGCTTGCAGTTAAGTTGTAAGGACAGGATCTATGGATAAAAGCTGCTAGAGAATCAAGTACAAACTTGCAAAAAATGAGGGCTCCATCCCCTATTTCTACCAATGAGGTCATCCCTCCATTTCTTATTCCACTTAGGATGACAGAATCGTTCCAAAGCCAAACCTGTGCCAAGGACATCACTGCCACTCTTCAGGGTCAGCCTTGGCATTGGCTTAGAATCTGTGGCTGCTTCACAAGGCTCCCTTGGCAAAATCCTGAAAGCAAGGGGTGCTGAGCCCATAACATCAGATCCCTTCCACGCTCTCCCAGGACTCTCTCTAGGGCTACAGATAAAACCAGTCTATTGGGTTGTATCTAAGGGCTGCATTGCCCACCTTGCCAAAGAACTCAAGGGGTTCTGTGGGAACAAAGTTATTCAAGAAATGAGGGCTAGTCTGAAAGCTGAGACTACCGATGGCAGTTATTAGAATTGGTCCCCATGTTACTGCACCCCGGAGAAGTAGGACGGGTCCTAATGTAGTCTGAGTGATATGAAAAAAAAAGGAGAAGAGACACTGAGAGATAAAGGAAGGACACTATGTGATGCTGCAGCTACAAGCCAAGGAATGTCTGGAGTTAACCAGAAACTAAGAAAGAGGCATGGAACAGATTTTCCCTCAGAGTTCTCAGAAGGTATCATCAACACAGCCAACACCCAGAACTGTGAGAGAGTAAACATCTGTTCTGATAAGCACCCAGTTTGTGGTATTTTAGTGTGGCAGCCCTAGGAGATGAAAACAGACCCTACAAGCACGACTCGGTGTTTCCTTCAACAAGTTCACAATTCAGTGGGGAAGACTAGTGACAGGCAGCCTGCACAGAATCAGTGCTAGAGTAATACCCCTATTCTAAATCCAATAACTCTTGCCCACCAAGCTCCTTTATGGGCTACTGTGTTGTTGTTAAGTGTCTTCCAGTCAGTTCCGACTCACAGCGATCCTGTATAGGTTTCTGAGGAGAAGTTGGTGGGTTTGAACTGCCAATTCTGTGGTTCACTGTCTAGTGCTGGTCCTATAGCACCACACCTGGAGTCGTCTGTGTGCTAGGACCTGAGATTTGTATACATTATTCCATTACCACATTCATTTTTCAGGACAGCCATTCTGGGCTGTTGTTGTCATGACCCACATTTGGTAAATGAAGACTCTGGGGCTCAGGAGGGTAAGTAAGTGGTCCACACAGAAAGGACCACAGCCCCATGCTGATGACCTCAGGGATTCTGTGCCCTGCTCCAGGGACTCAGGGAAAATGTCACTGAAGCATCTTTAAGATCCATTTAAGAATTAAGTGATCCAGGGGAGAAGAATGGGAGGGACATTCTTCCTGGATGAAAGGATGTGCAAAGTCAAGATGGACACTGGAGTGTCCGGTGCCTTGGGGGTTAGAAGTGGAGGCTAGAAGAAGGACTGAGTTGGACAGAGAATGGACAATACATGCTAAACAAGAAGAACAAACAAATCAGTCTTAGAATTAACACAATCAGAATGTTCCTTAGAAGTGAGCATGGCGAGACTTCGCTTGACTTACTTAGGAGATGTCATCAGGAAAGACCAATCACTACAAAAGGACCTGATGTTTAGTCAGTGACGATGAGGGAAGCTTCCATGGAATGGATTGACACATAGCCTCAACAATGGGCTCAAATAGGCCATCGAACATGAAGATGACACAGCACTGGGCAATTTTTCATTCTGTTGTATATAAAGTCTCCCTGAGTCAGAGCTGACTCGATAGCAACTAACACCAATGTGCAGGTCCTTAGGCCACTTCCTTCTTGCTTGCTTTTTCTATTATTATAAATGATAACTCCTTTCTAAACTGGCAAGTAATCCAGAATATCTAAAGAACCAGTGGTAATCTTGAGTACTGAAATGTGTAAAATCACACTATAAAGACATAATGAATGAAATGAAGAGCTAATCTGTAGACACGGAGAAAATATTTGTAGAATACACAATATAAACAAGGTTATTAGCCTCGTATATAAGGAGCTAATAAAAATTAATAATAGAGCTATCTCTTCAACAAATGGTGCTGACAAAACTGGAAATTGATTTGCAAATGAATGAAACAAGACCCATATCTCACACCATATACAAAAACGAACTCAACATGAATTAAAGATCTATATGTAAATCATCAATGAAAAATAGGGACAAATTCATGTGCTTTAATATATGGCACACATATATTATGTAACATGGTAAAAAACACACAAACAATAGAGGATAAAATAGATGGCTGGAACA
>NW_006408672.1:2065463-2073902 GCF_000296735.1 Chrysochloris asiatica | reverse complement strand
AGTTCGTCACTCTTTTTTCCTAGTGTGTCTTTGTCTGGAAGCTCATCTGAAACCTGTCCACCATGGGTGACCATGCTGGTATTTAAAATACAGGTGGCATAGCTTTCAGAATCACAGCAACTCACAAGCCACCACAGTACGACAAACTGACAGATGAGTGGTGGACCAGAGCTCCTTATGGGCTAACAATTCCTCCACTCGGTATAGAGCTACAAGAAATACAGGCCAGAATGCAATGTTGTTCATAGCAACCAATGTTCATAGCAGCACTATTCACAATAGTAAAAAGATGGAGATACTGTAAGTGCCCTTCAGGGGAAGAATGGATAAACAGACTTTGGTACATACACACAGTGGAATACTATGCTACCGTAAAGAATAACAATATAGCTGCAAAACACCTCATAGCTACAAAATGCCTTGAGGACATAATGCTGAGTGAAATTAGTCAATCACAAAAGGACAAATATTGCTTAAGACCATTGCTGTAAAAGCTTAAGAAAATATTTCTACACTAAAATAATAATTCTTTGGCGGTTACCAGGAGGGGGAGGGAGGGGACAGTAACTCACAGGTTACTGGATAGACACATAATAGCTTGAGAGGGCAATAAAAAGGAATGGGAGGTCAATCATAAGAAGGCGGAGTGGTAGATGAACAAGGATGATAGGGGAAAGCTTAGGGTGGTATGCATGGGCTAAATGAGATAGATATAGACTGTGATGTATGCACAGCCTTGGAAATACAGGGATCAAGACATAGTCTGAATGGGTAAAAGAGGTGAAATAATTTTAATATTCTTGATTGTTTTGTGGATATTGGTTTCCTACTATTGTAATATAGACATTGAAGTGTGATAGAAAGGAATATTGAGAAATAGGATTACAGAAAACGCGTAAGCCCATCTTCAGCCTATAACTGATTGAATTGTCTAAAAGAGTACTAGAGTGTGCCCAGGGAAATAGGCTTCTTATTAAGCCTTTGTGGAATAGGGAGCCTTAGGTGGAATCCTGAGCCCCAGCTAGAACTTTTGGAGGTGGAACATTGCCAGTTGAAAAGACATGCAAACCAACCCTGAATTGGGTGGGGTTGGGTTGTGCCAGACTGTTTGGCTGTGACAATATCAAGCAAGCTGTTGCCTTGGAGACATCAAGGCAAGCAAAGTCAGCCCATCAGGGTAAACCCACATCTAAGACTGAAACCCAAAGGGAACACACAGTAACGTAGGCTCACTGGTGACCACCCTGTTCAACCTGCTAGTGGAAGTGAGGGAAATGCAGCAATGAAGACATGGACTGAGTTTGGTCATGTTCCATAGACACCCAAAGGCCTTGAGATGAGATAGAGAAGAGGAAGAGCTGGATGGTTTGAAGCCCGGAGAGACATGGGAACACCTGAGCCCAAGGACACTGACCTGTCCACTGGAAGCTAGAGCTGAGAGTTGAAGCAGCCAGATGGTCTGAAGTAGAAGGATGCAGGCAAGAATTCCCAAACTTGCAGATAGTACCCATTTGACCTACCTTGGATGGCTTATGACCAGAACTCAATCAGATGAAGATAAAGAAGTTTGATACAGGGAGAAAGCATAAATTGCTACAACTTGATGAACTGGACCTGTGCTTATGGATGAAGTTGTCCCAAGTTCCAACAGTAAGGGAAGGATTCTCCATATCAAGGGTCAAGTGTGCCTCCTTAGCACACTGGGTTGATAGGGATGGGCAACTTAGTTGTCAGCTATCAAAATTGGGGCCTATCAAGAAGTGGCTGGCTTACAAACTTTCTGGAGAGTGGTTAGGGTCAAAATGAGGGGAGTAAGATAGAATCCCCACTGAATAGTTTTCCTCTTGTCCAAATGGGTCTGGTGATCATGGGGATAGGATTTTATGATTCAACTGTGAGTAATTGGTATCAGGATTAATCGTGATTGTCACAACTGCAAATGTAGAAGAGATATAACCAAAAGGGGGGAGCAGAAAAAAATTAATTATAAAAATATTTTCAACACAGAATAAAGGTAAAAAATTCAGTGGAAAAACACAAATGGCAAAAAAACAAAAGAAGATGTTCCATCTCATACGTAAACACAGAAATGTAAATTAAAATAAGAGACTTTTTTCTCCCTCATTATAATGCAGAAAAACAACTAGGTTTAAATTTACCTTATTTTGCTGAGAGTGGAAAAATCAGGAAAGTAACTCTGATTTTTCTCATGGTGGGAGTACAGTTGGTATAACCATTTTGGGGGGCAATTCAGTAAAATCAAAATGTTTAATGTGCATACATGTTGGGAAAACATATTTCTAATAATCAGTGCTACAGAACAGTAGCACAAATGTCAAAGGTGACATATGCAGGGATATTTGTATGCTATTTATAACAGCAACAAATAGGAGAAATCTAGATACCCATTGTGGCACTGTAGGATCAGCACTTTCAGCAGTTCAAACTCACCAAGTGCTCCTTGGAAACTTGTACAGGGTCACTATGAGTCAGAATTGACTCTATGGTACTTAACAACAACAGCATCACTTAGGGAACTGGCTTTAATGTATGAAAGAACACACATCAAGTTTGTTGTTGCTGTTAAGTGCGGTCAAGTCAGTTCCGACTCATAGCAACCCTGTACAGGGTTTCTGAGGAGCAGTTGGTGAGCTTGAACTGCTGACTTTGAGATTCAACTGACTTGCAGTCCAGCATATTAACCAGCAGTGCCACACCAGGACTCCAGAGATCCTTTAGACAGGATCAGTAACAACTTGATAGATCTACAGTTTCTGATCTGGATTTTATTGTTGTTGTTGTTGTTAAGTGCCGTCGAGTTGGTTCCAACCCATAGGGAGCCTTCACAGGGTTTCCGAGGAGCAGCTGGTGAGCTTGAACTGCCGACATTGCAGTTGAAACCGACTTTGTTGTTAACTGCTGTCAAATCAGCTCTGATTCACAGCAACCTTATGTACAACAGAACAAAATGTTGCCCAGTCTGGTGCCGTCTTCACTGTTAAGGATTAAACTGTGTCCTCCAAAAGTCCTTGTGAATATAATCCCTTTCGGGGAAAGGGCTGTCTGTGTTTTTATGTTAATGAAGCCATATCAATGTAATTGTTGTTCCTAGATGTCATCGAGTATGTTCCAATTCAAAGCACACAAATGTACACTAGAACAGAATTTGCTGAAATGCTATGCATAGCAGAATGAAACACTGCCCAGTTCTGCTTCATCTTCACAATTGTTTCTATGGTTGAGTTCATTGTTGCAACCACTATGGCAATATAACTTTCTGAAGGTCTTCCTCTTTTACATTGACCCTCTACTTTACCAAGCTTTATGTCCTTCTCCAATGATTGGTCCCTCCTGATGACATGTCCAAAGTACGTGAGACAAGACCATCCTTGCTTCTAAGGAGCATTCTGGCTGTACTTCCTCCAAGATGTATCAGCATAGGGAGTGTCCTAAACCCAGTTATTTCTGAGAGATATAAAGAGCAGCAATGACACTACATAATTTCTTTAAGGAGGATCAGCACAAAGCTGGTATGAGGCAGAGGTTAAAGATGTCCCTAAAGTTCAGCATTTTCATACTGCTGTAGCACTCCATCATCTCTAACATCAACCACTTCCCACTGCCCCTCGCCCTTCAGTACTTGCTCTCCCATCTTTGGTTTCCATAATTCACTGCAGCATCTCACAGATCTATGAACAGTTAAGGAAATGGCTCACACAGTTGTGGAGATTGGCAATTCCCAAGTCATGGGTTAGCCATCAAGCTGAAAGCTTCCCCTGCCTCATATGGTTGCAGGGGCCAAGAAACCCAAAGTGGCCAGTTAGACAACAGGCTGCTGGCTCACAAGGCTGTGGAAGCTGGTGAATCTGGTTAACTGATAGGCTGCTGGCTCAAGTTCTAAGAACCAGAGGCCAGATGATGATGAGTCAGAAGCAGGATCCAGAGCAAGAGATAAAACATTGCCAGAGCATTCATCTATATTCAATGCAGACCACTCCCTCAAGGAATCTTCCCTTGCTTGAGAAAGGCAGTGCAAAGGTCTGAAGGGTGATAACTGGAGTAAGACTAGTGACTACGGACTCTGTAGTAGGGTGATGACTCAAGATACATCAAACACTAATCCTGCCTCATTAAAATAATGAACAACTCAATACCAAATGGGACCATAGCCACAGGGGTAGAGGCACAGCACAAAATGGAGGAGGAGGATGGCATTACATAGCTGCCAAATTGCATAACTTTCAACCCAATGAAAATCAGGGCCCAACAGCATAGTACATAAAGACAATATTCTACATGCTACTTTGATGAGGAGCAACTGAAATCTTAAAAGCTTGTGAGCAGCCATTTAAGGTGTAATTACTGGTCTTCCCGGTCCAGAGGAAATATAAGTGAAGAATATTGAAGACACAAAGAAACACTTAGTCCAATGAACCACCACAAAATCCAGTGATGAAGAAATTAAAGAATTCTAGTAACTTCTACAGGAGTCCTGATGTGGGTGGCGCTGTGGGTTGTTATGATGCAGAACAGGTTTCAGTGGAACTTGTGGACAAGATAAAATAGGAAGAAAGGCCTGGAGATCTAAAATCAGCCAATGAAAACTTGTGAAAATCAGCCAATGAAAACCCTATGGATCACAATGGTTTGATCTGCAAGCGTTCATGGGGACGGTGCAGGACCAGGCAGGGCTTCCTTCTGTTGTACATGGGGCTCACCATGAGTCAAAGGCCAATTTGACAGCAGCTCAAGCTCACCAGCCACTCCTAGGAAATCCTATACAAGTTCACTATGAGTCAGAACCAACTCAACAGCACTTAGCAACAACAGCCAACTTCTTCAGTCTGAAATAGATCAAATATGTCATCAAAATGCACTGATATTTACTGGTGATTGGAATGTGAATGTTGGAAACAAAGAGGAAGAAACAATCGTATTTGGAAAATATGCCCTTGCTGATAGAAATGATGCTGGAGATCGCATGATCAAAATTTTCAGGACCACCAACTTATTCACTGCAAATACTTTTTTTTTAAACAGCATAAAAGGCAACTGATATACCTGGACCTCACCAGCTGGATTACACAGGCATCAAACTGACTACAGGGGAAGACACAATGGAGAGCTCCACATCATTAGCCAAAACAAGACCATGGGCTGACTGTGGAAAAGATCATCAATTGCTCATATGCAAGTTTAGGCTAAAGTTGAAAAAAATTAAAACAAGTCCATGAGAGCCAAACTATGACCTTGAGTATATACACCCTGAATTTAGAGACCTTCTCAAGAACAGGTTTGACACATTGAACACTAATCACCAAAGAACACAAGAGTTGTGGGATGACATCATGAACATCATACAGGAGGAAAGCAAAAGGTCATCAAAGAGACAGGAAAGAAAGAAAAGATCAAATTGTATGTTAGAGGAGACTCTGAAACTTGCTGTAAAACATAAAGACCATGGAAGAAATTATGAAGTAAAGAAGTTAAACAAAAAATTTCAAAGGGCAGCTCAAGAAGAAAAAGTAAAGTATTATAACAAAATATGCAAAGTTAGAAAACCAAAAGGGAAGAGCACGTTCAACACTTCTCAAAGGAAGGAAGAAGTCCACGCTGCACTGAAGGCACTGGCTAAAAACAAAACTCCATAGCAGAGAACTCTAGACTCATGGAGAGAGAGGGGCTGTGTGCTGATGGCCAGGGGGCAGACTTGCAGGGTGTACCCTTTGGTTGTTTGAATGATGTATATTCTTAGTGTTTTGGTGTGCATCCAAAAACAAAACAAAATAAAACAGAAGGAATAGAAGCAAATACTGTTGAATGATGATGCATGAAGGGGATTGTGATCACTGCAATGAAATGAAATACAATAGGATGAGTGTAAAACTGATGTTCCCCCATGTAACCTATCAGTCAATTCATAATAAAAACTTTAAAAAAAACGAGCCGCCAGGAATTGACAGAATACCTGTTGAAATGCTTCAGCACACTGATACAGCTCTGGAAGCACTTACTTGTCTATGCCAAGAAATTTGGAAGACATCTGCCTGGCCATATTGGTGCCCATTCCAAAGAAAGGTGATCCTACAGAATGTGAAATCATCAAATAATATTATTAATATCACATGCAAGTAAAATGTTGCTGAAAATAATTTTTAAATGGTTGAAGCACAGAGAGTAGCCAATTCAGAAGACAGCGTGGAATAAAGAATATCATTGTTGATGTCAGATGAATGTTGGCTGAAAGCAGTGGATACCAGAAAGATATTTATTTATGCTTTATTGACTATGAAAAGTCATTCAACTTTGTGAACTGAATCCATAACAAACTATGGGTAACACTGAGAAGAATGGGAACTCCAGAACACTTAATTGTGCTCATGAGCCATAGAACAAGAGGCGGTTGTGAGAAGAGAACAAGGGGATATTGTCTGGTTTAAAATCAGGAAAGGTGAACCAAGGTGTGTTTTCACTATACTTACTCAATCTGCATACTGAGCAAATAATCTGAGAAGCTGAATTATATGGAAAACAATATGGTATCAAGATTGCAGGAAAGCTCATTAACAACTTTCAAGATGCAGATGACACAATCTTGCTTGCTAAGAAGATATGAAACACTTGCTTATGAAGATCAAAGACCTTCAGTATGGATTATATCTCAATGTAAGGAAAATAAAAATCTTCAGAAACCAATAAGCAACATCAAATTAACAGAGAAAAGATCAAAGTTGTCAAAGATTTCATTTTACTTGAATGCACAATCAAAGCTCATGGAAGCAGCAGTAAAGAAATCCAAGGACATATTGCATTGGGCAAATCTGCAGCACAAGACTTTTTAAAGTGTTAAAGAGCAAAAATGCCACTTTGAGGACCAAAGTTTCCCTGACCCAAGCCAGGGTATTTTCAATTGCCTTATATGCATATGAAAGCTTGACAATGTATAAGGAAGACTGGAGAAGAATTTATACATTCAAAATGTGGTATCAGGGAAGACTGTTGAAATTGCCACGAACTGCCAGAAGAACAATTAAATCTGTCTTGGAAGAAGGGTAGCCAGAATGTGAGGATGTCAAGATTTTGTCTCTTGTACTTTAGCCATGTTATATGGAGGAGCAAGTCCATGGAGAAGGACCACGTGCTTGAACAAGAGGAAGAGCCCAATGAAATGGATTGACATAGTGGCAGCAAAAATGGACGCAAACATAGCAACAATTGTGAGGATGTGCAGAGCCAGGAAGTGTTTCATTCTGTTGTGCATAGGGTTGCTATGAGTTGGAACTGACTCACTGGCATCTAACAACCACAACGCAATCATTGTAGGAGAATTTAGAAAGACTATAGCTAGCAGGCCCATATTAAGTACTTCACTGGACTGCAGACACAGAAGCAAGTAAGAAGAATGGGTGAAGATAGATGCCACAAGGAGATTGCCAAGGAATGGAGGTGAACTGGGGCTATTGAAGGTGAAAGAGACAAAGAACTTCCCCTAGAGCCTACTCTAGAGCCAGGGCCCTACATCCAGACTTCTAACCTCCTGAATTTTGAGGAAATAAGTTTCTATTTGTTAAAGACGATCACTTGTGATATTTTTGTTAAATCAGCACTAGATAACTAAGCACTCACATTCATCAGCATGCCTGAGTCTGTCATTGTCACTGTTGTCCCAATCCATCTCACCAAAGGTCTCCTTCACCCTTGCTGGCACTCTACATCACCAAACATGAAGTCCTCCTTCAGAAAAGTATCCTTTCTGGTGATGTGTCCACAGCAAGTGAATCCAACAACGTTCAGTTGATCTGGATGAGACTTTGCCTCTTCTGCTTTATAGGTGGAAATATTTACAACTACTAATAATTTTGTAACTTCTAGAACAATAAAGATAAACCAGTTGATGTATGTATAAATCAAACGCCACTAAAAGTGACGCTGTGGTATTTGTCTTGGTGTCAATTTTCTTGTCTTTTATCCCTTTATACTAGAACTTAGGACAAACGGGGGCAAAGGTCACACCCTTCCCTATCTCTTAACACATCCTGCCAGACAGCTTTTCCAGACAGTGAGCGCTGCTTATGGAAGCTCATGCTTATTATACAAGGCAAGCTGATTACTTCAAAACTTCAACTCTGAAACTTTCAGAAGGTAAAGCATCTTAGCTTTGGCTGGTGAATTCGTTTTTTAAAAATCCTCCTCCTGAAGTACTATAAGATCAGCACTGGACTGCGAACCACAAGGTCAGCAGTTCAAACCTACCAGTTGCTCCTTGGCAACCCTATACAGGATCGTTATGAGTTGAAACCGACTCAACAGCACGGAACAGCAACTAAGTTTTTCCAGAGTCAGTTGTTCGAACAGAACATGGGAACACTGAATGTTTTAAAATTAAGAAAGGTGTGCGACAAGGTTGTATTCTTTCACCATACTTATTCAACCTGCTTG
>NW_006408672.1:2061762-2064703 GCF_000296735.1 Chrysochloris asiatica | reverse complement strand
GTGAGGTTGGCCCAGGACCGGGCAGTGTTTCGTTCTGCTGTGCATAGGGTTGCTATGAGTCAGTACCAACTGGATGGCACCTA
The DNA here is from genome assembly GCF_000296735.1 of Chrysochloris asiatica. Classification (NCBI taxonomy): domain Eukaryota; kingdom Metazoa; phylum Chordata; class Mammalia; order Afrosoricida; family Chrysochloridae; genus Chrysochloris; species Chrysochloris asiatica. The sequence continues at coordinate 2,064,620 of NW_006408672.1, read as the reverse complement.
ACAACAACAACAACAATGTACCAGCATCAAAACAGATGATGCAGCCTTGCTTGCTGAAAGTGAAGAGGAATTGAAGCACTTATTGGTGAAAACCAGTAGGGTTTACATCTCAACAGAAAGAAAACAAAAATTCCCTCAACTAGACCAATAAGCAACATTATGACAAATGAAGAAAATACTGACGTTGTCAAGGATTTCGTTTTACTTGGGTCTACAATCAACACCCATGGAAGCAGTCAAGAAATCATATTATGCATTTCATTGACCATATCTGCAACAAGATCTCTTCAAACTCTTAAAAATTTTAAAGATTAACTATGTCTCCTCTTTTAGGACAAAAGTACACCTGACACAAGCCATGGTATTTCCAATATGCATGCAAAAGCTGGCTCATTAAAAAAAGAAGACAGAAAATTTTGAATTTGGGTGGTGGCAAAGAACATGGAAGATACCATGGATCGCCAGAAGACCAAACAAATCTATCTATGAAGAAATATAGACAGAATCCTCCTTACGTGACAGGACTTTATCTGGCTTATTTTGGACACGTTATCAGGAGGGGCCAATCCTTGGATTGGATTGGACATGTTATCAGGAGGGGTCATGCTTGGTAAAGTAGAGGATTGATGAAAAAAAAGGAAGGTTCTCAATGAGATGGATTCACATAGTAGCTGCAACAATGGGCTCAAACATAACAACTATTATGAAGATGGTGCAAGACTGAACAGTGTTGTACATGGGGTCACCACTGGTAGGAACAGACTCATTGGCACGACAACAACAGTGTACTCTAAATCTCTTTATTAAGGTCCTGCTCAGTGTTTTGTATACAGTAGGCATTTGGTATGCTTAATTTTTTCCAGCAAGTTGATTTTATCCCCCCTGGTTCAGATGAGTTGTCATAGGAGACTATGAAATTCTTCTCAGACAAGTCATTTAAACATTAAAAATGCCAGTTAGACCTGAGAACCCGAGAAAGAACTGTCAGGAGGAGCCTATCCTACCTCATCCCCACACAGACACAGATGCTGGTGTGTGACATGGTCCCCAGACCCAACTCTTTTACTCACCCAGTCACGTAGCTGCTGTGAGCTGCCATTAGGAGCTGCTAGTCCTGGGGCAAAGATGCTCTGCCTGGCTCTAGCCCTCTCCTCACCTTTGGATACACCTCAAGATTTTTCTGGAGTGTTCTAACCTTTCTTCCCAGTCTCAGCTCATTAGAAGTTCACTGTGTGAAGATAGGTTCCTCCTCATTGGTACTTTCCTCTTTCTTTGTGCAGATGAAGGGCTGGCATAGGCCCCAGAACCAGCAACCAGTACTCCATGCTGTGGTCTCAGGCCTTCTTCATGGCTCAGCTCCAATAATCTTCCATTTGACTCCGGGCTCTGATGCCTTATTAGAATTTCCCCTTTGATACAATTGCAGAATAAGTTCTGCATAGAGGAATGAGACCATGTGCAGGTTGGGAAGCACCAGAAGGAATCGCAACCTATGCAGAGTCTGCAGAGTGTTCTGACTGGGTCCTGCTCTGGTTCTCCAAGCTCAATGACTTTGGACCTCCAGGACCTGCTTCTCATCTCTCTGCTCCATAGGAAATGCAGGGACTTCATGCTCTGAGGTCCAGCTCAAAAGTCCCCTATCTATAGAACGTCCTCTGTGATCAGAACAACTTAGTCCACAATTCTCCAAAGACCCAAAGGTCTGCACAATTCTTCCCCAGGCACCTGATCCAGGAAGGCTCTTCACCCAGTCCCCAGCCCAGCCAGGCAAGATAGAGTGGGTTCTTTCATTTTTATCTTGATTCCAAAGAAATGACATTGGTTGAACTCTTGTTGGACAAGTCAGAAGTAGTACGTACAGACTAAGGATGCTAGGGAACCCCCTGGATTGGTGTGGTGGGTGCAGAGGAGAAGGATGGAGAGCACAGAGTGACGTCAGCTCAAGAACGTTCCCTGAAGAAGCCATCCAGAAGGTAGGAACATACATTCAGGCAGAGCTAGAGTATATGAAAAGAAAGGAGAACAGAAAGCAAAAATAATGCCAGTGTAAGAAATGAGTAGGTAACTCACAAGAGTCAAAGGGTGAACACAACCCAGTGTTCATCCACAAATGAATTGATAAACAAAATATAATCTATATATACAATATTACTCAGCCATAAAGAGAAATGAAGTTCTAATGTATGGCACAGCATGAATGAACCTTGAAAACATTATGCTGAGTGAAAGAAGCCAGACACAATAGGACAGATATTGAACGATCCCTTTCATATGAAGTATTTGTTGTGGCTGCTGCTACTTGCCATTGAGTTGGCATCAGCTCATAGTGACCTTATCCGAGAGGGCTTCAAAATGTTCATGGAAAAAATGGAATGAAAAGATAATGGAATTTGTCCATGAACTTTTTGAAGCCCCTCTTATATAAGAGAAGGAAACACTGTCTGGTCCTGAGCTAGCTTTCATATCCTTGGTATGTTTGAGTTAATGGTTTCAGTTCTTGTGTCAATCAATCCAGGCCATTGAAGTCTTCCCTTGTTTTTGCTGACCCTCTACTTTACCAAACACAATGTCCTTTTCCAGTGAGTGGTCTTGAAATACCTAGAAAAAAGGGATTGTATACAGACCAATATAGATTAGAGGTTACCAGGGCATTAGTAAGCTGAAATGGACTGATATTGGCCACTTTGAATCTGACAATCACATTGTTTACTATGCTGAGAATGATAATTTGAAGAGGAATGATGTTGCCTATATCATCAAAAAGAACATTGCTAGATCTATTTTGAAGTATAATGCTCTCTGTGATAGGATAATATCCATAGGCCTATGTTGTTGTTGTTGTCAGGTGCCATCGAGTC
>NW_006408672.1:2030604-2060357 GCF_000296735.1 Chrysochloris asiatica | reverse complement strand
CATCAATTCCTGGTGCCTTGTTCTTTGCCAATTCTTTCCGTGCACTTTGGACTTCCTCCCTGAGTATCATTGGCTCTTATTCATATGGTACCTCTTGAAATGGTTGAACATTAACCATTTCCTTTTGATACAATGGTTCAGTGTATTCCTTCCATCTTCTCTTGATGCATTCTGCATCATTCAATAATTTGCCCAGAGAATCTTTCAATAACGAAAGTTGAGGCTTGAATTTTTTCTTCAGTTCTCCCAGCTTGAGAAATGCTGACCGTGTTCTTCCCTTTTGGTTTTCTAGTTCCAAATCTTTGCATGTTTTATTATAGTACCTGGTTTATCTTCTAGAGCTGATCTTTGAAATTTTCTGTTCAGCTCTTGGACCTCTTCAATTCTTCTATTTGCTTTAGCTTCTCTACGCTGGAGAGGAAGTTTCAGAGTCTCCTCTGACATCCATTTTGACTTTTTCCTTCTTTCTTGTCTATAAGCCTATAAGGAATATCAATTATACAAATTTATGCACCAACCACTATAGCCAGCAATGATGAAATTGAAGAATTCACCAACTTCTTCAGTCTGAAATTGATCAAACATGCACTCAAGATGTATTGATAATCACTGGCAATTGGAATGAAAAGGTTGAAAACAAAGAGGAAGGATCAGTACTTTGAAAACATGGTCTTGGTGATAGAAATGATGCTGGAGACCCCATGATAGAAGTTTGCAAGACAAATGACTTCACTGGTAATACCTTTTTAAAATAACATAAAAGATGGCTATACACATGGACTTCACCAGATGTAATACACAGAAATCAAATTGACTAAATTTGTGGAAATAGATAATGAAAAAGCTCCACATCATCAGCAAAAACAAGGCCAAGGGCACACTGTGGAACAGACCACCAATTGCCCATATGGAAGTTCAGCCTGAAGCAGAAAATTTCAAGAGACTGAAAATATCCCACCTGAATTTAGAGATCATCTCAAGAACCGATTCGATGAACTAGACATTAATGACTGAAAAATAGAAGAGCTGAGGGATGACATCAAGAACATCACACAGGAAAAAAGCAAAAGGTCAGAAAGAAGACACGGAAGAAAGAAAAGACCAAAATGGATGTCAGAAGAAACTCTGAAACTTACTCTCCAGTATAGAGAAGCTAAAGCAAATGAAAAAAAATTGAGAAGGTAAAAGAGTTGAACAAAAAATTTCAAAGGGCAGCTTGAGAAGACATAGTCAAATATTCATAATAAATATGCAAAGATCTGGAGTTAGAAAATGAAAAGGGACGAATCTGAGTATTTCACAAGCTGAAAGAACTGAGGAAAAAATTCAAGCATCGTCTTGCAATACTGCAGGATTCTTTGGGCAAAATATTGAATGCTACAGAAAGCAGCAAACGAAGATGGAAGGAATATACAGAGTCACTGTACCAAAAAGGAATGATTAATGTTCAACCATTTCAAGAGGTAGCATATGATCAAGAGCCAATGATACTGATGGAAGAAGTCCAATGTGCACTGAAGGCATTGGCTCTAAGAATTTACAGAATACAAATTGAAATCTTTCAACACACTGATGCAGCACTGGAGGTGCTCACTCATCTATGCCAAGAAATTTGGAAGACAGTTACCTGGCCAACTGATTGGAAGAGATCCATGTTTGTGCCCATTCCAAAGAGAGGTGACCTAATAGAATGTGGACATCATAGGATAATATCATTAATATTACAGGCAAGTAAAATTTTGCTAAAGATTATTCAAAAATGATTACTACAGTACATTGACAGGGAACTTGCCAGAGGTTCAAGCAGGATTCAGATGAGGCCGTGGAACGAGGGATATCATTGCTGACATCAGATGGATCTTGGATGAAAGCAGAAAGCTATTTACCTGTGCTTTACTGACTATGCAAAGGCTTTCAACTATTGTGGATCACGACAAGCCTTGGACAGCACTGCAGAGAATGAGTATTCCGGGACACTTAATTGTGCTCATGAGGAACCTGCACATAGACCAAGAGGCAGTTGTTTGAACAGAACAAGGGGACACTGAATGGTTTAAAATCAGAAAAGATGTGCACCAGGGTTGTATTCTTTCATCATATTCAGTCTTTATACTGAGCAAATATTCAAAGAAGCTGGATTATATGAGGAAGAACGTGGCAACAGGATAGGAGGAAGACTCATTAATAACCTGTGACATGCAGATGATACAACTTTGGTTGCTGAAAGTGAAAAAGACTTAAAATACTGTTAAAGATCAAATACCACAGCCTTTGGTATGTATTGCACCTCACTGTAAAGAAAACAAAAATCCTCACCAGTGGACCAATAATGACATGATAAGTGAAGAAAAGATTTAAGTTGTCAAAAACTTCATTCTACTTGAATCCACCATCAATGCTCATGAAGGCAGCAATCAAGAAATCAAAGGATGTATTGCATTGGGCAAATCTGCTGCACAAGATCTCTTTAAAGCTTTCAAGAGCAAAGATGTTAGTTTGAGGACTAATATGTGTTGCAGACTGCAGGTATTGGGGTGTTGACCAGTGTCATGGACAAAAGTCCAGCACGTGGCTGCACTCTGACTTGCTGGCCAGAGACCCTGTGGGCTCAAGGAAGTAACCTCCGGATGTCCCGGGTTCATTGGTTTTTTCAAACTCACTGTGGGGCTAGCTCTGTATAATTCTCTTTAGTCCTATTAATTCATGCTATGCTTCGAACTCCTGTAATTGTAGCTTCTGAGAAAATGGTTTCTTAATGTGCCTCTCTCAATGTCTCCACTGTATTGGCAGTGCTTAAGGTGTTCTGGGAACAAATCTCTCTGAGGAACAAACTCTGGCCACTGGGCAAGCTCATCCAAACTGTTCTTTATCAAATTATTCAGTTATGTTTGATATTAACTTAATACATGAGCCCTTGATACCCATCGACAAATATTAAAACAAAAAACTGCTCCTAAAGCCGAGACTGTAAAAAGCTCCAAAAACAAGTTTGTTGGGAAGCTCTGGAGATAAGTTTCCCCCGGGGCTTTACCTAAAGAACAATAGCGTCTGCCTTCCGGATAGCCCCCAGGTGCAAACCCTGCAGCTAGGCATCTTGCTTTTTCCTGCAGGCCTCAGCCAGCCAGCCGACACAGTGGGACTCCTTTCAATCCTTTTCACCTTGTTCCCATTCGAGATTAGGTGCTTATAGGTATGTTAATTAGCCTGGAGAAACCGAGTTTCTGCCCTGGGAGTCGAACCTGAAAAGTACCATATAATAATTTGCTTGAATTTCTGGAAAATTAAGGATGTTAGATTATCAAGACAATTTGTGATGTATGTTCTAGAATTTGATTCCTGTAAATCATTGTGTCCTATGTTGAACGATTAATCACATTTCACTTCTGTACCCCGTCTTAATAAACCCCGCCTTCCTTTGTGTGAAGCTCCTCCCTGAAATAAAACTGGGGCGCAGATCGAAGCCCGCATGCGTTGCAGCTTGCTGTACAGGCAGGCATTGCAGTTGGCAAGGTGTGCAAACGGCATGCATAGCCAAAATGTTTAGAATGCAGGATCTGTCTGACGCCAGTTACACATCCACTCTGGTTTCGGGGTGTCTTCTTGTCTCTCTTGTTGTGTCTTTGTGTGTATTCTTTCTCTATCTCTGTCGCCGCCAAAGCTCCCTCCTTCGTGAACTGAACCCCCTTGTCGAGGACGGTCCTCAACAAATGTGCACCTGACTCAAGCCATGGTATTTTCAATTGTCTCATATGCATTTGAAAGGTGGACAATGAATAAGGAAGACCGTAGTAGAACTGATGCATTTGAGTTATTGAGAATATTGAAATTACCATGGACTGCTGGGAGAATAGACAAATCTGTGTTGGAAGAAAGATAACCAGAATGTCTCTTAGAAGCTAAGATGGCCAGACTTCGTCTCTATTATTTTGAACATGTTATAAGGAGGGACCAGTCCCTGGTGAAGGACAGGCTTGGTAAAGTGTCAGCAGATCAAAAAAGAGGGAGACCCCCAACGAGATGGATTGGCACAGTGGTAGCAACAATGAGCTCAGGCATAACAATTTTAAGGATGGTGTGGGACCCATGGTGTTTCATTCTTTTGTTCATAGGGTTTATGTGATTTGGAACTGACTCGAAGTCACTTAACAAGAACAACAACAATGCTGAAACAGAGTAATAGCCCATGTCTCCTCTTTGGAGTAGCAATAACTGTTTGATTAATAAAATATTATTATACAGTGGTCTTGTTTGTCTCCTGATAGTTGAGACTCTAAATGTAAACTAATTATGCTGTTGTTGTTACGTGTCCTCCAGTTAGTTCGGGCTCCTAGAGACCAGGGATTATTATTCAGAATATAGAGCCAGCTGGGCCTAAAGCAGGAGGATACCAGTCAGAGCATGGTGTGCATATAGGGTCACAGATCTGCACTTCTCTCTCTGCTGCTAAGTCACCAGAAGAAGCACACCCCATGTTTGAGTCCCCATCTTTCTGGGCATCTAGCAGGAAACGTGAGCCCTGGTGGCACAGTCACCAAGCGCTTGGTTGCTAACCAATAAACCTATCCATAGCTCTGTGAGAGAAAACTGTGGCAGCCTGCTTACATCATTGGAAACCCTATGGGGCCACTCTACTCTGTCCTAGTGGGTCACCATGAGTCAGAATCTATCAATAGATTTTAGTTGGTTTCTTTTTGTTTCAAGAGGAAATGATTTGAGAAGAGTAGGTAAGAGGACATGAAAATATGTGCTTTGAGCTGCTGAGCCGTCTGCCAGGCTGTGAGAAGGCATTGCTGGCAGCATAGGCAACACCAACAGCATGGTCACTGGACTAGCCAAGAGCTCCAAAGCCTTTGACAACAAAATTAAACTATAATAATAGTGCTTGGTTGAATTTTCTGAGGCACATTAACACAATCGTGAGTCATGTGGCCAACTATAAGGCTACAGCTGGGTTTGCCCCTACCTTCAAAGCTCTTCACACTGCTCCCTTCAAGCTCCCATCACTTGTAAAGAAAACCTCATGTCTTCCCCTGTGGAGTCTCATCCCAAGTCATGACAACTCCATGTGTGTCAGAGTAGAGTTCATGCCCCACAGGGCTGTGACCTTTTGGAAAGAGATCACCAGGTCTTTCCTCCAAGGAGTTTTTGGATGGGTTCAAAGGCTGCTTTTTGGTTAATAGCCAAATGTTTAACTGTTGACCACCACCACCACCACCACCACCACACCCCAGGGACTCTGGAGGCTTGAGCTAGTGTGACTGACTGAAAGGTTCATCATTCTTGAAGGAACCTTTCCTTCCACGAGAGCAGTGTGGGATCCAGCATGGGGAACAGAGTGGCATGGGAGCTATCCAAAGGCTGAGGACACCTAACAATGATGATTCACACTGGTGCTGAAGCCTTGCATCCTCTCCCAGGACTCCAGGGGATGAGGCTGTAAAAGCAGTGACTATCCACCAGGGGGCAAGCGCATGGCCAGGGAAGGATAGAGCAATGACCATTGGCCCCACAGTCAGCTTCACAGGCTCTCAGAGGAGGAGCCCGGGCTTAGGGAGGAACCTGTAAGAGCTAGGTACTCTCAGTAAGCAAAACACAGAACTCCCAACAAATAGAAAGTGATCGTTGGAGTGCATTTAGAACTAGACCGTTGGAGCATTCTCCAGGCTGGTTATGACCCCCCCACACACACACACACACTTTCAAAGCAGAAGGCATTGAGTGTCTGGCATGTCTTTACTAGTCCCCCTTACTTGTCCCCAGTGAGAACAGAGAGGATCATGAAGGCAACTCCCACTGCGATCTACAGGTTGGACCCTGCCCGAAGTCACTCATTTTGTCCTGCAGTTCCCAACTCCCTGCAGCAATTCACAAAAGGGAAGGGGGTAGGGGTGGGGATGGGGGAGGGGGGATCAGACGGTGCTGAAACCAGCAGCTACTTTGTGGCTGGGTGACATTAAGGACAAACATAAAACTGCCATTTCAGCTTTCCGTGCAGCTGGCTGTCACTCCCTGGAATGTACAGAAAGCTTGGAGGGAGGACGTGGCGAATGAGAAGGAACTTTTCCATTTCCTATTCGAATTAAGCAAGGATGACAAAACCTAGGGGAATTTTCCTATTGTTAACCGGGCCTTAGAATCCGGCAACAGTTCACAGGCTGCTCAGGGGACCCGTTCTCAGTCCAGTGCTTGAGAATGACTGACCAATGGTGGGGAGGTGGCCAAAGGGGGTCACTATGAGAACCTTTAAGCATTTGTTCACGTGGGGAGATGACCAACTCCACAGCCAAAGAGGGTCCCTATGGGAATCTGTGCAGAGGGCAGTGGGAACAAGACTGCCGACTTATCACTGGCCCCAAGGCATCTGGAGTCAAAGGGGGCTGCGCCCAAATGTTGGGTTGGGAGGACGAGGGTAGAGACACGAAAGGGGAGAGTAGAGGGAGGAAGGGAGGAGGGAGAGAAGGAGAGAGGGAGGGGGAGAAAGGGCGGGCGAGAAGGGGGGCGAGAGCTAAGGGGAGAGGAGGAGGGCGCGCGGGGAGGGAGAGGCAGGAGAGGGAGGGGAGGCGGCGGCGGGGGCGCCAGAGTCGGGCGGCCGAAGGAGGCGGCGCGCGGCAGAGGCTCGGTGCGCCCGGGCGCGCGGCGGTGGCGGCCCTCTCCGGTTGGCTGGTCGCCGCGTCCTGCCCCCGCCCGCGCCTCCTCCCTCCGCTACCCCCTCTCGACCGCTGGCTGGCGGCGAGAAAGTACGTGAAAAGTCCAAGTGCAGACGCTCTGTGCACGATGGGCTCCGGCTCCTCCAGCTACCGGCCCAAGGCCATTTACTTGGACATCGATGGCCGCATCCAGAAGGTAACCCCCGCCCTTTCCTCCCTTCCCATCCGCTAGGTCGCCCCTCACCCCCTGCGCTCGGGCTCGGCGGGCGCCCCCGGCTGTGCCCAGCCTGAGACTCTCCCCGTAAGTCCCCTCTTCCGGAGAGCGGTGCCAGGAGATCGAAGCGGCTGTGGGGCTTGGGCCGGCCGAGCCTCGACGCCGCGCGGAGCAGTGTTGGGGAAGGGGTGTCGAGGCCGTCCGTCCGTGAGTCCGTCCTCGCGCCGGCGGGTCCCAGGCTGCGGCCTCCTGCGCGGCGCGCCACCCGCGGACAACTTCGGTTGGACGAGTGGCGTGGCAGGTGTCACCGCTCTGGTTCCCACTAGGCTCCCTGTGAAAAGGTGCGACACGCAAGAGAATGCCCCCCCATTTTTTTTTTTTTTTAACCACGTAAGGCTTAGATTTTGCGTCCACTGCTATTTCTTAAAGCCTTGATTTCCTGTGAAACCACCCGGAGAGAACCCCTTAGCCCTACCCCCATTAGGGAGCCGGCCTGCCCACAGCACCTTGTGTACCTGCCACCCAGGGGAAACTGGCCGCCCCTTCCTGTGCATCCAGCTGGAGCAGGTGCTGAGGAGAGGGGTTGACCCTCCGCGTAGCTTCGTCTCCCTGCAGCGTCTCCACACCCCCACTCCCAAAAGGGGTCAGACTCTAACCAATCCTGGCAGGTCTATCAGAGGTTGGGGTGGTCGCAGGGCCAGTTATGCGGTTCATCTGCCTTCCTCTTTGAAGGTATGAAGTCCTGTCCCCCTAACCAACTTGTGCCCTATAGGAGAGGGGTACCTTTGCCTGTGGCCCCTCCTCTTCAAAAGTCTTTCCTACTGCAGAGTATCCTGGACCCTGGCATCTGATTGGGGGAAGGGGCAGCAAGAAAGCTCCCCTTAAAAGCCCTGAGGGAAAGCCCTTGTGGGAACATTGCTCTCAGACCGAGGCAGACTTTTCCAAGGACTCCATACAGCTGCTTTCTGCTGTTTCTCACCTGGCTGCCCCAGGTGAAGGAGGACAGCAGAAGAGATGTCCTAGCCTGCCTCAGAGTGAACAAAGCTGGCTTGGTCCCTGGATCGCAGAGGTGCATATGATCTCTGTGGATGGAGAGATCCCCTCATCCCATCCCCTCACCCCATCCCTAAGCTCGAATCCAGGAAACAAAAAAAGCACAGACCTCCCTTCTCACAATTGCCCCCACTCCCACCTCAACCGAAACTAGTTGCTGTGGATTCTTTTCTGACACCTGGTGCCCCGATGTGTGTCAGAGTAGACCTGAGCTCTGTTTTCAGTGGCTGCCTTTTTCAGAAGTGCATCACCAGGCCTTTCTGTTAGTAGCTTGTTAACCATTAGCAGCACCTATAACCAGCCTTGAACTCCTGGTGTGGTGCTTTAGGATCAGCAGTGGACTGCAAACCACAAGGTCTGCATTTCAAACCCATCAGCTGCTCCTTGTGTGGCTGAGTCAGAACCGACTCAACAGTACTTAACAACAGCAGCAGCAGCCAGCTTTAATAGAATCAGGGAACTTGGATCTGGGAGCATCCTCAAAGTCAGGTGGTTCACCCTTTTCGCTTCATTAGCATTGATGTGTTGGTCAGTGGCAGACACAGGGCTAGACCAAGTTCCGTGACTTCCGGAAACAAACACCTAGGTTGCCAGGAATTTAACAACCTCGATGGCACTCAACAGCAGCAACAGTTAGGAGCTCTGGTACTTAGTGGGTTATGAGTTGGGCTGTTAACCACAAAGTCAACAGTTCATAACTACCACTATCATTCTCCCCCTCCACTCACTCCCAAAGGCAAGGGGGGAGGTCCTGATGAATATTTGCCTGCACACACACATTCACTCACACAGACATACACACTCACACACACTTCCACATCCCACTTTTTCTAGCCCACCAGCAGAGAATTTATCAGATTGTCTCTCTTATTTATTTATGTTTTCTAAAGAGATGAGATAAGACTTTGTCATTAGCTGAGACTGAGCTAGTCCCTTCCCAAACACTTCCCGAAGATCTCCTAGGGATGCTCATGGCTAGTGGGTAGGAAGTGGGCGAGCTGGCGAGAGACGGTGGAGCGGTGGAGCGTTTTGAGTCTGCCCAGTCAACCATCATTGCAGGGGCAGGTGGTTTTCAGAGGGTAGCTTTGCTGGCTTGTCCTGGGAGAGGTTGGGCATCTGTGTGGGGGAGGGAAGGTGGCAAGTGGGGAGTCTGATGTGGAGTCACAGCTCCCCATTTTCCGACACGTTGAGCAAGTTCCTTGGTGTTTCTAAGCCAGCAGGTCTTCTATATCAGTGATATTAGCAGGAATCCCCATATCAGCTGTATTGACTGTAGGAGATCTTATAAACAGTTATAGGACACAGGAAACACAATGGGCTTGAATCTCTTTCTTTCTTCCATAAACACCCTTTAACTGTTAAACAGGGGAGGAGGCAAACTATGGCCTTTATACCTCTTTCCTACCTATTACTTATATTGCTTGTTCTTACCGTCTGTCCTCATCTCTCAACACTTTGAGGGGGCGGGCCAAGCCAGCATTTAGCCCTAGTTAAGAGCTGGGCCATTTGGGGCTTCTAGCAGTGCTGGAAACCATCTCTCTCTCTCACAACCTCCATACTCACAGCACCGTGAATTTGATATTTCTCAACAGAGACATTTTTGGTACCGCTGTCATCACTGTGTCTCCTCTGGAAGACCCAGGCTGTAGGTTGTTTCTGAGGCCAATTCCCAGCATGTAGGCATCTCCTCCCTCTCTTTTATCTATCTCATCATCTTCCCAAGAAAGGCCGTGGGAACAAACAAACACACATTGCTTCCCAAGGAGAAGCCCAAAAAACCAGTAGTCTGTAATCTTTACAGAAACAGATTGCCAGACCTTTCTTCCATGCTACTGCTTGATGGTGTTAAGTGCTGCCGAGTAGATTTTGGTCCATAGCAATCCTGTATAGGGTTTCTGGGGAGCAACTCGTGGTCTTGGACTGCTGTGGGCTCAAACCACCAATCTTTAGGTTAGTATCTGAGTGTAAACCATTCGCACCACTCAGAGACCTTTCCAAGGGGAAGTCAGTGCATCTTTCTGCCACCTGCATTGCTGTGTCTCCTGGCTGTCAGTCATGGTACCGAGAGACAATGTCTCTTACGATCTCTGCATTCCTTGTCCCTTGGTCATCCAGCTGTTGGTCATCTTATGTTTCCCTTGGAGTATGCAAAGATGAGCCTGGCTAGAAGTGCCTGCCTTTCTCCTGTCTGGAGACTGGCTGACAATGAGAATTGCAGAGAACTTAGAGAAAACTCCTTGACTTGGGATCTGATTCAATGCTTTTTTTGACAAGAAGAATAACTCGAGGTTCACACAGGGTCACACCACCTGCACAGGGTGCAGAGAGAGAGCCAGCAGTGGGAGTTTGGGGAATCCACATATGACCCTGATGGAAGTTTCTCATCGTAGGGCATTTTCTGGAGCTTGTACACAGGGGTCTCAGAAGGTTCAGATGGTCATCATCCAGAGTCCATAGGATTCCAGGTGGCTGAAGGCATGTTCCCTGGTGCCCCACAGACTGAGGTCCTTCTCCTAGCCCCTGCACTTATCCTTGCCATGTCCTTGAGTTAAGGACTTAGCTTCTGTGTGTCCCTGTTTTTCAGATGCCAGTACAGCAGCATGCTGAAAGCATTAAGCAGAGTAAGGTGGACCACAGAATTATCTAGAAAGTGTCCACTGAGCCGTGACTACAGGCTGAGGTCTGGGACCCAATGTGAGGGTGACACTCAGGACACTCAGGACCCAGCGAGCAGTGGGCACTTTCAGACTGGGCCTTGTGGCCTGGGCAAAGTGCTGGCCTGGCCCTAGGGAGCAGGGCCAGTGCTGTTTTGAAGCTCGTTGTGATGCAGGGGCACGGCAGGGGCTGGGACTGGCGGGAGAGCCAGGGAGATGCCCAAGGGAATAGGGTTCTCTTCCTCCATGTAGATGGGCTCTGTGGAGAAGGAGCCTTTTATGTAGAGGGGTTGGGAATGGAGTTTTCTAGGTTAGGAGCTACTGAGGACAGGTCAGTAACACACCTGTCTCCTACTATTGCTCCTCTACTTCCAGGGAGTGAAGGTCAGGACTTGGTGTCCCCTCTTCCCTTCCCTTCCCCTGCATGCAATCCCTCAGGTAGGCTATAGAAGGAGGAAGCTGAGAAAGTAGGACCAGGGGCCCCTAAACCTGGAAAGTTGGGAATACCTGCTTCCGAAAAAGACCTATTTTAGAAGCTGGGCAACCATTATATTTGCCTGACTGGGTTTTTCTCTAATCCAAGAGTCCCTGGCCTCAACACCTACTCAGAGAAAGGTGACTGAGCTTTGATACCCCAGGGGTGCAGTTGGCATTAAGGAATATCGGGGCTTCCTGTCAGGTGGTACGCCTGACTTTTTACTGACTTGCCAAGTGAGCCCAGAGGGAGGCCATCCGGAACCCTCAGACCAGCCCTCAGCTTTGGTTTGGTGAGGGCCATCTGGGAGCTTAAGAGCCCCATTAAGAGGAAAGGTCTCATTGGTGCGGTCTTACCAGGCCTAACCACACCCTCTGGACAAGGAGCTTTGTCATCACACTGCCAGGACCACCCTGAGCTTTCTGAGTACCATGTCTTTATTCCAGCTTCCTCTTAAGCTGAAACCCAGGTCTTAATAAATAAACAGCCACAGGCCTTGCCTGGTTCTGGGAACAAGGTCGTCCCTGTGGAGTTGACCTTGTGACACTTCCTCTGAAGCTGGCACTTAGCCTTCCGGGCCTGCCCTGTCCCTGACCTCTTCTGTTGCCTCCCAGTGATGTTCTGCCTGGCTCAAGCCCTCCCACCTGCCCGGGGCGTTCCACCCTCTACAGCCTTCCCAGCCCAGGGAAACTTCCCGCTACACTGTCCATTTCTCCCTGGGTCTCCCTGGACTGGCTGGCCCTGTGTCTCCCAAAGAATTTCCGGATCTTTTGCCTTGATTAATTACACAAGCAGGTGTTTCCAGCAGGCTCCTTTCCTTGGGTGCATCCAGTTTCTATTCTTCACAAGTCCACCTGCTCGCCACCCTGACACTTAGCTCCCTCCCTTCACCTCTTCTAGAATGTGTCTGTTCCTGCCACAGTAGAGTCGAAATGAAGTTTTTCTTTAATTTTAAAATGTGTGCACTTGCTTTTTCCCATAGTGCCTGTTAACTGGATAGAACATACTTATACAGCAATATACAACAGCCCTAAGGAGCTCTGGTAGCGTAGTGGTTATGAATCGGGCTGCGGACCTTAAGGTCAGCGGTTCGAAACTACCAGCTGCTCCGTGGGAGAAAGATCAGGCTTTCTACTCCCATAAAGATTTACACCCTCGGAAACCCTGTACAGGGTCGCTATGGGTCGGAACCGACTCGACAGCACTTAACAACAACAACAACAATACAACAGCCCTGGTGGCCCTGCTAGCTTCATCAGATGCTCTAGGGGAGAAAGATGAAACTGGCTATTTCCTTAAAGATTTACAGCCTCAGGAACCCTATGGAGTTCTACTCTGTCCTACAGAGTCACTATGGACTCGATGGCAGTTGTATTTTTTGGTAACACGGATGGTATGAATAGTTTTGTATGTTGTGGCACTATAGGACAAGCTAACCGCGAGGTTGACAGTTCAAACTCACCAGCCACTATTTGGAAACCCTATACTGGGTCAATATGAGTTGAAACTGACTTGATGGCATTTAACAACAACAAACCAATCTTTGAAAGGTTGGCAGCTAAAACCCACCCCATGGTGCCTCATAAGAAAGACCTGGTGATCTACTTCTGTGAGGTGAAAGCCAAGAAAGCCTTGTGGAGTAGTTTTACTCTTAACCTATGGGTCATCATGAATCAGAATAAACTTAGTGGCAATGAGTTTGGATTTTTGGTTTATACCTCGGGCTAGGTGGATCCATCTTAGGTTCTCTGGGCTTGGGCATTGCTGTTCTTGTCCCCTCATTGCCATGGGGACTGAGCCTCGGCTAGCCATCCACACAAACTCCAGTATAATCCCTTTATCTGTTTCTTACATGTTTATAATTTAAGATCCTCAAACAGAGATTGAAATGATAATTCATTCCAGCAGAGAGAAGTTGGAAAAAGGAATAATTCCACACCCATTTTTTTTAATCTATTCATTTTTCATTTACTCTAGGTTATAAATGGTGGTGGTTATGCGCCGTGGAGTCGGTTCTGACCTATAGCGACCCTGTACAAGGTTTCCGAGGCTGTAAATCTGTACGGGAGCAGAAAGCCTCATCTTTCTCCCGCAAAGCAGCTGGTATTTCGAACTGCTAACCTCAAGGTTCGCAGCCCGATTCGTAACCACTACGCTATCAGAGATCCTTAGGTTATAAATAAGTTTTCCTAATGGGCTCAAAACTACTAATTGCAAATAAAGCCATAACCCTGAAATTTTCTTATTGCATATATGTTATTAGAGTCCATATATCTCGGGCTTATTTACCCCTAGAAGGCATGGACGGGGGGCGGCAGGTGTTTGTCTCTTTGATTCCTGTCCAGGGGCCAGCAAACATTTCTGTATAATACTATTGTAGGCCTGGAGGCCTTATGGTCTCTGTTGTAATAATCCAAATCCTGTTGTGACCATAGACAATACATACATAGATAAATGGGTATGTCTGTCCATGTCCTTTTGGGATTTCAAGTGTAAAACTGGCATTGGGAAAAAAAAAAACCAAAAAAAAACTGGCATTAGGGGTGGTGTGATGGGAAACAAGAGCCAGGACAATTTGATTTCCAGCTGAATTTCCACCCTGACCCCAGGCTTGGGATGGCCCCCATGTTTCTGCCTAGGCCGGACCTGCACTGTGAAAATAAGGCAAAGGGTCACTGATTGTATGTGTGGTAAACATATCTGTGTAACCCGACATGTGCCAATTCAACCTTTTTTGCATGTACAGCTCCGTGGCATAGATTAATTCTGATTTGTAACAGTCACCTATACCCATTGTCCAAATCCTCATCACCACTGTAATGTGGTTTCTTTGTTAACTAACAACAGCTTACTAGGATGTGCCTGACTTCTGGAGAGAATGTCCAAATAAGGATGCTGTGAAGTTTGCCTCCAGCCATTTCCTCTGCTTCTAGCCCTAGGGTGCTGAGAATTCTAGGCGCTGCTGACCTCCCTCTGTTCTTCTATTTGCCATGTCTGACCCACAAAACCAAACTAAACCCAATGCCATCAAATCAATTCTGACTCCTAGTGACCCTGTACAGGATTTTCAAGATGAGAGCACAGCTCCTCAGTTTTCTTTTTGAACCGTCAACCTTGTCACCAGGGAGACAAGATCTAAAGAAGCCAATAAGCAAATATGGAGTCAGTGCCCTTAATATACACAGCAATTCCAAGGCAATCATTAAGGGAAATCTTCCCAACACTGTAAATGATGAAACTGGCAATGCAAAGTGACTTACTCAAGCTTGTAAGTGGCAAACTGACATTTAGAACACAGAAGTCTCAAAAGGTCCCCAGGTGGTGCCACCAGTTCAAAATCCACTACTTACCTAAGGGTGGTGGTTTGAACCCACTCACTGGCACTGTGGAAGAAAGGCTTGGCCATCTACTTCCACAGATATTACAGAGAAGAAAACCCTATGGAGCAGATGTATTCTGTAACACATGGGATCAACTCAAGTTGGAGTCTACTAGATGTCAAGGAATTGATTTGTTTGGTTTTGGTTGCAAGCCAGCAGCCACAGACCTGGGACTGGGTGGCTGGAGGCTTGGATGCCACCACTGATATCACCAGTGTTGACAATTAATGGCATATCACACGTGATTCAGTGTGGCCCTGTCACCAAGGGGCTAGCCATCCCGTGGAGAGGTGAGAGCAAGATGCTGGGGCAGGCCACTCACTGTGCCCAGCTCTGTCTCGCCAGCTGGGAAAACCTGCCACTTACGTCACCACTTTGTGCCAATATGGTCTCCTCCATGGATGGAAGCTGTAGAGGTCACCTCTTGGTACATGGCACTAAGTGACATGCATAAGGCTGGACACATTGGGAGCTTTCAGAAATGTTGACTCATCATCTCTTAGTCCCTGTTAATGGATTGAATTGTATCCACACACACACACACTCAAATATGTGTTGGAATCCTGACTCCTAAATCTGTGGATGCAATCCCATTCTGGAGTAGTGTTCTCTTTGTTATGTTAATGAGGCCGTATCAGAGTAGCCTGTGTTTTAAACCTAATCACTCCCGAGATATAACAAAAGCAGGTTAGACACAGGAGCAAGCAAGCAAAATGAGGAAGGTCTAGCCTGGGGGGGTCGCCAAAGAGTGCCAGGTCTAGTGCCAGGTCTAAGAGAGCCTGAGAGAAAGATTTCCCCTCAGAGCTGACAGAACACCTTCCCCCAGAGCCTGGAATTTGGACTTCCGGCTTCCTAAACAGTGAGACAATAAATCTATATTCTTTAAAAATACCCATTTATGATATTTCTGTTAGGGCAGGGCAGCACTAGCATGTTAAGGACGTCCCTTCTGCTCCCCTGAGCCTGGCAGACACCTGCGTATGTATTACTTCCTCCAGCACTTCCATGAGCCCCCTGTGAAGTGGAACCAGAAATGACCACAAAGAGGAAGGCTGTGACAAATCCCCAGACCCAGGGTTCCCATTGCCCTGACCACCTTCATCTTGGTCTTGGAGAGGTTGCACCTGGTGGACTCAAACCCTCTTCCTCTGAGACAGTGGGCTTGCCAGGCTATGGTGGGCCAAGGGACACCCTACCACAGAAGTGTGTAAGCAAGAGACTGTCATCAGGAAAACATAAAAGCTGTGGGTGTCTTGTCCAGATAGAAACTGTGTGAACTGGCTGATGGGTAGCTTCCGGTGCCAGAGACAGGCTGCTTCTGGGCACAGGCCAGCAGAGGGTTAGCAGCCCTCCCCCCAGCCCATAGCATTGGGTCACAGAGAAACTGGGTCCAAGCACCCCACCCATCATTTGTTGCCTGGGAGATGACAGCACCCTCATGGTTGCTGCTTCCACCATGCAACTCCCTTCTCACCCTATCACTCGATTACCTGGTTGCAGGTGGTCCTGCCAGCCTCACTGGGTCTGAGGAATCGGGGAAGGGCTCTTGGCAAGGATGCCTTAGGTAGTCTCCAGAGAATGCATAAGGACCTCAAGGGTCCACCTAAACATGATGGACAGTAGCCTGCTCATTCACTGGTCTTGCTCCAGATAAGGATTCTCCCATACAATGGGAGAAGAGGCTGCTTGCTGGCTTACAAACCTGCCCCTGATCATGGCATTCCTTCTACTTCTAGAAGAATGAACGTGCATCCTGGAGACAGCTGCCTGGCTTAGATCGAGGTGGAGACACGCCACAGCCCTGCCCTCAGCTCGCTTAGCTGTTTTCTTTCTTCTACTGTGGTTTTGGGCTGCATTGCCAACATTTGAGAAAGCTCACACTTAAAGATAGTGTAAAATGTTAGCTGCTGTCAAGTTGGCCTTTGACTCATGGTGGCCACGTACACAACAGAAGGAAGCCCTGCCTAGTCCTGTGCCATCCCCATGATCACTTGCAAATCGGACCATTGTGGTCCATAGGGTTTTCACTGGCTGATTTTCACAAGTAGATCCCCAGGCCTTTCTTCCTGTTTTATCATGTCTGAAAGCTCCACTGAAACCTGTTCTGCATCATAACAACACTGGCAGATGGGTGGTAGCTGCACTTCAGTTGCATTAGTCAGGACTCAAATCCAGATTTCTTCCATTGTTGTTATTGTTAAGTGCCATCAAGTCGGTTCTGACTCATCGAGACGTATAGGGTTTCCAAGGAGCAGCTGGTGGGTTTGAATTGTTGACCTTGTGGTTTGCAGTCCCATGCTGATTCTATAGTGCCACATCCCAGGGACCACCTAAACAGCCATCTGCAGGAATGATAAAAGCACATGGCACCTGCTCCAAGGTACATTAGCACCTCACCATGCTATGGCTCATTATACACATGCATGCAGTGGCCGTGAAGGTAACTCCAAACATTTCCAATCTCAGCAAAATCTTTGCAAGTCAAGGTGACATTTACCAGCCTTGACCCCATTCCCATCTGTCAGCTCCCTCCCCTTCTCTGCAACTCCAGTACCTAGTCTCCTGCACAAATCCCAAAGCTAACCACCCAATGAGAGTACTTGCCTATAACAGAAACTCTCAGCGCCCCCCCAAAACGCAGCCAAGATAATTATAAGAAGAGCCAGAACATTTTATTCCATTTGCTTTATATTCTCGACCTGATTTTTTAAAACCTCAATGATTTTCCTTTTAGTTCTCCTGTTTGCAAAGAGCAGACCTATTGCAATGGATGTGTTATTGTGTCTCATGAAAAAACTTGGTGTGTTCTCTCAAACCCTCCCCTGATGTCTGGGTCATAGTTGTCTTAACCTAGGAATACTAATGGTTTATGGAAGTGTAACATATTGCGGGCAAATGTACTTACACTGAGTTCATTTGCTGGCAACGTGACATCAAGGTTGAAACTTTAGGACAACTTCGTCTGGGTTTGAATCCAGTAGTTGTGTGACCTCATTGGGCAAGTTACTTGCCTCTCTCTGTACCTCAGTGTCTTCATCTGTTAAGTGGAGATGAAGATAGCGTCTACCTCACAGGTTGTTGTTGTTTGTTGTTAAGTGCCGTTGAGTCAGTTCTGACTCATAGCGATCCTATAGATTTTCCAAGGAGTGACTGGTAGGTTTGAACTGCTGATTTCAGGATTCAAACTGACCTTGTGGTTCAGTGCTTATCCTACAGCACTATACTGGACTCATGTGGAATGAGTTAATATGTAGGGGCCTACACATGCTAAGTACTGGATAAATGTTATAGTTATTTTAATGGATTATTTATTCATGTGATGAATTTAAGGCTGTAGAATCCCTGTGCCTGGTTGGTACAGGGGTCTTGCCAAGACCCCCAGGTTTGTGCTCCTGGCTTGGTGGTGGTGCTGTGGGCATCCCTACTGCCACTCTCTGTACTGGACCATGTGCCTGGGTGGCCAGCTGGACAGCCAGAATGAAGGGCCAGCTTGGCCTGGCTTGCACTTTGGTCCATAGACACACTTGTTGTGGGGGTTGTTGTTGTGGTTGTTGTTAAGTGCCATCGAGTTGGTTCCGTCTCATAGTGACCCTGTATGGAGTTTCCAAGGAGCAGCTGGTGAGTTTGAACCACAGACCTTGCAGCTCAAACTAACCTTGCAATCCAGCGCACTAACCTGCAGCGCCACACCAGGACTCCCATTGACACACTGGGACTCAGCATTTTCCAGGCGAGCCTCAGATGCACTCTCCTCCACCCATTTTCCTACACATGCCTGTCATTTCTCCTCCGACAGTTTTTGGAGCTGCATTTTATAGAGATTGGGCTCTGTGAGGACCGCCGTGAGGAAGCAGGGAGGAAGGATCACTCCGCCGCACACCGGCTTGGAGATGAAATATGACGAGCAGCCACGATATTAAGTGTCCTCTCTCAGCATCCCAGCTCCACGCACGCATGCTCTCCAATTGCATTAGAGCTTCCAAGCGTGGGGTTCATTTCCCTCTGCTGGCAGGGATGGGGGTAATACCCACCAGCGCTTCATAATTGTGCAGGTGAAATTAACCTGGTGATGGAACAGGCTGCCCTTGGAGAGTGGGGGTTCAGTCACTAGCCAGTCCAGTCCCTGTAGCGCCGAGCTTTCTTTGCCACTTGGCTGCATATCATGCCCCGTGTGGCGCTGCAGGATAATGCTCTGGACAATAAGGGCAGTCTGAACTGCAAAGTCGGCAGTTCAAACTCACCAGTCGCTCCTCAGAAACCCCATACAGGGTTGCTGTGGTTCAGAACTGACTCCGCGGCATTTAGCAATCACCGAGGGCAACCTGGTTTTGTGTCAATTCAGCAGAGTTTTGAGGCGACATTAGTGTCCACCCAGTAATGGTGGGTAGTCAGTGGGATGACTCATGGGGATTCTGCTTTAGCCCAGAAAGTGGTCAGTCAGTAAAGAAGTCACAGTGTCACTTTGTTGCTTCCCAAGACAGCTTGGTATAGCCAAAGAGCAGATTCAGGAGCGACCAGGACCTGTCCAGGTGTGTGTGTGGGGGGGGGGGGGGGGGCGGGGGTAGTCATCTTGGAACTATATTCCATTGCTGTGACCAGTTGCAAACTGCTCTGATTTATTTTACAAACAAAACAGTTAACACAGCTTGATGATTCAGGCCACATTTATCCTCACAGCTTCTGCCTTTGGGGAATGCTAAAAACTTTATAGCCTTACAAATAAGGAAAACAAGAGGCAGTGTATTTGACAGTATCGCCCAGAGAACGGCAATACACTCTCTACCTGGAATTTATATTCACAATAAGGCTAACCCAAAGTGTAGTTTATTTAAAGGCTGACTACATGGCAGAGGCAGTGGTTGGCACTAGAAATCACTTTGATAGCCTGCTCTTTCCATCTTACCTGTGCTTTGGGGAACAGCTCTTAAGTGGTTCTCCTTAGGTTTGTGTTCTATAAATCCCACGGGGGGATAACCAACAATGTTGCTGTGGCTGAAGTTTCAACAGTTAATAGTCATGACTTGTACACCTGTGTTCACTGCAGCATTATTCATAAGAGCTGAAAGGTGGAAATTACCCAAGAGACCATCAGCAGATGAATGGATAAGCCAACTGTGGTCTAGCCAGACCATGGGATATTATTATTCAGTCAGAAAGAGAAGTGAAGTCATGTTGATACATGCCACCACATGGATGAACCTAGAAAACATTGTGTTGAGTGGAGTAAGTCAGACACAAATGAACAAATATTGGGTGATTCCATTTAAATGTCCAGAATAGGAAAAAGTATAAGAACAATGGTAATTTGTGGTTACCAGGGACTGAGGGGAGGAAAAAACAGGGGTGTTGTTGCTTTAGAGACACTTGAGGCTCTGTTCAGTAGGATGGAAACATTTGGAAATGGTTAATGAGGATGATTGCACAGCGTGGTGAATGTAATTAATGCCACTGAATGGGACAATGACTAAAATGGCAGAGGTTATATACATTTTAGTGCACTAACAACTTTTTAAATGGTCATCTATACTCAATCTTTCAGTGAAGCTTCTATGTCAGCCTCAATTGTCATATCGTCTCTGTGAATAATGGGAAAACCAAACTTAGAGCAAATACAAGCCATATGCAGGAAGTTTCAAGGAAGGCATTGCAACTCCAAGTCTTGGAGCCGCAGACCTGGAGTCTGCCTTACTACAGAGTCACCATCCCCATAAATTACCTGAGGCCCAGTTAGCATGGAGTGTTTGGAAAGCTGGAATTCCTGGTTTGTGCAGAGTTTTAATGCCCTTGGCTGCAATCCCAACGGTTGAACTATTACCAGTGACATTGAGTTTGAGTTCAAGCAGAAGTACCTCAGAAGAAAAGCTTGGTGATCTGTTTCCCAAAAGGTAGTCATTAAAAACCTTATGGAACACACTATTACTGTAATAAAAGCTGACATTACCCATCCCCCCTCCTTTAAAAAAAACAAACCCTTATGGATCCCAGTTCGACTCTGACACAAGTGGGGTCACCATGAATCTAGTCTACACTGACTGACACACATGGGTTATCATGAGTGGGAATCGACTGGCAGAAGCTGGTGGTTTTGATTTTGAGGGCAGAGCCCCAGCAAAGGTGCTATGGGCTGGCATCTGTGCCCTCAGAACAGAGACATTCTGGCATATAGGAAAGAATGAGGTTGTGGAAGGGAAGAGCAATGAAAGGAAGAGAGGAGAAGGACCTCTTCTGATTCCCACTTTCCATCCTAGATGAGGCTGCCTCCAGGCTCCTCCAACCCCGCACACCCAACGTTTCATTTGGCACCATCTCTTCTCTGCTGGGCTCTGTCTCAGTCAGTGGGTCTGCCCTTCACCAAGGTACCCTCACAGAGCCTCAGGGTCCTTCACTCAGCCCCACCTTCATTGTCACCATGTTCATGCGACACCCCCTGCTGCATTCCCCCACTCTCCCACTCCTGCTTCTGAGTTTCTGGTCTGCCTCTTACAGGTCCCTTTGAAGTGCTTCTGTCCCCACCCAGCTGCACTGTCTACACCCCACCAAGTGAGCATCCTAAAACCCAGACCTACTAGAGTCTGTTTATGTCATCCCTCCAGCCACTTGACAACATATTTGGGGGCATCAGTGGGGCCCAGGAGTGCTGGCCCTGAGCAGGACCTTTCTTTGTGCTTGATGCCAGCCTTGCCGGTTATTCCCCAGATTTGCTGAGCCCACACAGGTGTTTCTCCCTGTTACCCCTCCACACTTGCCCCTGCGCTCTAGTTGGCTCCTCCCTCCCATGTCATCCAGACACGTGTCTCTTTGTTATGGTTGAGTTATGTCCCCTACATAGATACATCAAAGTGCAAACCTCTGTACTGACACACATGACCTTGTTTGGAAATAGGAGCTTTCTTTTGTTAAATCAAATGAGGTCATACTGGAGTAGAAAGGGCCAAAATCCTAATACTTTCCGAATTGTTGTTGTTAGTGCCATAGGTTCCAACTCAGCAACCCTGTATAGGGTAGACAAGGGGCAGTTAGTGGGTTTGAGCTGTTGACCTATGGTTCGCAGTCCAATACTGATCCTATAGCGCCTCACCAGGAGTCCATATCCTTTCTGAGTGGTGCCTTCTAAAAGGAGAGTCACACACAGGGGGAAGACAGACACCATGTGACCATGGACTCAGGTGCATCTACAAGCTACGAAGCAATGCTAATAGCTGCCACAGCCACTAGAAAAAGCTCAGAGAGAGGTATAGGATGGCTCTTCTCAACAAGCCCCAGAAGGATTTAACCTGGCCAATACCCTGTTTTGGGCTTCTGACATCCAGAACTGAGACAATACATTCCCATTCCAGAAATGAGATGATACATTTCTTTTCTTTGAAACCACCCTTTTTCATGACGCTTTGTTATGTCAACCGTAGGAAATGAAGATGTACAGGAACAGTCCCTATCCTCCTGGGGTGCTATCCATTGTCAAAGTGAAGAGCCCGGTGATCATTTATCAAGTCAAGTCCAGGCCTTTAAATATAAGCCAATGCCCTTCTCCAAAGAAGAGGGCAGGCTTCAGTGAGCAGTGCCTGCCAGCTGGCCCCACACACCTACTGTCATTATCTTTCACTTGCATTTCTCCTTGTCTGTGAGAACCTCCAGAAGCCCTCAGAGCAATACTGGAGCCTGACCAGGTCTGCGTTTCCCCAGAAGGAACAAGACACCGGCTGATTTCTAAAAGAATCCATCCTGCTTCCAAGTGCACTAAGTGTTGGAGGGCCCAAACCATTGGTTTAGTGACTCCACCTCAATATAGAGAAAGTTCCAGAAATGTGCCAAGGTTCAGCCTTCAACTCAGGGGTCCTCATCACCTTTCCCCATCTTTTGGCCTCTGAAATGATTAAGTCCAGAACCGAAGGGACCTGAAAAAGTGGTCAGGTCACAGGAGAGAAGATTGAGGTTCAAGAGGTGAAATGCAGATGTTGGTACCAAGGTCTCTTGTGTGGTGACTGTTGACCAGGTCTTCAGACCAGCTCAAACCATTTTAGTTATGACTGATAAAGCAAAACCAGAGCAGACCCAAATTTTCTTAAAATTCGAGTGATTTGGAGTGCTAACTGGAATGAGAAAAATTATGGGTTGAAACCCTGGCATGGGAGCCTCAGCAGAGGCAAAGTAAGCCCTTGCAGGAACCTAATGAACGGCATCCATTCAAAGCAGAACAGGTGGCGCCATCTTTGAGCCAGGAATCATTATTTTCCACTCAGCCAGTCAAGAGTTTGGTTGCTATGTGATGTGCACCGTGCCCTTGCTGTCTAAGAGGGAGATTGCATTTCTAGCATGGTCTCTTCAACCGCATTAAAAAAAAAAACATAGGTCCATTACGCTTTTGCTTCATTAACCATGAGTGAACTGGGCTGAACCAGTTGGAACCCCTGCCACTGACCCCTATTCCTGTGTTCCAGCTGTTGTCTTTACACCCGCACGCCCAACCCCCTTCAATATGTCAGGGTCACCTGGCCTCATCTGGTCACCACACAGACTGCTTCTTTTTCCTTCCAGCCAGGAGATGAAGGGCAGGGATTGCAGAGACCACAACAACCCCAAAGTGCTTAGCCGACTAGATGGTACATGCTACACATTGAATTGTATAACCTCAAATATGTGCTAGACTCCTAACCCCTATACCTGTGGCTGTGAATCCTGTTTGAATATGAGAGGGTGTCAGAAAGTTCAGAGAAGCATGAAATTAAAAGGTAATGGAATTTGTTCACGAATTATTTAAAGCCCCCTCATATAGGGTATTCTTTGTTTTGATAATCAGTTCATATCTGAGTAGGGTGAGCTCTAAATAAAATCACTCCTGAGTTATAAAAAGAGCAGAATAGACAGAGATATGCTCTCAGGCAGGAAGACAGATGCCGTGTGAAGGTTGTCTACAAGCCAAGGAACCAAGGAGTACCTGATGCTATGGATATGTAGTGAACATGGCTATGAAAGACCCTGATTTGGACTTTTAACCTCCAGAACTGTGAGACAATAAGCTTCTGTTTCTTTAAAGTTACCCACTTGTGGTATTTTTGTGATAGCTGCTCTTGGAGACAAAGACCGCTTGCCACTTTCTTTTGCACAATGAAGAGATTGGATTGCAGAGGCATCCCTAAAATCCCCAGCAGCATAGTGAGGCTATCTACTCAGACACCAAAATGGATAAGAAAAGAGGGTTTTCATAAGGAAAGACTCACATGTCAAGGGCAGACCAGTGAGGAGGTGCTAGACTTCTAACTGAAAGCTTGAAGATTTGAGTTTACCTAGAGGTCTGGAGATTTACGTCTGAAAGATCAATCATTGAAAGACCCAGTGGAGCACAGTTCTACTCTAACACATATGGGGTCTCCACGAACAGGAATAGATTTGACAACAACTAGTAGTAATAGTGATCTCTGCTTACAGGAGTTGCAGGTTTTGTATTTTATGCAAGGCCAGACCCCAGCAGGTGCCTCATAAGGGTCAGGGAAGATGAACAGTTTCCAGGATAAACACCAAAGTACCCAGAAAAGGGGACAGTGCAAATGCATGGATTCCCCGCAAGGTGAATCACTGTGTCCGTTTCAATCTGAAAAAGCTGAAAGTAAAACTCCTAGAGAGAATTCTTGTTGCTTCCTTCTCCTAAGGTAGAACCAACCACCTGTTGTTTGACCAAGGCCTTCTGCAGAGCCCTGCCCATAAACTCCTTCCCATGAGGACCCCGTACAGGATTTTAATGCTTTCTTTCTGCAATTCTGGAGGTCCTCTACTCCCCATGATGACAATGGTCTTAAGAATGCTTACTTAACAAGACTTGAGCCCACCTCCCAGTCCTGTATCTTGCTTTTGCACAGTTTCCTCTCCATCTCTTCACACTTGTCCAGCTACCGCCCTTCTCACCTATCACCTGGAAGCAGGCATTGGGAGAAGATGTTCCTGAGGGGGAGTCTCCCCATTCTTCTCTCCCCCATCAGCCCTAGTGCCAAGGAGTCCTGACCTCAGAAGTGGTTCACACTGGATCTCACTCGAAATTCTGGTGCAACCGAGACAAGGCACAGATTCAAGGAAGACAAGGCAGAAGTTAAGCAGATAGAAGGCTGAGGGCTCCCAGGGGACAGGGAAATCAAGAGTGTGCATCAAGAATTGCCTCTAAGTGAAATCAGATTTCAGGAAGTCAAGTAAATTTGAACCAGAGTGTCTCCCCCAGAAAAAGCAAAATTCCCTGAGTAGAGCTCCACCTCTAATTCTTTGGATTGCTCGCTTTTTGCATTTCCAATCCCCTGTGATCCATTATTTATAATGCAGAGATTGGCTTCAGATGCAAGAAATGAAAAAGTGAAAACAAAGCAACCCATAAAAGTGACAAGAGTGACGAGTGATCAGCCATGACAAATGGCTCTGGGAGGAGGGGCTGAGGTTCTCCATAGATGCAGGTGCAGAAAAGCGAGCCCTGAAATTCTGCCCACTGGCTCACAGCCCTGAGCACTCTCTTGGATAACAGCATCCTGTTAATAAACATCCAAAACCCAGGAAGAAGCTCCACCCCGGATTACCACAACCTTCTCACCCACCCACCCTGCTCTCACCCAGGGCCGCAGCAACTCTTTTCCTTGGAAAAAATGTTTGGGTTTTCTAGAGAAGCAAAGCCAATGACATAACTTCAAAAAGTTTCTGAAAAAAAAAAAATCCATTTTTCCAAGAACGTTTTAGAAGCCACCTCGTGTGTGTGTCTGTGTGTGTGTGTGTTTATAGACTCCTGGTATGGTGCTGTAGAGTCAGCACTGGACTGCTATCCACAAGGTTCTTGTTGCGTGCTGTCGAGTTGGTTCTGACTCATAGTGATCATGTATAGGGTTTCTAAGCGGTGGCTGGTCAATTTGAACCACCAACCTTGTGATTCACAGTCCAGAGCTTTATCCTACAGCACAACACCAGGTTTCCCATATGGATAAGCACTGATATGAAAGGTCAGTTTGAACCAAATGATTCTCGGATCCTCAGTTGCAAGGTCAGGTTCAAATCCTCCTCGGAAACCTATACAGAGTCATTATGGGTCAGAACTGACTCGACATCACTTAACCACAACAACATATAGACAGAGCTCAAAGAACTTGAGCACTGAAAGGATTAATGATAAAGGATGGTTGTTTGTACTTTATTTTCCATATGTGATAATCACATTGCAGTTATCTTAGAAATTAAGAAAGAGCCCTTATGTTTTAGAGGTCCACACTGAAGTATATCTAGCTAAAGTAGTATATATGCCCGGAAGTAGCTTTAAAATGACCCTTATGGTGGGGAGAGGTGGGGCCAGTGGAAGCAGATGGCCATGTGCAGATACATGCGGAAGCCGGGAGATAGTAGCCATGGTTCCATTCCATCCACGTTGTGTATAATCAGTATCACGTCTCTTGGCTTTTAAAAGATAAGGTCTGTGGCATGTCTGGCACAGAGTGATAAATGGTAGGTGCTGTAATTATTTTATATTCTTTTCCAAATGCAAAGACCAGAAAAATTCCTTCTAAATTGGAAAGGGGAATGAGACCTAGTACGGATTCTATTTTAGCAAACATAAAAACAGTGATTGCCTGTAATCCTTCCTGAATGTGGCATCCTTGTTTTAAAGAAGGACAATATGTTCAAATGTGTGTGTGTGTATATATATATAATTTATAATTAGCAAGGAATTGCAGATGATTTTTTTCCTCTATGTATTAATTACCTACAATCTTCAGCAAACATGTAGTTCTTGAGTAATAAGAAAAAAAACCCCAACAAAACAAAACAATAAAACAGGGGGTTTGGGTCTTGGTTTCTATTTAGCTTATTCTTTGTCTTTTATATTAAATGCCCGTAGGTCTCAGGGCACTGGGAAAGCACTGGAGAATTAGCCTTTTAACTCTCCCAAAGATAGACAGAGGAGCCCTAGTGGCAATGTAGGCTAAGCATTGGACTGCAGCCACAAAGTTGGTAGTTCAAATCCATGAACCACTCCACAGGAGAAAGATGAGGCTATCTACTCCCTTAAAGATTTACAGTCTCAGAAACCCTACACAGGGTTGCTATGAGTCAAAGTGTACTCTGTGGCCATGGGTTTAGGACAGAGAAGTTACTAACCCACCTCTGGCCTGGGATTTGGCTGTGCCAGACAGTTCCCTGAGCTGGAAGAGAGTGAGACCCAGGCTTGATACTGAAGCACTCTAGTTTGGTTTGAGGGTAGACAAAGCCGCATAAAAGCATTCTCCTTATTGACATGTGTCACAGTCTACAGTAGATGAAGAGTTAAGAATTTAAGTTTTCTTATCTTCTTTGTGACATCTGAATCAATCTTCATTCCAAGTATGCAATTGGAAATATGGGTAATTTGAGGGCAAACACAATAGAGAGAGTGTGTTCTGTTGTGGGGGAGTGGTGGTAGCAAAGAGGCTAAGAGACAACCTCTGCCTCCAATTCAGACCCCCAGCTCAAAGTCCTGACTCCTGAGCCTTGGGCTTGGATCCAACTTGTTGAACCAGCATCCCAGTCTTGCCATTGACCATCTCAACTTCCTCATTATGGAAGGGATGGCATCAGATTTGTTAGTGGTGGTGGTGATGGTGACATTGGCATTGTAGTGATTGTCTTAGGCTGGGTTTTCTAGTGAAACATATATATGTACATGTATATATCAAGGAAATAATTTACAATTGCAGAGTCCCAGATCCTCAGTGGAAGAGAATGAGCCGTTCCAGTATGCCCATTATATTGGGAGCAGGCCACACCCTCAAGGAGGTATTCCTTCAATTGATTGGCTGCTCATAACCACTAGTCATAGAGTTAGCTATGCATGTATTAGGTTTCAACACCATAGGAATAAGCACATCTCAACTGCTAAACCACTGGAAATCCTGGTCCAGTCAAGTTGACACCAAAGCCTAACCATTATTACAGTGATACTGTATAAAGCTATCAAACACACAATTTACCCTTCACTTGTTTACCTGAGGGGGGAGGGGCTAGTTTCCTGGGGCTACTGTAAGAAAATTCCACAAATCAGGTGGCTTATAAGAATGAAAATGTATTGTTTGGAAGTTCTAGAGGCTGGAAGTCTAAATAAGGGTACCAGCCAGGTTGTTTTTTTCCTACAGGCTGTGGGGGAGAATTTGCCCCCTGCCGCAGGTGTTCCTTGGTGCACCGCTACAGCAATCATCTCATGGCAGCCTTCTGTCTCTGTGTCTCTTCTCTGGTCTTCTAAGGATGCCACTCAGATTAGGAGCCACCCTACTCAAGTTTGTTAACTGATAGCATATTGAAATACCCTATTTCCAAACAGGTTCACATTTACAGATACTTGGGGTGAGGACTTTTACCACGTCTTTTGTGGGGAACACAATTTCATCCATTTCACCTTTTGCCTAACTCAGTCACCAGAGTGCCCAGAGCACCTGCTGCCGACCTGACCTGTGCTCAGTGGTGGAGATGCCAATGAACTCACATGGGTCCCGACGCATGGCTCCCAGCCCAGTGTGCGTAAAGAGGAGAAAGCACTAACCTATTGTTCCACTTCCCTAAGTTAAAATTTAAAAAAAGTGTTTCTATAGGGTTTGCCTTATTATCTCATGTGTATTTGTATTGGTCTGACCTCCACTGGTCAATACACTTTGGATGTAGTTGAATAAAGCAGATCATCAACACAGGGAGGTCAATTAGAGAAATCAGAGCCTGTTTGGGCATGGTTGAATTGGAAATTCTGACCCTTTAAAGTTCATGCTATCTGTCCATGGTCTTCCTGTTTGTGAAATGGCTTTCAAGGGGCCAAGGGGAGACTCTCAGCCAAGGGGAAGACAGTCATGAGTTTCAGAGGGTGTCCTGTCACACCTGCCTCTTCCCCGAGTGCTGCATGTGTGCTGGGCCTTCTGTGCGTCCTGATGATTCCCCCTCACAGCTCACTTTGTCCATGAAGAGTCAGAGCTCAAACAGGTTCAGGATCCTGCCCTTGAGCAAGTCTCGCTGTCCCCC
Organism: Chrysochloris asiatica; assembly: GCF_000296735.1. NCBI lineage: Eukaryota > Metazoa > Chordata > Mammalia > Afrosoricida > Chrysochloridae > Chrysochloris > Chrysochloris asiatica. The sequence goes on along the minus strand of NW_006408672.1, from coordinate 2,031,936 downwards.
ACCCCTCTGCAGCTGCATATGTGTGACGTTGTGACCACACCAACCCAGTGCCTGTAACAGTGCCTTGTTGTTGTTGTTAAGGGCCATCAAGTCGATTCTGACCCATAGCAACCCTGTATAGGGTTTCCAAGGAGCAGCTGGTGAGCTTGAACCACTTACCTTGCAGTTCAAATGACTTTTCAGACTGATGCATTAGCCCACCATGCCACACCAGGACTCTGGAATGGTGCCTGTTACCAAATAAATGCCATTACTGTTAGGTTTATTAGTATTATTATTTCCTTATGTGCAATTCCTGACAGTGGACTTCTAGGTCAGTGGGAACAGACACTGCCAGCCTGTGTCCACTAGGGCTGCATGGGTCTACATTCCTCCCACAGTGCCTTTCTCATCAGCCCTTTACCAGCACTTTGATTAAGCATTTGAAGGCAATAGTAGATTCACACACAGTATCAGTTACCTTCGAGCCCACCCTGACTCATGGCGATTCCATGTGTGTGAGAGTAGACCTGTGTGCCAAAATATTCCATAAGGTTTTCAATGATTCTGAAGTAGATTGACAACCTTTTCGAGGTGCCTCTAGGCTAACTTAAAGCTCCAATCTTTTAGTTAGCAACCAAGCTCATTAGCAGTTTGCATCTCTCAGGGACACCTAGCTTGCAGTTATAAGAAGTAATACAGACAGAGTTTGTGTAGCCTTTACCTGCTTTCCTCCAATGGTAACATCTGGCAAAATCAGAGTCTAGTATCACAACCAAAATATTGACACTGATGCAATCCACTAGTTTTACTCCAGTTCCAATGTTACTTGTCTCCGTTCATGCATGTGTCCTTAGCTCCTACAATTTTATCACACTTACAGGTTCACGTATCAACCACTATGACTAGCATACGGAACAATTCATTCCCTTCATGTTGCGCTTTTATAACCACACCCATCTGGCTTTTAACCCTCCCTCCCCAACCCATCTCCAAAACCACTGTCCCTAACTCCTGGCCTCCACAAATCTATTTTCCATTTCTATAGTTTTGTCATTTCAAGACTGTTATATATAAGTGGAGTCATATACTTTATAACCTATGGTGATTGATTTTTTTTTTTTTCACTCAGCATAATACCCTTGAGAGTCATCCAAATTGTGTGTATATTAATAATCCATTTCTTTTCATGGCTTAATAGTATTCCAGCATGCAGAGGGATTGCAGTTTGTTTAGCCCAAAGGACATCTGGGTGCTCCAGTTTTGGACTATCAGGTTTTCATTATTACCAATTGGATCGATTACCTCTAGTATTTGCCTTCAATTTCTTGGCTGGTTTTTTTTTTTTTTTTT
>NW_006408672.1:2007798-2028798 GCF_000296735.1 Chrysochloris asiatica | reverse complement strand
CCCTCCCCCCTTCCCCCCGCCCATCACCAACTTCCCAACAACCAACAAAGACTTCCCCCTACCCCCTTTTAGTATAATTTCTTTTTTTTAGTCTTTTACAGTAGTGGTCCTATGCAGTATTTCTCTTTTTGTGATCTTGGCTGTTTTAAGAAATCAATATACCTTATTTTTGTTGGAGAAGGAGATTTCTGATGTCATTTTGTCATTTATCATTAATAAACATCATCACTGAGTCACAAGAGTTAATGCTGACATTTAAGATGCTTCAGAGGCTGAGATAGATGTGGTTGTTAGTTGCTGATGAGTTGGCTCCAACTCATGGTAACTTATATATAAAAGACGGAAACATTGCCTGGACCTACACCATCTTAATCTTATTTATTAATTGTTATTAATCTTCATAATCTTTGCTAGTTATGAGCCCATTATTGTGACAACAATCTGCATCACTGAGGGTTTCCCTCCGTGCTTCTGACCCTCTGCTTCATCAGACATGATGTGCTTTTCTAATGGTTGGTGTTTCCTGATGATGTGCCCCCAGAGTCTCGCCGTGCTCACTTCTAAGGAGCATTCTAACTGTACTTCTTCCAAGACAGATTTGTTCATTCCTCTGGCAGTCCATGGTGTATTGAGTACTCTTGACCAACAGTACAATTCGAATGAATCAATTCTTTTTCTGTCATCCTTTTTCATTGTCCATGGTTTGCATACATATAAGGACTAGAGTCCTGGTGTGCTGCCATAGGATAAGCACTAGGCCTCGAGGTCCGATTGAATGGCAAGCTTGGCTGTTCAAACTCACCACCTGCTCCTCAGAAACCCTATTGTTATTGTTATGTGCCATCGAGTTGGTACTGACTCATAGGGACCCCATGCACCACAAAATGAAATGTTGCCGCGCTTGAGCCCATTGATGCTTGGGGTTGTTATGAATCAGAATCAACTCAATGGCACTTAACAGCAATGAGGCTGTTTAAAACACTATAGCTTTTATGTGGTGGTTATGTGGCGCCTAGTTGTTTCTGACTCACAGGGACACTATACAGAGTTTCCAAGGCTGTGAATCTTTACAGGAGCAGAAATCCTCATCTTTCTCCCAAGGAGTGACTGGTGGGTTAACATCTTGTGGCTAGCTGTCCAGTGCCTCTAGTCAGTGTGGCTATAGTGAGGAGGAAGCCAGAATTCAACACCCCTTTAGCTCTTATTAACTTGTTGTTGTTAAGTACCGTAGAGTCGGTACTTAACATAGCAGTCCTACATAGGAGCAGCTGGTGAGCTTGAACCACTGACCTTGCTGTTCAAGCCAACTTTGCAGTCCAACATAACTAGAGGATGGAAAATGGAGCCCCATTACCCACGTGGAGGAACAAAGCTCACTTACCTTTATTCTTGTAGAGGGAAATTTGATGGGGAAAAAGTGATTTTTTTTTTCCCTTCTCCCTTTAGGAGTTTAGCATAGGAATGCCTAGGGATGTGGGCTCTCATCTTCAGTTAAGCTGTTTAAAATTACATAGAGGGAAAAGATTGTAGAAGGATTATAATGAGGAGAATTTTGCTTGAGACTTGTTACTCCAAGTTCAAAGAAGCTCTATGAAAATCGTTGCTAAGGCAATTGAATAAAAAAAATTTCCAGCCGGTGGAAGCCTTAGCAGGAAGACAATGAGGCATAATTGCATGTTTTACAACAATTAACCCCAGGGCATGACTTACCTGACACAGATTTTTTTTTTAATGGGTTTGAAGGGGAACACAAACACTTTCCTGAGGTTTGAAGGGTAACTAATGCCATCCTGATCACTGACTTGTGGAAGTTGTCTCCCTGATGAAAGCATTTGGAGCTGACCTCTCAGAAAACCTGTCTAGAAGCCTTGAACCCCCACCTTCACCCCTGCCATGCTCCAGTATCTTCCCTCTCAACATCCACAAATTGAAGTGCTGTTCTGATGCTGGTGATGTGCCCCCATCAGGCTACAAAATTCAACCCAAACCAAAATTTCCCATCGATTATCTAACTAGTCCAGGCTTTAGAGTATTTCATAGTGTGTTGTTATTATTAAGTGCAGTCGAGTTCTGAGGAACAGTTGGTGGATTTGAACTGTTGACCTTGTAGTTCCTAGTCCAATGCTAATCCTACAATGCCACATAGTCTTCTCATAGTATGTTGTCATTGTTACATGTTCTGGAGTCATTTCCGATTCATGGCAACCCATATAGCATTTCCAAGGAGCGGCCTGGTGAGTTTGAACAACCAATCTTGAGGTGCAAACCAACCTTACAATCCAGTACTTTTCCTGCAGCACCACACCAGGACCTCTTTCATAGTATAGTGACGCAAATGTTGTGTTCTGAAACTCACCATTCCTACTGGACATGGATTTTGTATTAGAATTTGATAAACCCAGCAAGAAATATTTGCAACAGCTGCAAGGAAGTATGCCAAATAGAAACAGAAAAAGAAAAACAGAATGGGGTCTTCTTTCCCCTTCCGGCTATGAGAGAAGAGTCTGCACAGTGTCAATGCTTAGAGGCAAGAGGGCTTAGCTGCATCTCTCTGCTCTGTTATTACCGACCCTTCTGCTTGGATTCCTAATTGCTCAGAAGAGGAAATAATTTCTGCAACAGCTACTGCCAACCATATTTGGACTGCATAAATGCCAAGAGTCAAGGGTAAATGGGGCAGGGACAATGAAAAATCACTCTTCTATCTGAGGCCCAAATATAAGAACACTGTGAAAGCAGTTTCTAGTGCATTCCTGCTCAGCCTTAGCTTAGCTGAATGACCTTCTGACAGTAACCTCAAATTCTGGGAACCTAGGACCAAGGAAGCCCAGCTCGGGACAGGTCCCCTCGCCATGGCTCCTTGGTAAACCAGACAGAGGAAAGGCACACAGTAAAAGAAAAGCTTTGTTGCTATTGTTAAGCACTGTGGAGTCGGTTCTGACTTATAGTGACCCTGCACAGGGTTTCTGAGGCTGTAAGTCCTTACGGGAACAGAAAAGCCTCATCTTTCTCACGCGGAATGGCTGGTAGTTTCGAACTGCCAACTTTGAGATTAGCAGCCTGATTCATACCCATTACGCTACCAGAGCTCCTTAAAAGAAAAGCAGATGACGTAAATTAAAACCATCTTTTCTTAACATTTGAGAAAAAAAAAAAAAAGTTTTCCCTATGTGAACACATGTATGTGTGAGGGGGTCAGCAATTCCAGTGGCTGTGAAGTCACCTCCAACTCATGGAGAACCCCGTGGATTTCAGAGTGTGACTGAGATCCATGGAGTTTTCAGTGGTGGATTTTTCCAACATAGATAGATTGCCAGTCCTATTTTCCTGAAGTGCCTCTCGGTGGACTTGAACCTTCACCTTTAAGTTGTTGCTGTTAAATGCCATGGAGTCAGTTCTAGCTCATAGCAACCCGGTATAGGGTTTCTGAGGAGCAGCTGTTAGGTTTTTAGTGACAACCTTGAGGTTAGCAGTCCAGTGCTTATCCTTATATGAATGTTCCAAAATTCAGAACTGGTATTGGACAAAATGGATAGCAGTATCTGATTTGTAATCAACATTTCCCGAACACTCACCCATGTCAGGCTCTGACAAAGCAAGACTCAGCCTCTGAGTCTGGGAATAGGTTTGTGCAGCCACCATGACCGTGGGGTAGGGGCCTAGGTGATACATACCAGTCCTTCCCTTTCAGTGCTGGTGTTGGAGCCTGTGGTGTGCAAAACCCGTGATTGTCATGGTTCCTCTGCTCTCCGTGTTGTGGGATTCTTTGATGCTGAAGAACCGGCCACCAGCGACATCTCACTAGATCAGTTCCCTCCAAACTGAAAATTAAGTGGACTTATTACTGCACCTTTCAGAGTCACAATCCCACCACCCATTAGTGTGTCCTATTGTGGTGGCCTGTGTGTTGCTACAAGGCAGGAAGCTATGCCACTGGCATTTTGAATCACAGCAGGGTCACCCAGGGTAGCCAAGTTTCAGAGGAGCGTCTAGTTCAGAAGCTCCAGACAGACTAGAAGAAAGCCCAGCAGTCCACTTCTGAAAATCAACCAGTGAAAATCCTGTGCGTGCCCTAGGTTGGAAGTCAAGTCAGAATACACAGTGGTCACAAAAGACTTTAGCACACCAAGGATCATAAAGACGGCACAGGACCAGTGTTTAGTTCTGTTGTGCAGGGGTCTCCATGAATTGGAGCCAATCTGATAGCTACTCACAAAAACAGCAAGTTCATGGAAGCACATAGAGGCGAGTCAGGAAAGCAAGAGTGAAGCCTTTGATCTCAGTGATCCAACGTGACAGGAGATTGCTGCACTGAGTCAGGAGAGAACCACTAAGCCAAGCCTTGCTCTCTTCCCACCAGCAAAGGTGGGCCAGATCAGTAGATGGAAGATCTTCTGGTGCTGGTTCCTCACAACTGGGACTGCCCTAGTCTTTATGAATGCCTGCACATTCCCATGACACTACAAGCTCTTGGAATCCTGCCTCTCATCCAGAGAACAAGAATTTAGAAAGCCATCAAATTCTTATTCAGATTCCTGAAACTCTCCACCACCTTCTCATTCACTCCAGTTCCCTATGCTCTCCTTGCATGCTCTGTACTAAAATCTTGTGTGGCAGTGTTGGGAATTGGGGGTGAATCCTGGGAGAAGCTCTTCCAAGGAACTTAGAACCCTCTTTATTCAGGGCTTTGGGTTTGCAGAAGGACCTTAGACATCCTTCAGGAACCAGAGAATAAATAGTGATGATCAACTCTTCACTCACCTAGCCTCATAACAAAATTTGATTATCTAGAGACACTGGGCTCCCTGAGATTCCATCAGCCCTGCTTCCTTAGACCTGCAAACAGCAGGCTGTTATTCCACCGCAGGGCTCATACTGCAGCCCCAATGTTAGTCTCCTCAGACTGTTATAACAGAAACACTCCCAAGTGGGTGCCTTTAAAGGCGCCAGAAGCTAAATGTCTAAATCAGGGTCTCGGCCATGTTGATTCCTTCTATGTTGGTAGCCTGTGCTGTCCGTTGGTTCCTTGGCATGTAGACAGTTCTCACAAGGCACCTGTCCTCCCTGCACCCCAACCCCCACCCGATTGCACATATCTCTGCTTCTGCTCTGCTCTTTTTATACCTCAGAAGTGATTCCATTTAGCATCCACTTTACTTAGGTATGCTCTAATTAACGTAAGTCAGTATACCAGTTGTTGTAAAGTCAATTCTGACTGCATGTCCCTAGGTGTGTCAGAAGAGAACTTCTCCATAGGGTTTTCATTGGCTGCTTTTTTGGGAAGTAGGTCACCAGGGCTTTCTTCTGAGGTGCCTCTGGGTGAACTCCAACCTTCAACCTTTCATTTAGCAGCCCAGCAAGTGATTTGTTTGCATCACCCAGGATTTCTAATTAACGTAACAAAAGAAACCCTATTCCCAAACAGAATCAAATCTACAGGTACATGTGTTAAGCTTTCAATCCATAGATGGGACACAATTCAACGCACAACAGTCTGAATGATGAGTCTGAATGAGGGACAGGTTGTTGCTGTTGTTAAGTGCCGTCGAGTTGTATCCCAGTCATACCAACCCTGTCTAGGGTTTCTGCGGAGCGACTAGTGAGTTTGAACTGCCGACCTTAAGGTTCAGATTGACCTTGCGGCCCAGTGCTTTTCTTACAGTGCCACACCAGGGCTCCAGGAGGAGAAAGGAAAACACAAGAACTATACAGCACATTCAGTAAGGTCAAGTCCATGGAAGGGCAACATTTGGCCCGGGATAAAGCTCAGAGGGCAGAAAGGAATAGGAAACAAGGAGGAGTGAGAACAGAAGCTACAGAGAGGAAGTGAGAAGAGCGCTGGTATGTTGTGAGGATTGCAATCAATGTCATAAAATAAAATCTGTATTCATTGTTTAATGGAAAATCAATTTTCTGTGTAAACTTTCACCCAAATCATAGGCACATAAGGCAAGCAGCTAGAAGAAGTCCTAGAAATGCATGTATGACGGTACTGAACCGAGGCTCCTAGAGGTACGTTGGCAGTCTTCCCAGGTCTTCTCACCGTCAGCCCCGACCAACCTAGCAGGTCAGCTTCTTTTAAGTGTACAAGGAACAGCAAATCCCTGATAGGGACAGATTGTGGGAAAAGCTCTGAGTTTGTGTGGAGCGCTGAAGAGTGGGGGAGGAAGCCTCACAGAGACTACTGAAAGGAGACCACCATGTATCCCCAGAAAAAGCCCTAGGATCTTGAGTGCCAGGAAGCCTGCATAAGCCTCATCTCTATGCCCCACCCCTCTTAGCCTCTCAACTGACTTCTAGGCATCCATCCTCCATCAGATCCTTCCCTACCTGGCTGCCCCACCTCACAGTGTGGTGTGCACTCTCTAAGACCATGGTCCCACCTCCAATTGACAGCAGTTATGACATTTAGTAAAAGTCCTGAGGGGAATGTCTTAGGTCAGGCATCTGCCTGGTCCCATCACTCATGGAGAGCAGGGTCACCAGGAACCTGGGTTGCCTGTTGCCCTCAACATAGGTTGAATAGCCAGTTGGTGCAGTTGCCCTGTCCTGGTGTGACAGTGTAAGATAAATACTGGGCTTCTGACTGCAAGGTAGGGGTTCAAACCCACAAATCGCTCCTATACAAGGTCACTATTAGTCAGAAGTAACTAGATGGCACTTCAATAGCAACAGCAACATGATAGTAAGGACTGGTCACTGTGGTTCCCTAAATCTGTCTCCTGAGTCCCCACCTGTAAGGCAAAAATGGTCCAAAAATATACTATGCCCAGTCTCCCAGGGTGTTTACCAAACAAGTGAGTACATACTGGCCAGACACTTGTCTGATGTTTACCAAACAAGTGGGTACATACTGGTCCCACCCTGTCCTCCTACCACTGTCTGACAGAGATGAACCAATCCACAGAATTAGCTAGACTAAACGTTCTGTCCATCCTGTTTGTGTGCCAATGACATTGCGCTCTTATCCTTTTGTTAACTGGCCATTTTCCTATTTCTGCAAGTCAATGTGCCATCTTGGTGGGAGCATGCAGCTTGGGAAACCACTTGCCTCTTTGAGCATCAAAGACACCATCCCTCCCTAGGAAGCAGCAAAAAAGAACTGTTCTTTCTTTGAATTCGACAGATTGTCAATTTGAATTCCCACTGAAATAAAATTGGGCAGTGAACAAAACATGACAAAAGTTATTCTGGGTGTATTTAGTAAATTGAAGGCCACTGGAGACTTGAGTCTAGAATCATAGGCCTTTAGAGCCAGCAGGAAACACTAGGCTCATTGAGGACTAAAATGAAATAGAGTTGGATATTCAGTTGAACCAGCAGTGTTTGAACAATTGTTTTCAAGCTTGTCCCCTGGATACTCTTCACAGTCCCAGAAGTAGGTGAAGTTGGTGTCCACAACCCCCTTCACAGAATGGTGAGTGGAGACTAAATCTGCATGGTTCCAGAAAGACGAGTCAATGGACAAAGTAGTCCCTGCCGGAGACATGGGACTTCCGGGTCAAAAGTCCATTGCTCCTTCCACAACATTATTTCTAGAATTGTTGTCATTGTTGTTTAGCTACCATCTGGTCAGACCCCATCTCATGGCGACCCCTTGCATCATGGAACAAAATGCTGCCTGGTCCTGTCAGATTAGACTGTGTGCTCCATAGGGTTTTCTTGGGTGATTTTCAGTATTAGATCACCAGCCTTTTCTTCTTCCTTGTCTGGAAGTTTCACATGTTGCTGTTGTGTTGGAAGGAGTACAACCAGCATGTTCCTTAGATGACAGGATGGCAAGACTTTGTCTCTCATGCTTTGGACATACTATCAGGAGAGACCAGTCCCTAGAGAAGGACATCATGCTTGGTAAAGTGGAGGATCAGCAAAAAAGAGGAAGACTCCCAATTGTCACAGTGGCAGCAGCAGTGGACTCAAGCGTAACAGTAATTGTGAGGATGGTGTAGGATGGGACATGTTTCATTCTGTTATGTGTCAGAGCCAACTCAGCAGCCCCTAACAACAACACGTCTCCAGAACTGTAAGACAATAAATATCTCTTGTTTTAAACCATCTAAATGACATGGATTGACACGGTGGCATCAGCAACAGTCTTAAACGTTACAGCAATTGTGAGGATGGCACAGGATCGGTCAATGCTTCATTCTACTGTGTATAAAGTCACTAGGAGTCAACAGCACCTAACAGCAACAATAACTTTGTGTAGTACTTTGTTACATTGTCGTTGTTGCTAAGTGCGGTCGAGTCAGTTCTGACTCATAGTGACCCTGTATAGGGTTTCCAAGGAGTGGCTGGTGGATTTGAACCGCTGACCTTGTGGTTGGAACTGACATTGCAGTTGAGAGCTTATCATATAACACCACACCAGGACTCTACAGCAGTCCTAAAAAACTAACACAGAGTCAGTGCCTTCATTATCCAGTGCTGCAATAACAGAAATACTCCAAGAGGATAGCTTTAGCAAACAGAAATTAATTACCTCACAGCTTGTTGTTAGGTGCCATGGAGTCGGCACCAACTCATAGCGACCCTGTGCACAACATAATGAAACACTGCCCAGTCCTGCACCAATCTAACAACGGTTGCTACATTTGAGCCCATAGCTGCTGCCACTGTGCATCTCGTTGGGAGTCTTCCTCTTTTTCTCTGACCCTCCACCTTACCAAGCATGATCTCCTTCTCCAGGGACTGGTCCCTCCTGACAATATGTCCAAAGTATGAGAGATGAAGTGTGGCCATCTTGACCTCCAAAGAGCACTCTGGCTGCACTTCTTCCCTCATAGAACTGTTTGTTCCTTGGCAGTCCATGGTACTTTCAATATTCTTCTCCATTGCATGTCCAACTTTTGCATGCATTTGAGGTTATTGAAAATACCATGGCTTGTGTCTGAATGCACCTTAGTCCTCAAACTGACATCTTTCTCTTGAACACTTTCAAGAGGTCTTGTGCAGCAGATTTGCCTAATGCAATATATCATTTGATTTCTTGACTGCAACTTCTATGAGTATTGATTATGGATCCAAGCAAAATGAAGTCTTTGACAATCCTTTCTCCATTTATCATGATGTTATTTATTGGTCCAGTTGTGAGGATTTTTGTTTTCTTTACTTTGAGGTGCAATCCATACTGAAGACTGTGGTCTTTGATTTTTATCAGTATTTTAAGTCCTTTTCGCTTTCAGCAAACAAGGTTATATCATCTGCATGTCACAGGTTGTTAATAAGTCTTCCTCCAATCCTGATGCCACATTCTTCTTCATATAATCCTTCTTCTCTGATGATTTGCTCAGCATACAGATTGAATAAGTATAGTGAAAGAATACAACCCTGGAGTACACCTTTGCTAATTTCAAACCATTCAGTGTCCCTTGTTCTGTCTGAACAACCGGCCTATGCACAGGTTCCTCATGAGCACAGTTAAGAGTTCTGGAATATCCGTTCTTCACAATGCTATCCATAGTTTGTCATGATCCACACAGTCTAATTCCTTTGCATAGTTAATAAAACACAAGTAAACGTTTTTCTGATATTCTCTGCTTTCAACCAAGATCCATCGGATGGCAGCAATGGTATCCCTTGTTCCATGTTATCACCTGAATCCAACTAGAACCTCTGGCAGTTCTCTGTCAATATTTTGTTGCAGCTGTTTTTGAATTATCTTTAGCAAACTTTTACTTGCATGTGATATGAATGATGTCTGCATTCCATTGGGTCACCTCTCTTTGGAATGCGCATGAATACGGATTCCTTGTTCTGGAGACTAGGAGTCCAAAATCTGGGTATCCGTAGGTTCATACTCTCTCTCCAATTGTCTGGTGAGTCTCAGCAATCCTTGACTTGTATATTTATTACTCCAGTCTCTGCCTTTGACTTTACATGGCCATATCTCCTATGTCTGTCTCCACATCTATTCTGCTTTATGTGAAAATATAAGATCAGTACCCACCCTATTCTAGTATGGTCTCATGTTAACTAATAACATCTTCAAAGATGCTTTCCAAACAAGGGCAAGTTCATTGGTATGAGTTTCAACATATCTTTCATGGGTGCACAATTCCACCCATATAGTTTTATTATGTAAATCACTTCGACTTGTAAAATCTTGGCTCCTGGTAAGCACTGGGCCAATATTCTTTTATGCAGATACCTTAAAATTCCCAGACATGAAAATACCCACTGACATTCACAAGCCTCAGCTGAATAGGAGAGTGATCAATATCTGGTGAAGGAGAGGCCCTCTGTGCTCTCATTTGATTTTCTAGCCTTGTTTTAATATCATTGCCCTGCCAATCAAACCACACCAAAGAGTAGAGTAATCTTCCAGGCTTGCTTATGAACCACAGCCCCACTGGATTTGAAGTTGGACGGCAGTTTAAAATCTTGATTTTATTTTATGCTTGCTGCCTCCACATCATGGCTTGAATTTCATTTTACGGTGCTTTTTTATGTGAACTCTTTGTTTCCCTGAAGTATAAAGGAGTTGTGAAGAGGTAGCATATGGCTATGGGAGCAGTGGCAATTCCGTGACAGAATTCTCACCATCCATTCGGGAGACCCGGGTTCAATTTCTGGCCCATAAATCTCATGCGCAGCCACCGCATGTCTGTCAGCAGAAGCTTACATGTTGCTCTGAAATGGAACAGATTTCAGTGGAACTTCCAGACTAAGATGAACAAGGGAGAAAGGTCTGGCAATCTGATCCACAACCGGTCATGGGGGTGGTGTGAGACTGGGCAGTGTCTCAGTGTACATGGGGTCACCATGAGTCAGGAGGCAACTTGATGGCAGCATGTGTCCTCCTCATGAGGCTGGCTGAAGATCTCCTTACTCCTGATCCCCAAATAATGCGGTTCTCTCTCGGCTTGGCATGCTTGTTTATATAAAAGCAGCAAGAGTGTTAATAGGCCATATGAGAATCCACTCAGTGGCAAAGCACAGGCCTTCTGGAGTCTGCTTTGCTGAAAGTTGCATAAGGAATCTCTAATTGGACTTCTTAATAGCCTCAATTACTTGTTCTGCCCATGCACAAGAAACTCTCTCCTCCAGATTTCACTGCAGCTCTACTTAGAAACTTGGGTCAATCCCTCTCTTCTCAGGGTCCCACAGTATCCTGAGGTTCATGGTCTATAGGGAAACAAACTTCCTTACTCATCTGTAAGGCTGGTGTCTTGTATCCTAGCGCTGCTATAACAGAAATACCGAAGTGGTATTTTAAAAATAGAAACTTCTTTTCTCACTGTTGTAGGGATCAAAAGTCCATATCAGGGTCTCAGAGTTCTGGTGTGGCACTGTGGGACAAAGCACTAGACCACAAGGTCGCTGGTTCAAACTCACCAGTTGTTCCTTGGAAACCCTATACAGGGTCATTATGAGTTGAAACCTTCTCCACTGCACTTAACAACAACATCAGGGTCTCAGTCCAATTGAGTCTTTCCTTGTCACTTGTTATTGTTGTTATGTGCTGTGGAGTCAGTTCCGACTCATAGCAACCCTGTATAGGATTTCCTAGGCTATAATTCTTTACGGGAGCAGAAAGCCTCATCTTTCTCCTGTAGAACAACTGGTAGTTTCGAACTGCTGACTGTGAGATCAGCAGCCTGATTCATAACCACTACACTACCAGAGCTCCTTTTCCTTGTCACTAGCCCCTTGTAATCCTCACATGACACCTGTCTTCTCCCATGTGTATGTCTTTGCATCTATTCTACTCTTCTTAAAACTCCAAAATTAAGTCTAGGATCCACCCTATAATAGCAGATTGCTTGGTTACATTGCACTAGGCAATGAGATTGCATTACATTCTATTATATTCCATTATGAATTGCTGATGTCCGATGAATCTTGGCTGAGAGCAGAGAATACCAGAAAGATGTTTACCTGTGCTTTATTGATGCAAAGGCTTTTAATTATATGCATGATGACAAGCTATGGACAATTTTGTAAAGTATGAGTATTCCTGAACACTTAATTGGGCTTAGTAGTTTTGTATCATCTCTAAGAAATCATTTTTCTACCCCAAGATCATGAAGATAAATATTTTTTGAGACATTTAGACTTACAGCAGCTACATTTTGGTCTGTGGTCCATCTCAAACTGATTTGTGTGTGATGTGAGGTAGAGATTGATGCTCGTTTCTCTTCATATATATGCACTTGCTATGTCTGGTGCTGTGGGTTAATGTGCTGGACTGCAAGGTTAGTTTGAACCACAAGATCAGAAGTTCAAGCTCACCAGACACCCCTTGGAAACCCTGTCATTGCTGATGTCCGATGGATCTTGGCTGAAAGCAGAGAATATTAGAAAGATGTTTACCTGTGCTTTACTGACTACACAAAAGTTTTTGAGTGTGTGGATCATGGCAAGCTATGGACAACATTACGAAGTATGAGTATTCTGGAGCACTTAATTGTGCTCATGAGGAATCTGTACCTGGACCAAGAAGCAGTTGTTCGAACAGAACATGGGAACACTGAATGGTTTAAAATTAAGAAAGTCGTGTGACAGAGTTGTATTCTTTCACCATACTTATTCAACCTGTATGCTGAGCAAATAATCTGAGAAGCTCGGTTCTATGAAGAAAAACGTGGCATCAGGATTGGAGGAAGACTCATTAACAACCTGCAATATGGAGTACAGATGATACAACCTTGCTTGCTGAAAGTGAAGAGGACTTTAAATACTTACTGATGAAGATCAAAGAGCACAGCCTTCGGTATGGATTACATCTCAATGTAAACAAAACAAAAATCCTCACCACTGGACCAATAAACAACATTATTATCAACAGAGCAAAGATTAACGTTGTCAAAGACTTCATTCTTCTTGGATCAACTATCAACACTCACAGAAGCAGCAGTCAAGAAATCAAAGGACGTATTGCATTAGGCAAATCTGCTGCACTAGACCTTTTTAAAGTGTTGAAGAGCAAAGATGTCAGCTTGAGGACTAAGGTGTGTCTGATTGCCCAAGCCATGGTATTTTCAATAACCTCATAAGCATGTGAAAGCTGGACAGTGAGTAAGGAAGACCATAGAAGAATTGATGTATTTGAGTTATGGTGTTGGAGGAGAATATTGAAAGTACCATGGGCTGCCAAAAGAATCAGCAGCTCTGTGTTGGAAGAAGTGCAGCCAGAGTGCTCCTTGGAGGCCAGGATGGGCAAACTCTGCCTCTCATACTTCGGACATATTGTCAGGAGGGACCAGTCACTGGAGAAGGATATCATGTTTGGTAAGGTGGAGGGTCAAAGAAAAAGAGAAAGACCCCCAGTGAGATGGAATGGCAAAGTGGTAGCATCAATGGACTCAAGCGTGGCAACAATTGTGAGGTTGGCCCAGTACCGGACAGTTTTTCGTTGTGTTGTGCATGGGGTGGCTATGAGTCAGTACCAATTTGATGGCACCTAACAACAACAATTACTTCATAGAGGTCCTGGTGTGATGTGGTGTGGTGCTGAACTGAACTGCACAGTCGATTTGAACCACAAGGTCCATGGTTCAAGCTCGCCAGCCGCTTCTTGGAAACTCTATGCAGGGTCACTATAGGTTAGAACTGACTTGATGGCAGTTAACAACAACAACGTCATAATAGCAACTACACTAGTGTTTGGCCAAACCACTGGGAGTCATAGCCTAATCAAGTTGACACTTGATAAAGTTAACCATGAGCTCGAAACCCTGAGAGCCAGCTAGCAGGTCAGTTCTCCTGGGGTTACTGTTTAAGCACTAATTGTGCTCATGAAAAATCTGTACCTGGACCAAGAAGCAGTTGTTCGAACAGAACATGGGAACACTGAATGATTTAAAATTGGGAAAGGTGTGTTAACTAAAGTCAACCTTAGTTTCTTAGAATTGCCAGATCCTACCTAAATAAAGAGCACCATTCTCAAATATGACTTTCCATTCAAGGTGTTGCTTGCATAACTGATCTTTCTATCTAGATCCTAGCAATAAGGAGGACAGATTCTTATAGAAGCTTTGCAAAAACTGTATTTCCATAAATAGTAAGTAAGGACTTAATCAAAGGTTCTGAATTTGGAGGGAGGGGGACAGTTCCTCAAAAGCAGATGTTATTCAACAATGTTTCATTTCAATTTACCAAAAAATTTACTCGACTGTTAAGAGTTACAGATAGCTTAAGGAGAAAGAGAAAGGGCTTCTAGATTCCCTTAAATATTCAGAACAAGGACATGGGAGACCCTTAGTGAGGAGAACTGATGCAGTAGCTGGTGATTGTGGGGATGATGAAGGACCAGACAACATTTTGCTCTATTGTAGGTAAGTTACCATGAGTTGGAGTTGACTTGAGGGCAGCTGATGACAACAGTCTATTCAGAAAATCACACATGAGAACATCAACAATATTCCAAACAGCCACAGTAAATATTCCCTGCCAATTCATTCAGTCCTATGCCGTGAGTTCTTATACCACTAATCTTGGGTGAGCAGTGTCATAAAACTACCTGTTTCTCAACTGAAAAGAAGTCTGAGGCAGTGCACAGGAATCGCCTAAAGTCATCTAAGTGAGGTCATCAACAGTCTGTCCCCAAGAGCATGTTCTTTGGAAGGTCAGTAGCATGAAACGCTTGCCCTGAACATGTCCTGGGCTCCAGCTATTCCGAAGCCCCTGGCAACCACTGATTGCCTCACCATCTCTATAGTTTTTTCTTCTGAACCACCTCTGGATGGACTCGAACCTCCAGCCTTCCTATTAGCAGCTGAGCACTTTGCTGTTAGCACAGAGGAGGGTGGTCTTGGAGTTAAATTCCCTGCAGTTGCAGCCGTCAGGAAAACTCCAAACCACCAGCTTCTCATGGCTTGCTCTGAAGAAGCAACACTGACCAGTAGCACCTCAAAAGGCAAGTGTGGTGGGGTGTGAATCTCAGCCTTTCAAGCCTGGGAATGCTGGCGTGACACCCAGGAGGGAAATGACCTTGCCAAGACCACATAGTACATAGGCGTTTCCTCAGCAGGACCTTTTCCTAAGTAGTTTAGGATCATGTTTGTATTCCCTGGGTTGGAGTCCTTGACTCTCTACTTGCTACCTCTGTGACCTGGGATTAATGAAACAAGTGAATAGCAGTCTCCTTGACCTTGAGACCAGAAAAATGGTCTCTGGTAGATGGTGCCTGGCTACCACTACCAATTGTTCTGAAAGGTCCTGGATAGAGTGAGAGAAAATGTGGAATAATAAAAAAAAAAAAAAGTCACAATATAGATGAAGCTTCCAGATCAGATAGATACTGGTGGAACTCTGAGACTATGGCCTTTGGTAACCTTTCAGGTCTGGAATTGAATCCACCCCTGTGGCGTAATTTTCAACCAAGCAATCGATAGGTGTAGCTGGAGACAATGACACTAGTGTGGCATGCTCATCAGGGCATGGTCAACCATTCAAGGTCAAAAGGATGGCGTTTACCTAAGGACAAAATTCAGAAGGATGGGTAAAGGAGGAGGAAGGGACCTAAGAAACACAGGGAGGAAGTGGGTTGGTTACTTTGAAGGATAGACATCATTGAGATGAAACAAACTGTATAATTTGTTGGATGTAAAACTGATGATCTGCTTTGCAAACCTTCATTCATTCACAATAAAGAATTGTTGTTGTTTTTAATGTAAGTTAACAATGTTTATTTTTTTGGCATAATAGTCCCCGTGAGATATTTGGAGACTCATGTGATCTCATTAAGCCAAGGATGCAAGCCAATTGTTCCAATATTATGTATGCATGACTCTCCATGTAACAACAATGTCATGTGCAGGTGTATTAATGTGGACCATCACTTTATTTTTCAAGCTCTTTTGATTGAACAAAAGAGTGAATTTTTCATAACCTGTATAAATTGATAAAATGAAAAGATGCACGTGTGATATTTCTAGTGCCTGTGGTGATATATATTTATATTTTAATATTTTTTTTTTTTTTTCTTTTAAAAATAGACCTTTAGGTGGGAACCAAAGAGAA
The DNA here is from genome assembly GCF_000296735.1 of Chrysochloris asiatica. Classification (NCBI taxonomy): domain Eukaryota; kingdom Metazoa; phylum Chordata; class Mammalia; order Afrosoricida; family Chrysochloridae; genus Chrysochloris; species Chrysochloris asiatica. The sequence goes on along the minus strand of NW_006408672.1, from coordinate 2,012,832 downwards.
AGCACATGGAGGGAGGTTGGCATCACCATGGAAACTAATTGCCCCTCTCCCTGCCCGCTCTTCACCGCATGCTGCTGTTGTGTTTGTAGGTGGTCTTCAGCAAGTACTGCAACTCCAGCGACATCATGGATCTGTTCTGCATTGCCACCGGCCTGCCTCGGTGAGTGCTCGACCTCTCCCTGCTTAGAATGGTCACCATTTTGCCTCCAGGCCTTTTCCAACTCCACTGGAGGCAAGTTACCACATACAGTGGATAAGAGGTGTAGAAAAGCCGCTTGGATTCACCTTGTTCTCCAGAGCTCTTCAAATCCATCATAAAGCCCTAGGGAGAACGTGACTGCAGTTTCTGCCATTACTTGTCAATAGGCTCTGTCCACACAGGGAAACCCACTGGGCATAATTAAACAAAAGCATCATTTTAAGGTTTCCTGCCTCCCTCCATCCATTGCTCCCATATTCCCTCCCTTCATCTTTCTCTCACTCCTTCATACCTTCTTTCTTTCTTTTTTATTCATTCATTTTTAAAGAAAGGAGAAAAAAGTGGTTGTGGTTTGGTTTTGGTCCTCTGATCTCAAACAATCCAGCATCTGCCTCTTCTGTATCAGGGAGTACTATGCAAATTCAATAGTTTACAAAAGTTACCCTGAAATGAGTTGAAGAGACCAAAATCCCACCTTCTAGAAATGTCAGAATTCTGTAAGAGTTTCGTTTCCCAAAATCAATAGTTTGTTTGAGCAAGCTAATTTCTAGTTATTTGCAATTGTTTGTTATTAGCAATAACTTTCCAATGATAAAAGATATCCAGTGCAATTAACTTGAAGGTTAGGATCCTGGTCAGAGAAGCTGAGTGTCAGAGGTGAACAAAAGAATTCTTTCACGGACAATGGATTTGGGAGATGAAACTGTGACTGAAATTAAAATAAGCGGCAGCATTTGTATTAGTAAAAAAAATGTCCACAGTTTGGTGTATCTTTGGCACCATTTATTATGGTGCTGTAGGATAAGCACTGGATAAGGTTGGTTTGAGTTGCAAGATTGGTGGTTCAAACTTACCAGCCCCTTCTTGGAAACCCTGTACAGGGTCGCTATTAGTTGGAACCGACTCGACAGCACTTGACAACAACAGCAAAATGCTGTGAAATACATATATTCTTATATATTATATTATGCATTATATGAAGAGTCTGGGTAACACAACTGGCTTGTAATCAGCAGCTATTCTAAAGGTTGGAGATTAAAACTCACCCAGTGGTGCCATGAGTAAGTAAAAATATGTTGCTACTAGCATTTCAGTTCATACTTGCACAACCTTATTCCAAACAAAATGTGATTAAACGTGTCTGTCACCAGTTGCTGGCTGTAAACAAGTTCTCTTAGTAATACACTTGTCTTAGTCTATTTAGGGCACCTTCAAAAAAACGTCCAATCAAAACAGTGGCTTTCTAGGGGCTCTGCTGAGCCAGTTAAATTCAAGGCAGAGAAGTTAGCTCAGGTTTTGAGATTCCAAGCAGTAATCTTGATAGCTTTTCTTGAAGAACAGAGGAAGTTTTAAGAAAAGTCAAAACTGCATTGATGAGAGAGAAACAGCCCAGGAAAGTGGTGCCAAGAAATTGTTTTCCATGAGAACAATGCACCAACTCATTCTTCGAGGATAGCAAGAGCTGTCCTAGGAGAATTTCTTTGGGAAATTCACCCTATAGCCCTGACCTTGCCCCTTCAGACTTCTTTATTGTGAATTATGTGATACTTTACATGGGAGAACTTTAGTTTTACATTTATCCTATTGTATATCATTTCATTGCCATGGTTACAATCCCCTCCATGCAACATCAACCAGCCAAAGGGTTTACACTACAAGCCTGCACCCCAGTCGTCAGCACACAGCCCCTTTCCCTCTCTGTGTCTAAAGTCCCCAACTGCTCCATCTCTCCACATCATCATCTCTGCCTCCATCTCTGACATCACTGCTTCGCTGGGTAGGGTCCATCTCTTCACATCATTGTCTCTGCCTCCATCTCTGATGTCACTGCTTCTCTGGGTAGGGTCCCGCACTCTGCTCTTCTCTTTGGATGGCCCCAGGGAATTCCGCTCCTAGACTGCAAAGTTAATCACTCCCCTCCCTGCTACAAAATGTCTACCTTTACATTTCCAACCCTCACAAGCAGTTCAGATTTCTTTTTGTTCCCCAAACTCAAAGAACATTTAAAAGGAACGTTTTGAACCTTTCAAGGATGCCCAAACTACCATTTTGACATGGTATAAATTAGAGTATAGAATTCTTTGGGAAGGGTTAGAAAAACTCAAACTTACTACCATCAAGTCGATTCCGACTCATAGTGACCCTGTATAGGATTTCCAAGGCTGTAAATCTTTACAAGAGCAGAAATCTTTGTTCTTTCCCACAAGAAGCAGCTTCTAGATTTGAACCACCCGATCTTATGGTTAGCAGTCCAGTACTCTTCCTGCAGTGCCACCAAAGCCCTTCAGGTAAGGGTTGTTGTTGTGAAGTGCTGTCGAGTAGATTCTGACTCATGGCAACCCTGTGTAGGGTTTCTGAGGAGTGGCTGGTGAATGTGAACTGCTGACCTTGCTGTTCAAACCGACCTTCAGCTCAAGTGCTTATCCTATGACACCACACCAGGATTCCTCAGGTCAGGGCTAGAGAAATGGAAAGGCCACTTTCAGAAGTATGTAGACCCTGCTGGCTGTGTGCCTGTCACATCAGTTCTGCCTTGTCACAGAAGCAGAAAGTCTCATCTTTATTCTGCGGAGTGGCTGGTGGAGCCAAGCTGGTGACCTTGCAGTTAGCAGTTCAACACATAACCTACTATGCCATCAAGGAGAATACGTCAAGAAAAAAAGTTTCATGTTTTGATGTTTTGTTTAATGTTTCTATGATTTTGTAACAATGCTTTTAAACTTACTTACCCCCGTATATATCATACTATTTGTATATGTTGTTGTTGTTGTTGTTAGGTGCCATTGAGTCGGTACCAAATATAAGATAATGTTATAAAGGAGTCCTGTAGGATAAATACTAATCCTCAAAGTTGGTTTGAACCTCAGGGTCAATGGTTCAAATCCTCCAGCTGCTCCTTAAAAACTCTATGCAGAGACGTTATGAGTTGGAACCAACCTGACAGCACTTAACAACAGTGTTATAAATATATCCCTTGGGTCTAGATATCACCTCCTATTGCACAGATTTTTTTTTTTTTTTAATCTGATGATGAGAGGAAAAACTTGTCCAAGGTTCCGACTCATAGCAACCCTGTACAAGGTTTCTGAGGCTGTAAATCTTTACGGAACAAAAAGCCTCATCTTTCTCCCATGCAACAGCTGGTAGTTTCGAACTGCTGACCTTGCAGTTCGCAGCCTGATTCATAACCACTGTGCTACCAGAGGTTGGAGGCAAAAGACCCATCTCATCCATTTTAAACTGTTTCCTAGGAGAGTTTTATGCCTGCTTAGATGAGTTCACAGAGGAACTGGGAACAGAAAGGCAAACAATTAATTCATTATCTACTGATACCAATATTCATTACTATTTTGCCATCTACAAAGTTCTTAGATTTGCACACTACCATTTAGAGTCTTCACAAATGGAGAGTCAGTGTGCTGATGACAACTATCCTCTTGATGGCCTCCCAGCACCATTTGAACTCGCTAGTCCCAGGTACTGGTAGCGTAGTGGTTACAAATCGGGCTGCGAACTGCAAGGTCAGCAGTTCAAAACTACCAGCTGTTCCATGGGAGAAAGATGAGGCTTTCTGCTCCTGTAAAGATTTATAGCCTTGGAAACCCTGTACAGGGTCACTATGGGTCAGAACCGACTCCACGGCACATAACCACCACCACCAGTCCCTGGTACTAATGTTCTTCTTCTTTCTAAGGTCTCATCCCCTGGTATGAGATTATAATATTAGACAGATGACAAAACCCAGAGGCCTATATAGCATCAATAACCCTGATGTTAACTATGTGCTGCCACTGGATGGTGCAAACATTTAAGTGCTTGACTACTAACCAAAGGGTTGGCAGTTCAAAGACAGGCCTCGTGATCTCCTTCTAAAAGGTCACAGCCTTGGAAACCTTCTGGAGCAATTTTGCTCTGCACACATTTGGTCACCATGAGCTGCAATAAACCCCATAGCACTGAACAGCATTATAAACTATGTTGTTGTTAAGTGCTGTCCAGTCGGTTCTGACCCGTAGCAACCCTGTGTAGGGTTTTCTAGGAGGGGCTGGTGGTTTGAACCACCAAATCTGAGATTCAAACGGACCTTGTGGTCCAGCTCATTATCCCGCAGTGCCACACCAGAAGTCTACAGTCTTTACTTAATAATCATCTATCAATATTGGCTCATCTACTGTAACAAATATACCTCAGGAATGCCAATGGTGATAATGGGGGAAACTGTCACCAAGTCACCGAGGCCTTTGTCAAATCCACTCTTGAGCCCAGAGCAGACTTGGTGAGAGTGCTGACTTGCTGTGTCTTTCAGGAACACAACCATCTCCCTCCTGACCACAGACGACACCATGGTTTCCATTGATCCCACCATGCCAGCAAACTCAGAACGGTAAGAGGCATCTGCCCATTTCCTCAGACTGTTCTTCTCCTGGGCTGTCTACATCTCTACATGATACAGGAGGGTGTGTGTATATATGTAAAAAGAGAGAGAGACTTCTGATGTGGCGCTGCAGGAAAATGCGCTAGTCACTTTGAGTCAAAAGGTTGGCAATTCAAACCCACTAGTTGCTCCTCGGAAACCCTATACAGGGTCGCTATGAGTCAGAACCAACTTAATGGCGCTTAACAACAATATATGTCTATATATAAGTTAAGTGCCATTGAGTCAATTCCTACTCATAACAACCCTGTATAGAGTTTCCCAGGAGCAGCTGGTGGGTTTGAACTGCTGGCTTTGTGGTTCACACTCCTGTGCTGATCCTACAGCGCAACATCAGAAGTATATATATATATACATAATTTGTGTGTGTATATGTATATTATAATTTATATATATAGTA
>NW_006408672.1:1985349-2007432 GCF_000296735.1 Chrysochloris asiatica | reverse complement strand
ACTGCAAGGTTGTTTGAACTGCAACATTGATAGTTCAAGCTCAGCAACCATTCATCAGAAACCCCACACAAGGTCTCTGTGGGTAGGAACCAACTCAATGGCACCTAACAACACACATATATATATATATTGGAGCCCTGGTGTGACACTGTGGATTAATGTGCCAGACTGGAAAGCCATTTGAACTGCAAGGTTGGCAGTTCAAACTCACCAGCCGCTCTTTGGAAACCCTATACAGGGTTGATATGGGTTGGAACAGACTTGATGACACTTAACAACAGCAACATATATATATTAATTTACTGCTGCAGGAAAATCTAAATTTCAGTAAAAAAATGAAGGGGTGGGAGTTTGAAAGAGTGTGTAGGAGGTTTGATTAGGATCATTTAGTTGCAGAAGAACTAGTTATTTTCCATAATAATTATTATTATTACCAGCACAGTAAGTTTACAACGGAAGCTCTATGAGGTAGAACTGCTATTACCATTTTACAAATGGGAAAACTAAGGCTTGGCAGCAGGCACAAGTTCAAATAGTAGAATTAGGTCTCTGACCCCTGCAGTGAATGCTGAATTGTCTGCCTGGGAAGGGCTGCAGGACAGCCCATCCCCCAGGATCCCTGGGGGACATTTAGCACTTACCCATACTGATCAAGCCCCCTGTACTTAAGTACCCCCTGTGCAGAGGAAGCAAAAAAGCCAAGAGCACAGAGGAGCTGGAGAGGCTAGAAAGTAAAAGGTGTCCAGGCAAATGTGTTTATGAGTATATATATATATATATATGTAAGATCAGATCAACAAGCCAGCCATGTGTGGCTGAAGAAAGGACACTGAGCAGGGGTTCCTCAGATCTATGACCCGCCCTTTGCTGAGTGACTCAGAAATCTCTAGCTTAATATTTTTGGGTGGGCAAGGCAGAATTTAAGCTGTGTTCTCCGGAAGGCTGGGGTCTGGCAAGGCATTGTGTGCGGGGTGCCCTCTGGACCGCTATCTCTGGTTCTCGATTGTTGTTGTTAAGTGTTGTTGAGTTGGTCATAGTGACCCTGTATAGGGTTTCTGAGGAGAGTTTGATGGGTGTGAACTGCGGACTTTGCAGCTAGTAGTCCAGTGTTTATCCTACAGCGTCACACCAGGGCTTATCCTCCTGACTTTTGATGAGGTGCTACTGACCTTTGTAAAGCCTGACTGGCTGCAGCAAGCCCAGATAAGTTTGCACAGAAACTACGCCATGTAGACCCTCACACTGTCCAGGCCCGTGGCTGACCAACCTTAGTGTTTAAAATGTTTGAAATTCACATGATGGAATGACTTGGGACCCTCATTCAAACCCCTGAGAGGCTGCTTCTCCTGGTTCCCCCAGCTTCTCCTGCTGCTACCCAGAAGCCCACTGTCCATACTCCACCAGTGTGCTGGTGATGCAATGCTAGCTTATACCTAAGCCCCTGTCCCCTCCTAGCCCCAGTGAAGTGCACAAATCTTCTTGAATCAGCAATGACTTTGGAGCAGGCCACCTATCAGAAAAGGAGCTGACCGAATACCCAGCTCATTGGGAGGTACGAAGTTCTAGAAAGTCTTAGCAGTGCACCAGTCCTAGTGCTCGGTGACCAGCAGCCACCCCATGAGCTGCCTCTGCTTCTCCCACTAGGCCTCCCCTCCTCTCAGATGTGCCCACCAGTCCCCCTCATTTCTTCCTTGTAACAATGATATGGTGGTGTTGCCTGGCCTTGTCTATGTTCACAAGGGGGAGAGAGAATCACCCTCAGCCCAAACTGATTCAAATGAAGAGAAGGTCAGGTCTGCTTCCTCTCTCCAACTTTTCTACCAGTTTGAACACTAGATGTTCCGCCCACAGCATTCCCAACTTCTCTGCTGGATTGGAGAATAAACTGCCATGGCTATACAGAACTCACAGACAATATTCACAATTACAGGGTTTACTAGGAAAGGGTTGTTATTCTTAAGTATCATCCAGTTTGTTCTGATTCACAGAGACCCTGTATAGGGTTTCCAAGGAGCAGCTGGTAGGTTTGAACTGCCAACATTGTGGTTCGCAGTTCAGTGCTGATCCTACAGCGCCATACCAGATTACAATTCAGAATTAGAAATGACTGAGGATACAGTTCTTCCCTCAGACAGCTTCTTCTCAGCCATGCCCACATGCAGGCCTTTCTCTGGCCCTAGGCCCTTCAGGGCTCTTGGGCAGTCAGGCCTCTGCCTTCCTTGGATAAGAATAACAAACCTCTTTAAAACCCAAAGCTGCCTCATATAGGAACCCTGGTGTGGCGCTGTGGGATAAAGCACTGAACCACAGGTCAGTTTAACCACAAGGTCAGTAGTTCAAACTCACCAGCCATTCTTTGGAAATCCTGTACAGGGTTGCTACGAATTGGAACCCATTCAATGGCACTTCACAACAACAACACCCTATATGAGATTTTTGAGACGTACACTTTTTATTTTAAGGGAGCAGATAGCCTCATCTTTCTCCCTCAGAGGGGCTGGTGAGTTTGAACTGCCAACCTTGTAGTCCAATATAACCCACTGCACCACCAGGGCTCCTTACAAAGCTCTTTAGTTCCACCAGTAAGTGCCCAGAGGCACCCCACTTGGCCCCTCAGCCTTGGTCCAAAGGCACTCAGCTTCCTTTCTCTGCCAACCAGGAAGCATCTAGGTCATCTCCTGCCAGTCTCCTGGTTCTGCCTCACTGCGTCCTTACTTCTCTCACCACCTCTGGTATTACAGTACTCTCTTTCTCCTGGGTCATGGAGGCTCCCGGCACAGGGACCCCTGGTGGAATGGACCAGCACTGACAGAGCTCTGCTTCCTTCGTGGTGCTTGTGAGGGCCTCCCTAGCTCAGGGATGGACTCTTTTAATTCTACTGGGATGGGAAAACAGATCAATCTCCTTGTTAGAGTACCATACACCTAATTTGCATAGTCCCAGCCCCACAGAGTGGCTCTGTGGGTTGATGTGCTAGACTGCAAGGCCGGTTTGAACCACAGGTTCGGCGGTTCAGGCTTACCAGTCACTCCTTGGAAACCCTATACAGGGTCTCTATGAGTCGGAACCAACTTAATGGCACTTAACAACAACAACACCCAATCCCCATTTCACTTGCATAGTCCCAACCAGTCATTTGGTAGAAATTACAAAAACTCTGGCTAATGGGCCATATTAAGTAGTCCCTTACACTTCATTCCCCAAAGAGGCTCTTGCTCCGTCCTCATTCCCCTTGCTCTGATTATAGGTTCCCAAATCTCCGGAAAGGACAGTGCTAATAGACTCCCCAAAGACTCAAAAAATTATTGTAGTCTCAGCACAAATGTAGCCTGACCCGGATCCCGCTACAAAAGGAAAGCCAACCAATGACCGACCGTCCCCTGACATTCCACACAGCTAAAATTATCTTGAGGACAGGAAGAAGCTCTACCAGTATGTTATGTGGGTGCAAGTGGGTTCATTAACTGAGCTAAACTGCATCATTCTTTCTGAATTCATGAAATTCATTTTTCTGTAGAGTAGTCACCCTGGACAGGAAAGAGGGGTAGCTGAGCTTACCAACTGGTCTTTCTGGCCATAGGTACCTCATCAACAAGAGAAGCATAAGACGACACCTGACAAAACCCCTTCCTGTGCCCAAAAGTGTAGAACACTCTACTTGTGAGAGGTCAAGGTGTCATTCTGATCTAGGTATAGATATGGGTAAAGGTATAGATGCTATAGATAATATAGACATGTATATGGTTTTAGATATGGGTAGGTGTATTGTTGTTGGTTGTTGAATTGGCTCCAACCCAAGGCAACCTTATGCATAACAGAATGAAATTTTGCCCGGTCTCACACCATCTTCAGCATGGCTCGTATACTCCAGTTCACTGTTGCGGCTCTGGTGTAAAGTAGTGTAGCGTAAACTAAACTAGTTCAGCACAAACAGGATCTGTCGGTCCTAGCTACAGCTAAAACCACAGGGGATATTTTGAAGATACTGATGCCCAGGGCGCTCCTACCAAACCAAACCCACTGCTGTTGAGGTAGTTCTATGACTCTTAATCACTCGCTGGGATAGAGTAGAACAGTCCCTGTAGAGTTTCTAAGACCGTAAGTCTTTACTAAAGCAGACTGCCACATCTTCCTTCTGAAGAGTGGCTGGCGGATTCAAACCTCTGACCTTTGGGTTAGCATACAAGTGTTTGAATCACTGTGTCTCCAGGGACCCTTCAGTCCCCTCCTTCCCACACAACCCACTGCCACTGAGTCAATTCCAACTCATAGTGACCCTTTAGCTAAAAGCAGAACTGTTCCTTAGAGTTTTTGAAACTGTACATCTTTATGGCAGCAGACAGCTTCGTATTTCTCCTTTGGAGTTGCTAAGTTTGAACTGCTGACCTTCAGGTTAGCAGCCCAACACTTAACTCACTGTGCCACCAGGGTTCCATAGCCCCATCCTGTTGTTATTATTATTAGATGTCATTTAGTCTGGTCCAGTTCATAGCAACCCTATGAACAAAACACTGCTAACAGATAATGTTTCTGAATTGAAACTCTACCCATTCCATTTCTTTTCTCCACTGCTTCAAGACCCTTGTCCAAGGATAAAAACAGATGTGCTCACATAGTGTGAGCAACAAACAGGCTGATATGTCAGGGCACCCAGAGAGAAACCAGGGACCAGAGTGTCATAACACATTCATGACACGTAAATACTCCTTTTGTCCTTGATTTTAGCCAAGTTGTAATACATGCCTCTCTCTGCTGGATGAAATTGGGTGTGCAAAAATGGCGCATGTGTCCATCCTCTCAGCTTAGGTTAAAGGTTCCCTAGATTCCATCCTGACTTGAGGCCTCCTCCTCATAGAAAAAGTGTTTTCAAAGAAGTCTTAGAGCCCAGGCAATTAAATGACAGAAAAATACAAATGGAATAAAAGCTCAAGGCAAGTTTATCTCTTTCCAAAAAAGATGGTTTATATTAATTTTCTTGCTGAAGAAGAAAATGATGAAGATGTAACTCAATTTAGACTGAGCCAAGAACTCATTCAATCATGGAATCAATATACTAGTTCTGAGAAACATGGTTGCTGTCGAGAGGATTAAGGAATTAGGGCCAAGACAGAAGCTTGAACTGCTAAGAAATTCAACTCAGGGCTCTTGGCCCAAGAGCTGAAAGGTTTGTGCCACTACAAGGCTCATGTGGGGCAGTCTCAGTGTCCAGTCCCAGCCTCCATTGCTAATCTGGCCATTTCCATCCGTCAGCTCACCACATCCTGCTGACAGGCTACCCTTCTTTTGTGCTTTAGCGGGAGTCCTGGTGTGGTGCTATGGACTCCAAAGTCGGTTTGAATCCCAAAGTCGGTGGTTCAAGCTCACCAGCTGCTCTTTGGAAACCCTATACAGGGTTGCTATGGGTCTGAATCAACTCAATAGCACTTAATAACAACAACAATAATGGCCGCTGAAGGGAGATTCAGGCTCTGTTCCAGTTGACAAGAAATCCCAGGATCATGATATAGTAGAAGAGTCTCTTCAGAAGCTTATCCTGTTGGTCTGCCCATAGGGAGCTCATCCTTGGTGGCTCTTTCATGGGAGAAGTTTCTGGACACTCTCTTCTCTGTCCCCATCCATGCCCCCAACCCCCACGAATATGGAGTTTTTTCTCCATCCCACCTCTTGTACCCCTTCTCAGCTCCTTGTCACACCATTGATTTAGGGACCAAGAAACAAGGGGAAAAAGAGAAAGAATAGGACTTTTCTAGTTTTTGTGCCCCCCAAAGAGGAAGAGAGAGAAGCCACCCTTAGAAACTTCAGAGGTCATGGCTTTACCTTTTGAGAGCCTGACCTTGTGGCTGTTGTTAGTGATGATTGTGTGCCAATGAGTCAGTTTTAACTCAGCAACCTTTATGGGAAAAGAAAGCCTCATTTTTACCCCACAGAGCAATTGGTAGATTTGAACTGCTGACCTTGTGGTTAGTAGCCCAGTTTGTAATACACTATGCTCCCACAGCTCCTTTTATGGTTGTTGTTGTTGTTGTTATGTGCCGTGGAGTCGGTTCCGACTCATAGCGACCCTGTATAGGGTTTCCAAGGCTGTAAATCTTTACGGGAGTAGAAAGCCTCGTCTTTCTCCCGTGGAACAGCTGGTAGTTTTGAACTGCTGACCTTGTGGTTCGCAGCCCGATTCGTAACCACTACGCTATGGTTGTTAGGTGCTGTCAAATCCATTTCATGTAACAAATAGAGCTGCCTCATCAGGTTTTCCAGGCTGTAGTCTTTAGGAGAGCAGTTTGCCGGGTCTTGTTCCCACAGAACCATTTACTGTATTCGAACTGCCAGCCTTTTGATTAATAGCCAGGCACTTAATAGTTATACTATTGTGCCCCTTGTGTCCTTAGATACTGATGTTTCATTTTGATAATTTTTTTCCTAAAATTTATACCTGAGACAAATTCATATTATAAATTTTGATAGGTGTTACTCCGTTGCTTTCCCCAAAGTGGTGGCAACTGATACCCCAGGAAACCTATTTGTGAGAACCTATTTCTTTGCCCCCTGTATCACTCCTGATATCAGCTGCTGGTGTTTTTTAATATTTGCTACACAAACACTAGGAGTCCTAGTATGGCTCTGTAGGATAAGCACCAAGCTGCTAGCCATAGGGTCAACAGTTCAAATCCAACAGTTGCTCCTCAGAAACCCTATACAGGTTTCTGCTATGCGTTGGAACTGACTCCACAGCACTTAATAGCAACAACAACACACTGCTGGATTAAAAAAGAGAGAACATCTTTTGTGACGTTAGCCTTTTTATTATTATTACTCTTATTGACTTTTATCTGTTCCTATATTTCTATTAACTGAATTGACTTTTTTATCCCTTTGCCTTGAACATCAGGTATCCTAACTTTTGGGGTCAGTTTTGCTTTGCCAGTATTCCCTCCCCACTCATGGAGGATCCCGGGATCACTGGTAATGGCAGTGCTAAACTCTTGAGTGCATTTTAGACTACATTACAGATACCATGCTCTGTTGTTCATTTGAAGGATACAGCTGCCATCAGCCCAAACAACGAGAAACTGAGAGAAAATCCACCTGTATCTATGTCAGCTTGATTTTACACATGAGATGACTAGCAGTATCTGATGCTCCTGAAGTCTGTTTTGTTGGCCAGATATGCATATTATAGAGTAATGAAGAATTTCTTTTTTAAGGATCATCACAAAGCTGATTCCTATGAGGCAGCAATTAAGAATGTTCCAAATGGTCATAAACTCCGTCATTTCTAACACCAAATACGCCCAATTCCCTTAGTGTTCCTCCTGTCTTTGGATTTGGTCATTTGCTGCAACATCTCTCAGAACTCATGAACTACACTTAACAGTTAAGTGGTTTATTAGAGGAACTCTGGAAGTATAGTGGTTACGAGTCGGGCTGCTAACCTAAAGGTCAGCAGTTTGAAACTGCCAGCCATTCTGCGGGAGATGGATGAGGTTTTCTGCTCCCATAAAGATTTACAGCCTTGGAAACCCTATGCAGAGTTGCTATGAGTCAGAACCAACTCCACACCACACCACACCACCACCACCACCACCAGCATTAGCAGAGTCAGCTCAGGATGCAGTTATTTAATCAAGACAGCTTCTTCTCACCCTCTGCCTCCAGGTCTTGATGGGACTTTGGTGCTTCTGAACCCTGCTTCCACTAGGCTTTGCCGGAAGCCTTCTCGGGCAAGTGCTATAACTCTAGAAAACCCCACCTAAGCGGTCTCATACCGATATCCTGGCTCCTGACGTCTCGTGCAGTTCTTGCTTACTACTGTGCCAATGTCTCTCCCTGTCTTCCATGTTACAGCTCCTCCATCTCTCTCTCCATGTTTTCCTTTAAGCCTAGCTGGATGGTAAAATGGGCCAATCTTCTATTTAGAGTTCCATACACCGTAGCTCCTGGAGTCCTAGTGTGGTGCTGTGGGTTAATGCGCTGGACTGCAACGTTGTTTTGAACTGCAAGGTCAGCAGTTCAGGCTCACCAGCTGCTCCTCGGAAACCCTATACAGGGTCGTTATGGGTAGGAACTCCTTGAGTCAACAATACCTTATTTAGGAGCTCTGGGTAGCATAGTGGTTACAAATCTGACTGCTAAGCTTAAGGTCAGCAGTTTGAAAGTACCGGCCATTCCACAGGAGAAAGGTGAGTCTTTCAGCTCCCTTAAAGATTTATAGTCTCAGAAACCCTATACAGGATTGCTGTGAATTGGTACTGACTCCACAGCACACCACCACCACCACACTTTATTTGGGAAGTATGGTAGCTCCATATGATAAGCACTGGACTGCGAGCCACAAGGTCCATGGTTTGAGCCTGCCAGCAGCTCCTTGGGAGAAAGATAAGACTTTCTGTCCCTACGAAGATTTAAAGTCTCAGAAACCTCAGAGCCTTGGAAACCTCAGAAACAGGGTTGCTTTGAGTCAGAACCAACTTGACAGTACTTAACAACAATAACACACCTTATTTGGAGTCCTGATGTGGTGCTTTAGAATAAGCCCCAGACTATTAACCACAAAGTCATCATTTCAAACCCTATACAGGGTCCCTATACATTAGCACTGACTCAACAGCACTTAGCAACAACAACAATAACATACCTTATTTGTATGAAAAGCAAGTGGTCCAATCTCTTGATGGGCCACAAGTACCTTACTTGCATTGTTTGTTGTTGTTAAGTGCTGCGAAGTCAAGTTGGTTCCAACTCATAGTGACCCTATATTGGGTTTCCAAGGAACAGCTGGTGGGTTTGAACTGCTGACCTTGTGGTTTGCAGCCCAGTGCTGATCCTAGAGTGCCACACCTTATTTGCATACCCCCACCCAATCATTGTGTGGGGGTATGCAAATAAGGTTCTTGTGGCCCATAGTCACGTAGTCGAAAAGACTATGGCCATGTTAAGTAATTCACTGCCCTGCAATGAGGAAGGATGTAACTTGAATGTTACATTTAAAGTATTTAGAATCTGCCTGAGGAAGCTCAGAACATTCAGTGAAACTAATTTTTTTTTTTAAAAAACAACCTTAATCCGTTGAATTTTAATTCATCCTCAAGTGCTTATCTTTCCCACCAGACATGCACCAAATGTCCTTGACACCATCTTACAGTGGAATTGTCGTCTCTTTTGCAGCACTCCCTACAAAGTGAGACCTGTGGCCCTCAAACAACTCTCTGGTAAGACCCTGTTATTATTTTTAAAATTAAAAGGAAAAACAAAAAAATTTGAGCCTGCTCCTGTGGTTAATATATATTAATTAAGCATTTAAATCTACAAGCCTATACTGCTATAGAATCTAAAACCATATATGACTACAGATAATCTGCACATGACAATCTTGAAGCCCTCAGGGACACCTCTCCTTTCCCTCCCTCTCTCCTGTCCCCAAGGACGGTAGCTCACAAGGAGCAACTTTCCACTCTTGTAATTTGAGTCCAGTGTGTTTCTCCCCAGACTGTGAGCCACAACTCTTGGCCCACAGGGTGTCTCAGCTTTCAGGGGTATGTGCTTTTAACCCCACTTCCTTTTGGACTTTTTATTTTTATTTATTTAACTTTTTGTTGCTTAGAGCCAGTCATCATAGAGTTAACTACACAGTATTAGATTTCACCATAGGGATAGCCACATCTGAACTGCCAAACCCCTGGAAATCCTGACCCAGTCTAGTTGACACCAAACTAAACCTGTCACAGTCCATCCCTTGCCAACTTGTCACCTATAAACCATATGCATAAGCTCTAAATAAAGACAATTATAGTCATACTTGTGCCTAACATGATATAACTACAATGTGTACAACCAAAAATACACTGACCCCATTTACATCTTGTATTTCACAAATGAACAAAGCAAAAATATTTGATGCATACATACAAAACAAATATGTTTACATATAAATGTAGATATATCCTGCTGGTGTGGTGCTGTAGGATCAGCACTGGACTGTGAACCACAAGGTCGGCAGTTCAAACCCACCAGCTGCTCCATGAGTCAGAACCGACTCAACAGCACTTAACATGTTGAAATTGGGTTGTTGTAGTTTACTGTTGACTTTACTCACAAGATAAGATAGTATTAAAATGCATCCTAATGTATCTACTGGGTTCTTTCCCTCCATTGTGTAATGTCAAGCCAATTTCCCCTGGGTAATTAGGATCAATCACACTACCCAATACAGTAACTCCTTTCTTTCCGTGTTGATCCAGAGGCATGAAGAGCACAAAATGGCCAGGGGGCAGTCTTAACTTCCAGTTCAATGGAATCAGTGTTGTGTCTCCAGGTGGAAGTATTCCTCCTCCCTTTGGAACTAAAATGTCCAGACCCAAAGAGCATAGGGTGGCTGAAACAGGAAGTCAAAATTTTGCAAGTGGATCAATAGTGAATGGTGCCACTAACCATTTCCACCCCTTAGTTCCAGAACTCATGGATCCTGGCAATTGGAGAAATAGCACCATGTATTAGATGCTGATTTGGAGCATATACAGCCTCCTGGAGAACATTGTCCCAACCCTGCAAGATATTGGCACTTTTCTTTAGAAGGTTATTCCATCATTCTATCAAGCCAATTGCTTCAGAATAATAAGGAACATGATAAGACCAGTAAGCATGCACTTCATTTGCTGTGAAGTGGGTCCCTTGATTCAAGGCAATGCTGTATGGGATATCATGATGGTGAATAAGGCATTTTGTAAGACCACAGAGGGTAATTTTGGCAAAAGCATTACATATAAGAAAGGAAAATCCATATCCAGACTAAGTATCTATTCTAGTAAGAACAAAACACTACCCTTTCCATGATGGAAGTGGTCCGATGTAATCAACCTGCCACCAGGTAGCTGGCTGATCTCCAAGAGGTATGGTCCCATATCTGGTAGACTCTGTGTTGGTTTCTGCTGCTGGCAGATTAGGCACTCAGCAGTGGCTGTAGCCAAGTTAGCCTTTGTGAGTGGAAGTCCATGCTGCTGAGCTCACGTATAACCTCCGTCCCTGCCACATGGCCACATTGTTCACGAACCCATTGGTCAATGATAGGAATGACTGGAGGAAAAAGGTGATTAGTTTCCACAGAACGTGTCATTCTGTCCACTTGGTTGTTAAAATCCTCCTCTGCTGAGGTAGCCTTTTGGCGCACGTTCATGTGAGACAACAATATCTTCACTGTTCATAGCCAATCATCATATTTTTAACTACACTGCATTAGATCTCACCATGGGGATAACCACATCTCAACTGCCAAACCACTGGGAATCCTAGCCAAGTCTAGTTGAAACAAAACTTTAACTGTCACACCAAGTTTGATCTTCTCTTTCAGCTTTTCAACTCCAGATTTTTGTACCTTTCATTATAATATTTTTCTTTATCTTCTCAAGCGACTGATCGAAATCTAGTATTCAGCTCTTTTATTTCATCTCTGTCTCTCTCTTTTTAATGTCTTCCAACCTGTAGGGCTTATTTTCTAGCACTGCTATTCATATGGTTTTCATTGGTCGGTTTTTTCAAAAGTAGATCACCAGGTCTTCCTTTCTAGTCTGTCTTAGTCTGGAAGCTCCATTGAAACCTGTTCACCATGGATGAGCTTGCTGGTGTTTGAAATACTGATGGCAGAGCTTCCAGCATGCAGCAACATGCAAATCACCTCAATATGTACAACAAACTGATGCATGAGTGGGGAGAAACAATCTGGGGCAGTTCTGATATGTCCTATAGGGTTGCTATGAGAAAACCAGACAGCTTTAGAGTGTCTCATAGGAGACACAGACACTCTCCATTGTTTTCCGTCTTTTTCCCTCATTGACTGACTTTCTATGTGATTCTTTTGTTGTCTCTTCAATTTCAGTCATATTTTCCTCTGCAGCATTTAATCTTTAATCTTATTTTGAGAAATTTTTCTTTTGAGTCCATTTTGTGTGAGAAGGGTTGGAGCAGGAAGGGCTGGTGTGTTGTCCCACTGCCCAGATACCCCTAGGAGCATAGTGACTCTCTAAGATAAGCAGTGGACCACAAGGTAAGCAGTTCAAGCCCACCAGCTGCTCTGCAGGAGAAAAATGAGGCTTTCTGCGTCTGCAAAGATGTACAGCCTCAGAAGCCCTGTATAGGGTAGCCATATGTCACAACAGACTTGATGGCACTTAACAACAATAATGAAATTATCGTTTCAGACATTGCACTTTTCATTCCTAGGAATTTAATTTTCTTCATTCTTTATATCTTCTGTTTTTTTGTTGTGGTGGTTGTTGTTGTTGAAGTGCCATCAAGTCATTTCTGACTCAGGGTTTCCAAGGAATGGCTGTTGAGTTTGAATTGCCAACCTTGTGTTTCAAACCAACCCTGTGGTTGAGTGCTTATCCTACAACACCACACTAGGATTCCTCTATTTTTATAACATCCATTTATTTCCTCACTATGTTCATATTTTCCTTTAAATACTATACATAGTTATAATGCAATTTTAACATCATTGTCTGCTAGTTTGTTGTTATTGTTAGGTGCCATCATGTCAGTTTCAACCCCTAGGGATCTTATGTACAACAGAACAAAACATCGACCAGTCCTGAGCCACCCTTACAATTGCTGCTATATTTGACCTCATTGTTTCTGCTACTGTGCCAATCCATCTTTTTGGGAGTCTCCCTCTTTTTCACTTTCTCTCCACTTTACCAAGTGTAATGTCCTTCTCCAGGGACTGGACCCGCCTGACAACATGTCTGAAGTATGAGAGATGAAGTCTGGTCATACTGGCTTCTAAGGAGCATTCTAGTTGTAATTCTACCAACACAGATTTGTTTGTTCATCTGGAAGTTCATGGTACCTTTAATATTCTTCTCCAACACCATAACTGAAATACATCAATTCTTCTATGGTCTTCCTTCTTTATTAGTTCAATCCTCTATAATATATCTGACTATGTTGCTATGCCCCTTTTTATCTTAAATATGTGCCATGTCTTTCTTAATTTTACATGTCTAGTAAATTTTTTAATGAGTCTTGATAGCGTAGTGAGTTATGAGCTGGGCTGCTAACTGCAAGATCAGCAGGTCAGATCTACCAGCTACTCTGCTGGAGAAGGATGAGGCTTTCTACTCCCGTAAAAATGTACAGCCTTGGTAACCCTATACAGGGTCGTTATAAGTCAGAACAAGTTGCATGGCACACAACCACCACTACCACCAGCAAATACTGACTGAAGACTAATCATAATGAATGTTATGCTCAGCATCTGGATTTCATTTTCAACCTTTAAAGACTGTTGGACTCTGTCCTAACAAGCAGTTAAATTACTTGCAAATAAGTTCTATGCTTCCAAGTTCTTTTTTCAGTTTTTGTAGGATGGGCCCAGAGGAGTCTTACTCCAGGAATAGGAGAATATTGAAAGTACCAAGGGCTGCCAAAAGAACTAACAGATCTGTGTTGGAAGAAGTGCAGACAGAGTGCTCCTTGGAGGCCAGGATGGCTAAACTTCATCTCTCATGCTTCAAACATATTGTCAGGAGGGACCAGTCGCTGGAGAAGGATATCGTGTTTGGTAGGGTGGAGGGTCAGAGAAAAAGAGGAAGACCCCCCAACGAGATGGATTGGCCAAGTGGCAGCATCAATGGACTCAAGCGTGGCAAAGATAGTGAGGTTGGCCCAGAATCAGGCAGTGTTTCGTTCTGTTGTGCATAAGGTCGCTATGAGTTGGTACCGACTCGATGGCACCTAACAACAACAACACTAAGGTATGGACTCCTGGTGTGGTGCTGTCGGATCTGCATTTCACTACTAACCACAAGGTTGGCAGTCCATACCCACCAGGCAGTCCTCGGAAACCCTAACAGTGTTGCTATGAGTTAGAACTGATCTGACAGCACTTAACAACAACAACAACAACTAAAGCATGATCCCCCTGGGGATCATGATCCACCACACTTCTGAGTAATACCATTCTCCTCTCTGCCTATTTGGAGCTCAGAAATTTGTAGATGAAGGTGAAGGATACTAAAGGTTAGAACATATAGGTGCTTGAATGTGATTGTAAGTACTTTAGCTTTTATACTGAGTTACAAATGGGAGTTATTAAAAAGTTTGAGGAAACAAGTACATAATCAGAGCTATATTTTAAGATGCTTAGTCTGACTGCTGTGTTGAGAATAAACCATCAGGGTGGGAGAGGGCAAAGATCCATGAGGAAGCTGCTACAGTCATTCCCATGAGAAGCTATGGAAATCCAGGTCAGGGTGGGGGCAGTGGAGTTGATGATGAATGGTCAACTTCTGGGTGTTGTCTAAATGAAGAGACAAGGTTATTTGCTGGCTGAGTGGAAGTGGACATAAGAGAAAGAGTGACAGAAAGATGGAATGCCACTACATGAGATGGGAGAGCTGAGGGAGAATAAAAGAATCTCAGTTTGGAACACATTCATCTTGGTTTGCCTTTTAGATTCCCTGATGGAGACGTTGAGTGGACAGTGGCTAGGAATCCCTAGACTTCTCTCTCCTCCGGCAATGGGAATTGGGGGGGCGGTCATCAGCATGGCAGTGGTGTTTAAAGTCATGGGGCCTGATGAGATAGATTACCAGGAAGTGAGCTAGAGACTAGGAGAGGCCCAACGACCTAACCCTGGAAGATCACAACATTGAGACAGGATCCCATCTGAAGAACTCTAGTGGCCTGCCACCATGCACACCAGAGTGATCAGATCAATAAAACCATAAGGAACTAAGAAAGAGAGAAACAGAATGGGTGTGATAGGGATTATTTTAGGAAAAGAAGCTTTAGGGTTAGAGTTAGGATTAGGGTTAGGTCTGACAGCTGTGTGCAAATAATTTCAAGATTGTCCCTACAAGGAAAATGTTACTGTTGTTGTGAAGTGCCGTCAAGTCAGTTCTAGCTCATAGCAACCCAGTATAGGGGTTCCAAGGACTGGCTGGTGGGTTTGAACTACCAACCTTTTGGTTAGCAGTCCAGAGCTTTTCCTACAACGTCATACTCGGAGTCCATAGAGAGAATAAAGATTGAATTTGTGCAACTTTAGAACCTAACTAAGACCCATGGGAATCTGGCTTGAGCTCTATTACGTGAAAGATTTGAACACACGTCAAAGCCAGTTTTAAACAGCATTGACGGTTAGAAAGGAGTGAGCACCTCCTCCCTGGAGCAGTTCAGGCAAAGGGTGAGTGGTCACGTGCTGTGGGGACCACCAGTGGGCTGCTGAGCCACATGCCCTCAGCAGCCCCTCCCAAATTTGGGCTGCTATGAGCTTCAAAGAGGTTTGAAAAATAAAATGTGCTGCAGAATACAAAGGATTATATTAATATTTTATCATCATAATCTGTTCAGTGAAGAAGCAATAAGAAGCAGCTCTTCTAAATGTGCCGGAATGAGGAGGAAAAAAATAGGAAATGACTGAGCCTCAAGCCTTTAGCACAATTTTTAAAGAAGAAGAATAGGGTAGGGGGCCTCTTTTAAACCATGAGGCCAAAGATAACACCCCTGGGAAAATGAATTTGAGGATTTCCACAGGGCTCAGGCTCCCCTTAGAAGATGGCCAGACTTCATTTCTCATACTTCAGACACATTAATGGGAGGGGCCAGTCCCCTGGAGAAGGAGATTATGTTTGGTAAAGTGGAGGATCATCAAAAAAGGAGGAAGACCCCCAACGACATGGACTGACACAAGGATAGAAGCAGTGGACTCAAACGTAACAGCAATTGTGAGGATGGCATAGGACTGGGCAGTGTTTCGTTCGGTTGCTCATAGAGTCGCTATGAGTTGGAACCAATTTGATAGATCTAACACCAACAACAAGCTTTCCTGGCCTTACCCTGATACAAGACCCTCCATGTAGTAGGTGTTTAATGCATTTGCTGGGCAACACTTGTGAGTGCAGAGGCACAGGAGAACAGCCAAAATGACTACTGGACAAGGCTGTTCTCGGCTTTTCAAAGACAGTAAGTAGCCAAGTAAAAGGCTCGTACCTGCCCTCTGATCTGCTCTGTCACTCTAAACCAGCCTAGGAGTGCCTAGTCTTAGGAGCTGCAGTTCCAGAGCTCAGTACCCCTACGCTGAACAGGCCTTGTGTTCAGCACTCACCATATTAACACCACCTGGCTCTGGTGCATGGGGACCCCTTATCTTCCAATGTGCCCTTATTTCAGGTGTTTCTTTAGGGGAACAAAATCTGTGCCAGTAGACCTCTCTGACTTAGTGGGAAATGCATTTTTATATTGTGTTTTCCTTTGGAACATGTTCTTATGAATCTTTTTATCTTGTTCTCTATGCTGTGGATAACACTGTGTTCCCTGAAAAAGAGATGCTGAAATTCTAATACAGAACCTGTGAACATGACCTTGTTTGAAACTAGGTTTTACATTTGTTATCAGTTAAACTAAGGAAGTCACAGCAGAGGGTGGACCCTAATCTTAATCCCTTCTGAGTGATATTTTATAGTAAAAGGGGAGAAGAGACGCAAAACAGAATCACACATTGGGAAGACAGACTGTGAGGACCCAACTCACTGTAAACCCAGGAAAGCTAAGAAATGCCCAGGGCTATATAAAACTGAAAGAGACAGAAAAGGTTCCCCACCTACAGCTGACAGAGAGAACATGGCCCTGCTGAGACCCATAATCCAGACTTTTAGCCTCCAGTACTCTGAGTAAAGTAATTTCTGTGTTCCAAAGTCACCCACTATGTGGTGTTTTGCTATGGCAGCCGGAAGAGACTAAGGTGCTGTGGAATGACCTTCAATCTTTCTTCCATGTGGCCTTGCTTCCCGGAGCCTCAGAGCCTGTCCCCAAGTTCAGCAATTCGTCTTGATAATGCAGTCATGAGTTAGGGCCTGTGCATCGCCCCAGCTGCCCTTGTGTCATCAAGACACGTTTACAATGGCAGTAAACAGAACCTCAGAGGAGCAAGCCAGCGCCTTCTGCTTCCAGGTTCAACTCATGGCTTCTGGAACCCTGAAACCCAGCCTTTCCTGAGGCTCCCAACCCCTTTGCTGACCCTGCAGGTGGCCATGCTTATAAAATGCTTCCAAATGTCCTAATGGAAGCAGTACAGTATGGAAAAGCCAAAGATTTGCTGCATCGATCATTCAAGGAAAAGTGAATGTAAGAATCCTGTGGAAAACATGACTTTTCATAGAGAAAGTGGTAGGAGGTTTTAGTGCGGACACCCCACTCCACTGCTAGGGGATCGAGCAAAAGGAACTCTGGTAGCATAGTGGTTACAAATTGGGCTACGAACCTTAAGGTCAGCGGTTCGAAACTACCAGCTGCTCCAGGAGGCTTTCTACTCCCGTAAGGACTCACACCCTCAGAAACCCTGTACAGGGTCGCTATGGGTCGGAACCAACTCGACAGCACTTAACAACACAACAACAGGGAAGAGCAATGGAAAAACCCCGTATCTGCAGGATAAAACAAACCTAATGACTCTATAAACATGTGCACTTCATGTCTACCAAACACCTTTAAAAAAAAAATTTTTTTTTTCTTGAACTAATCACAGGAAATAATGCAAATAGACTGTTTGTTGCCCCTCTGTACAAATGAAATAAATAGCAACTGCAAAACAACAGGACAGGCTTTTATGCACTTTTTAATGAGTATAGTCTGCGTTCTTTTAAAAACCTTTGAATGATCAGTCATTTGTACTGATAATAGGCAGTGCTTCTCCAACAATGAAGTGTTCCGAATGATAGAATACATGATTCCTGTCTACAGACAGCCTGCTACGTGTCCTCTGCCTGCCGGGAGAGACTGGGGAGAAATCCTAGCCGTATCGTGAACTGTGACTAATTAAAGGAACACTGTAGTTTAGGCATTGGACTGCTACCCACAAGGTCAGCAGTTCAAACCCACAGTTGCTCCACCAAAGCAGATGAGGCTGTCAGCTCCTGTAAAGATTTACAGTCTTAGAAACCCTGTGTAGTCAGAATTGACTCGATGGCAGTCAGTTTGTTTGGGGGGTTTTGTGTGTGGTGCAGTGATTAAAGCACTCAGCTGGGTTTGACTTACCAGCTCCTCCTCAGGAGAAAGATGTGGCAGTCAGCCTCCAAAAAGATTGACAGCTTTGGAAACCGTATGGAGCTCCATTTTACAACGTTTCTATGAGTCGGTCGACTTGAGAAAAGTGGGTTTGGTTTGTTGGTTTCAGTGGCATGATGGTTAAGCACTAAGCTACTAACCCAAAAGTCAGTGGTTCAAACCCACCCAGCAGTTCTGCAGGAGAACAACAGCATAGGAAAAACCTATGGGACAGTTCTCCTGTGTCACAGGGGGTCACTACAAGTTGAAATTTACTTGGCAGCATCTAACAGCAACAACAACATTACTAATTAACCGTTGACCAAGTAGTCACTGCAATCAGAACTTTGAAGGAAAGGACAAGTCCACCCTGGTCTGAAGGTCTCTGTGGTGGTGGTAATGGTTATGTGCCGTGGAGTCGATTCCAACTCATAGCAACCCTGTACAGGCTTTCCAAGGCTGTAAATCTTTACGGGAGCAGAAAGCCTCATCTTTCTCCCACGGAACAGCTGGTAATTTCGAACTGCTGACTTTGAGGTTTGCAGCCCGATTCATAATCACTTCGCTAGTCTCTGGGTGGTGCGAACTGTTCGTGCTCCACTACTAGCCTGAAGTTTGTGGCTCACACCCACCTAGAAGCTCTGTGGAAGAAAGATTTGGTGATCTGCTTCTGTAAAGATTACAGCCGATATTACAAAGTTGTAAGCAAGCTGTTCACCGGGGAACCATCAAGGCAAGCAAGTCCCTTCAGGAAAAACCCCCCTCCAAGACTGAAATTCAAAGGGAACGCAAGAGCGGGCATGTAAGTTTGCTGGCTACCACATTGGTCTACTGGTGAGTGGAAGAGGGGGAAAGGTAGCAATGAAGAAAGATATGTGCTGAGTTCAATCACATTCCATAGACTCCTGTCGACCTTGAGATGAGAGAGAAGAGGAAGGGCTGGTTCGTCCAAAGTTTGGGGAGACTTGGGAGCTCCTGAGCCCATTAACAAAGGACATATAGACATGAAGGGCTAAACTCAAGAGTGACGCATCCAGCTGATAAGAAGTGGGGTGAGGTATGCAAGAATGCCCAAACTTGCAAATAGTACCCATTTGGCCTAACTTGCATGGCTTGATGATCAGAACTCAAACAGAGGAAGATAAAGAACTTTGATACGGGAAGCTAGTGTAAATTGCTACAATTTGATGAACTTGACCTTTACTTACGGCTGTACTAACTGACAGAGAAGGAGTCTTCATATCAAGGATCAAGCCTATCCCTTCAGTATACAGGATTAATAGGGATGGGAAACCTAAAATGGAGGTGGGGGCGTGGCTATAAAGGCACAAAATGACTGGCTTACATGTTTTCAAGAGGAAATGTGTGGGAGAAGGTGGAATCCCCACTGAATAGTTTTCATCTTGTCTAGATGAGTCTAGTGAAAGAAGGGGATAGGATTCTTTTAATCAATGAATAATTGTTATCATGACTAATGATTGTCACAACCATAAAGGTAGACGTTGTGTAACATAAAGGGGGAATTATTAATTTTACATTCCAGGAACAGAGGACCCTAGGGCCATCAGTAGAGTAGAGCATGAGCAGAATGTGGGGCCCTAACCAGAGAAGCAGCAACACCAGAGATGGAAGCAGAGACGATGACATGGAGAGAGAGAGCAGCCGAGGACTCTTGTTGTGTGCCGTGGAGTCGGTTCCGACTCATAGCGACCCTACACAGGGTTTCCGAGGCTGTAAATCTTTATGGGAGCAGAAAGCCTCATCTTTCTCCCACGGAGCAGCTGGTAGTTTCGAACTGCTGACCTTGCGGCTCGCAGCCCGATTCGTAACCACTACGCTACCAGAGGGCTCTAGACTTATGGAAAGAGAAAGACTATGTGCTGGCAGCTAGGAGGCAAGCTTACAGAATGTGCCCTTTGGTTGTTCAAATGATTATATATTTCTGAATGTTTTTGTGTACATCAAAAACGAACTAACAAACAAAACTAGAGTGAATACTGTTAAATTCTGTTAAATGATGATGCATAGAGAGGATTGTCATCATTGCAATGAAACAAAATATAAGATGAGTGCAAAACTGATGTTCTAACTTGTAAATTATCCCTCAATTCTTATGGAGCGCAGTTCTACTCTGTAACACATGGGGTCACTATGAGTCACAATCAACTCACCAGCAATGAGTGTTTGGTTTCTTCTAGTTTTTTTGTGTCCAGTTCTGAGGAATGAGGGGCAGAAGTCTCTCGGAGGGACCTGACACGTAAGTGAGACTCAATACTGCCTCAAGGATTTCATTCCTCTTTTTGGCTAAAGGGTACCATTGTTGTTGTTAAGTGCTGTTGAGTCCATTCCAACCCATAGTGACCCTATATAGGGTTTCCAAGGAGCAGCTGGTGAGCTTGAACCACCAACCTTGAAGTTCAAATGGCTTTGCCGTCTGGCGCATTAACCCACAGAGCCACACCAGGACTCCAAAGGGTGCTGTAGCAGAACTATAAAAGTGAAGAGAGTTCCATCTTCACAAGCCTGTTGACCCGCAGTAGCATTTGCTCCAGAAGATCCAGCACTGTGGCTGTTTTCTCCCCAGCTATTAAGCCAATGAGTCATACTGAAGCTAACAGAGAGTGTCTTAGACTTCCGAACTAAAAATAGGACTCTGCTATAGGGATGCCAGTTCTGATTGTTCTCCTTCATTTCCCTGCCCTTCCCTAGGACCAAGGACAGAGTCATTGTTATTGTTAAGTGCCCTCCAGTTGGTACCGATTCACAGCTAACCCGGTTTTAACTCCCCACCATTGCCTAGGCACACTCTACCTAGGGAGGCCCTCTGGAGATCCACACTGTTTGGTACACACCCCAGGGCCCTGGTTGCATGTGACTGGCAGTCTGTCTCCCTGGGCAGATATAGTGATGACTCAAAGCCTTCCTGTTTCCAGCAGCTTCACTGCTGTTGCTGCTTCCAAGGAAGGAAATGAAAGCTGTGCATCTGCAGAGTGCATGCGCGTGCTTCTGATGGTCAAAGATGGTAGGCATTGGTGGGACGGAATGACCACAGAATGATGCTCTGAACCCCAACAGAGGGCCAACAGACCTGCCCCATTTCCCTGGGAAGGGCCCTGGCTGCTCTTTGTAAAGGCCTGTACTGGTTTAGAGGGGGTCCTCTTGCTTCAAGCTCCAGGGTGGCCAGGCAAAAGGATCATCTGTGTCTTGTTGAATGAACTGCTGGCATCAATGGATAGGCATGCAGTGACTGCTTTTGAGTCTCTCTGAAAAACCCCATTTGACCTAGTAGCTCCATTGACAAAGCAGAAGTACTCGTTAGTGCCTGAATTGCAGCTTACTGAAGTCTCAATGCCACAAAACACTGCTTCCGAAAGGGAGCACTTCAGGGACAGTGGTGGGACCCCCAGACTGTTCCCAGTTAGGGAATACCACCAACTCCCTAGGACTCTTACATTCCTAGGGCCATCATAACAAAACACCAGTAAATACCTGATTTTAAGCAATAGAAATTTATTGCCTCACAGTGCAGGAGTCGAAACATCCACCATACTGATTCTGAGGCTCTGAGGGAAAATCTGGTCATAACCCTCACCCAACTTCTTGTGGCCCCAGGTGTTCAGTGACTTATAGCTGCCTCATCACAAGGCATCCTTCCTTTGTCTCTTAGTCTCTTCTCTGAGTTATATAAGGGCACCAGTCAGTCATAATGCATTAGGTTCCATGTTGCGCCACTGTAAACTCATGTAACTTAACTAATAATATCCTGTGAGGATATTATTGCCTATTGCTCAAAAAGGTCACATTCACAGCTACAGAAATTAGGACTTCAATTCATCTTTTTTTTTTAAAAAAAAGGTTTTTATTGTGGAATTGTGGATTGAGTGAAAGTTTACAGGGCAGATCATCAATTTTACATTCAACAAATCATATACCTTGTTTCATTACAATGATTATGATCCCCTCCATGTACCATCAGTTAACAGTATTTCTCTCTATTCAATTTAGCTCTTTTTTAAAAAATCACTCAGCCATATATAATAATTTACA
>NW_006408672.1:1957220-1977667 GCF_000296735.1 Chrysochloris asiatica | reverse complement strand
GAGGCTAGGTCAAATGGGTACTAGCTGTAAGTTTGGGTTTTCTTTTGCCCCTCCTCTCACTTCATATCAGCTGGATGCTTCACTCTCAGCTCTAGCCCACTGTGGCTATGGCCTTCACCATGGGCTTAGGTGTCCCCAGGTCTCACCACAGTTTGGCCCAACCAGCTCTTCCTCTTCTCTCTCTCATCTCCAGGTCAATGGGAGTCTGTAGAACATGGTTGAACTCAGCCCATTTCTTCATTGCTGCCTTTCTCCGTCTTCCACTCGCCTGTAGATCAATGTGGTTGTCAGCAAGCTTACTTGCCTGCTCATGTGTTCCCTTTGAGTTTCAGTCTTAGAGGGGAGTTTTAATTCATCTTTTTGGTGGTGGTTATTGTTATAACCCATAGTGACCCTATGTTCAACAGAATGAAATACCACCCCATCTTGCATCATCCTCACAATTGCTGCTACACTTGAGCCCCTTGCTGCTGCCACTGTGACAATCCATCTTGTTGGGGTTCTCCTTCATTTTCCATGTCCCACTACTAAGCATGATGTCCTTCTCTAGAGACTGGTTCTTCCCTGATAATATATCCAAAGTATGAGAGACTTTGTCTGGCCATCTTGGCTCTAAGGAGCATTGTGGCTGTATTTATTCCAACATTAGATTTGTTTGCTCTTCTGTTACCTTTAATATTTTTTTTCCAACACCATAACTCAAATGCATGAATTCATCGACAGTTTTCCTAAGTCCTTGTCCAACTTTCACATGCATATGAGATTATCGAAAATACCATGGCTTGGGTCAGGTGTATCTTAGTCCTCAAATTGACATCTTTGCTCTTGAACACTTTAAAGAGGTCTTGTGCAGCAGATTTGCCTAATGCAATCCATTCTTGGAGCTCTAGTGTAGGGCTATAGGATAAGCATGGACTGCTAACCACAATGTTGGCAGTTCAAACCCATGAGCTGCTCCTTGGAGACCCTATACAGGGTTGCTATGTATCAGAACTGACTCAATGGCACTTAACAGCAACAATACATTTTTAGGTACACCATTGAATCTGTAAGAGTGACAAACACATTAAAAGTCCAGCCACCTGGAAGGAAAGGGCCTGAGATGAATACTGGACATCAGCAGTAAAGGGCAGTGGATGGTGCTGTTACCCTTGACCCACCCAACTTAAATAAAAACTTCCTATGCCCACTGATATCCCTTACTCCAGCCTGAGTCCCCTGTCTGAAGCTTTTTTCTTTGTGGGGCAAGCCAGGTGTTCTGGAGAGTTAAGGCTCCGAAGAACAAACACCCCATGGAGAGAAGGAGCTTGCTTGCCCCACAGTGGGACTGTTCTCTGAAGTGTTTCTATGCAGTTGCCCAAAGGAACCCCAGGGCAAGTAAGCCGCAGTTGCCCACAGTCGTACCCTGCTCATTGACTCACATCTGTGAGCTTTCTTCCCTTTGTTGTCTCATTTGCTCACTGCCTCCCAGGACCACCTCCCAAATGGTTCTGCTTGCCTGGGCCCAAACTAAGAAAGCACAGAGACTAGGGAGAGGCAGTGTAAGGGTGAAGGACTGGTCTTCCCAGCTCATCCATTGGTCATCTGGATGAAATGGCCTTGGAAAATGACAACTTCCCTGAGCTCCAACTTCCCCTACAAAATAGAAATCATCATGCTTGCTTGCCATGGCTCTTAGGAGGATACATGATGTCATTTGTGCAAAGTGCTTAGTACAGTGCCTGCCACTTGGCAAGTGCTCACTCCATAAAGGGAGGCTGTCAGGGTGAACGACCTCCAACGTGCTTCTGAATGGCTCAAGTCAAGTCCCCCTGCAATGGCGGGTTTTTAATAGGACTGAAGTGTTCCACAAGGTCTAAAACAAAACATGGGGTGCTGGCTCTATTTACACTTGGAAGCTTAATTAATACTTGGAATTTGAGCATGAACATGTTGCTTATGAGAAATAATAATGCTACTTAATGACATTTTCTATTTTTAGTGCCATTTCATTCCCAAGAGCTTCATCAGCATAGACTTAGTCATCCTTAACTTACATTATTTTTAAATCAAAAAGGGTGCAGTGTATAAAAATGAACAATAACGGTTTCTCCCATGGTGCCTCCGCAGGGCTTTCTCTGCCTCTGTTCTCCTGGCTGCACTGGGTTGTGTGGTCACATGCCTCCTGGGAAGTGCTAGACCACAAAGACAGTGGCACTTGGCACCCCAGTGTAAGCAGTGAGGGAGGCAAACAATGATACTAACCAAACAACCACGTTGCTGTCAATTCACTTCCAACTCATAGTGACGTGACAGAGTAGACTCGCCTGTCACTCACGGTGTAATCTTTATGGAAACAGACTGCCCCCATCTTTCTCCCATGGAGTGGTTGGTGAGTTTGAACCATTGACCTTTCAATTAGTATTCAAACACCTAATAACTGTACCACCAGGTCCCTTAAGCAATAGTACAAAGGCCTTCCAACATAGGTACCATGGCTACAGGATTTAGTATGGTGACAGCAATGGCACTGCAACATTATTACAAGTTCCTCAAAGAAGCAAATGTTCAGACTGTTTGTTTTCTTTGCCTCTAAGCATTTGTGAGAACATAGCATGAGCCCCACACATCCACCACCTGTCTCACTGTGCAGTGAAATGCCCAAATCTTAACTGGACAATTGGATGAGTTTTGATTGCATTCTTGGTGTTAGTGCCCACCAAGTTGTCTTCGACTCATGTTGACTCCTTGTGAATGAAATTGTCAGGAGGGGAAAGGAATGAAATTGTTCCCAGTCCTGCATCATCCTCACGATCATTGGTCTGACCAAGTCCATTTGTTTTGGCAACTGTGTATCTCGAATGTCTTCCAACCTAGAGGACCCATCTTCCAGCTCTATACTGGACAGTATTCTCTTGTGATCCATTGGCTTTTCATTGACTAGCTAATGGAAGGAACTAGCCAGGCCTTTCGTCCTAGTCTTTGTTGGTCTGAAAGCACTACAGCAACAGTCACTGTGAGTGACCCTGGTAGAACCAGAAATACCAATGGCATAAATTCCAGCACTATGGCAACACACAAACTGACAGACAACTGGTGGGATTAGGAACATGCGTGCATGTAGCCATCATCCCGAGTCAAGATATGGAATATTTCCATCACCTCCCCCCAATTTTTTTGTGCTTTGTTCTGGTCAGTCTCACACACCATAAGAATCTACTATTTTGTGTCTAAACAAGAAAACTACTATTTTACTTGTTCTTGAATTTCATGTAAATGGAATTGTACACTTGGTATTTGTGAGGGATTGGTTCCAAGACAACCCAAACCTCAGATGTTCAAATTGGTATAGTATTTATATATAACCTACATGCATCCTCCCATATATTTTAAATCTTCTCTAGATGTTGTTGTTGTTGCTAAGTGCCACCGAGTTGGTTCTGACTCATAGCAACCCTGTATAGGGTTTCCAAGGAACAGTTAGTGGGTTTGAACTGCCAACCTTGTGGTTATGAGTCCTATGCTTATCCTACAACACCACACCAGGGCTCCTATAATATCTGATAGTGGTTGTGTGCTGTGGAGTTGATTCTGACTCATAGAGAACCTGTATAGGGTTTTTGAGGCTATAAATCTTTATGAGAGTAGAAAGCTTCATCTTTCTTCTATAGAATGACAGGTAGATTCAAACTACTGACCTTGGGGTTAGCCACCCAGTCTATACTCCACGATGCTACCAGGGCTCCTCTTATACTACCTAGTACAGTATAATAGCACTTTGTGTTCCCTTTTAGCCTTCGAGAGATTGCTTTGACCACTTAATTGCCTTTTTCTCCCAAATACTTTCAATCTGTGATTGATTGAATGTATGGATATGTAACCAGAGGATACAGAGGGCTGACGGTACTCATTTGTGCTTGGCTTCTTTCCCTAAGTATCATGTTGTGTGATTCAGCTAGTTTATATTTTTATAGCTGAGTCATGTTCTGAGTCACACAGGGTTGCCATGAAGTGAAATTGACTCTATGGTACATTTCGTTTATTAATTATTCTGTTGGATGGTTTCCAGTTTGGGGTTATTATGAATAAAATTACTATAAACGTTGTTATGGTTAAGTACCAACATGTCAGTTCCAACTCATAGTGACCCTATATGGGTTTCCATGGAGCAGCTAGCAAGTTTGAATCACAGATCCTGTGATTCAAACCAACCTTGCAGTCCAGTACTTTATCCCATAGTGCCACATCAGGATTACACAAGTCTTTGGGGGTGGGGGGCATATTTTCATTATCCTGGCTGACTCCTAGAAATACAATTATTGAGTCAAAGATAAGTAAGTGTACGTTTGACTTTATAAGAAACTGCCAAACCGTTTTTTATAGTGGTGGTACTGTTATACATTTCCACCCACAATAAAAATCCTCATATTGTAAGGATTCATGTATAAGAGTTCTAGGTGCTCCTTGCCAACCCATGATGTTCTCAGTTTTTGCTTTTGTTTTTTATGCCATTCAAACAGGTGTAAATATCTGGTTTTATTATTGTTTTAGTTCACAATTTCAAGATGACAGTGATGCCAAGAAACTTGTCATGTGTTTCTTGGCTATTTGAGTATTTCACTCTGAAACATTTAGTCTAAATATTTTGCCCATTTTATTTGACTGGTTTGTGTGGGGGGGCATTTTTTTGTTTGTGTTTTGTTTTTATACTGGTTTGTGGGAAACTATATCTATTCTGGGTATAATTCATTTGTCAGCTATTTTGTATGAAAATTGTTTTTTTCCTGGTTTGTGACTGCCTTTTCATTTTGGTTAATGCAGTTGCTTGATGAGCATTACTTATTAGTTTAATGGAATCGAATATAACACATTTTTCTCTTTATGCTTAGCAGTTTTTGTAGCATCTCTTAAAAAAAAAACATTTTTCTATGCGAAGATCATGAAGATAAATATTTTTGAGATATTTAGAGTTATAGCAGTTACATTTTGGTCTGTGGTCCATCTCAAACTGATTTGTGTGTGATGTAAGGTAGAGATTGATGCTCATTTTTCTTCATATATATCCACTTGCTATGTGTGGTGCTGTGAGTTAATGTCCTGTACTGCAAGGTTAGTTTGAGCCATAAGGTCAGCAGTTCAAGCTCACCAGATGCTCCTTGGAAAACCTTTTGTTGCTGATGTCTGATGGATCTTGGCTGAAAGCAGAGAATACCAGAAAGACGTTTACCTGTGCTTTAGTGTTACACAAAGGCTTTCGATTGTGTGAATCATGACAAGCTATGGACAACATTGTGAAGTACGAGTATTCCATAACACATAATTGTACTCATGAGGAATCTGTACATGGAACAAGAGGCAGTTGTTCGAACAGAGCATGGGAAGGAACAGTGAATGATTTAAAACTAAGAAAGGTGTGCGACAAGGTTGTATTCTTTCACCATACTTATTCAACCTGTATGCTGAGCAAATAATCTGAGAAGCTGTGTTCTATGAAGAAAAACGTGGCATCAGGATTGGAGGAAGACTCATTAACATCCTGCAATATGGAGTGCAGATGATACAACCTTGCTTGCTGAAAGTGAAGAGGATTTAAAATACTTACTGATGAAGATCAAAGAGCACAGCCTTTGGTATGGATTGCATCTCAATGTAAAGAAAACAAAAATTCTCACCACTGGACCAATAAACAACATTCTTATCAACAGAGAAAAGATTGAAGTTGTCAAGGACTTCATTCTTCTTGGATCAACTATCAACACTCATAGAAGCAGCAGTCAAGAAATCAAATGATGTATTGCATTAGGCAAATTTGCTGCACAAGCCCTTTTTAAAGTGTTGAAGAGCAAAGATGTCAGCTTGAGGACTAAGGTGCACCTGACCCAAGCCATGGTATTTTCAGTAACCTCATATGCATGCGAAAGCTGGACAATGAATAAGGAAGACCGTAGAAGAATTGATGCTTTTGAGTTATGGTGTTGGAGGAGACTATTGAAAGTGCCATGGGCTGCCAAAAGAACCAACAGATCTATATTGGAAGAAGCGCAGCCAGAGTGCTCCTTAGAGGCCAAGATGGCCAAACTTCATCTCTCATACTTCGGACATATTGTCAGGAGGGACCAGTCGCTGGAGAAGGATATCATGTTTGGTAAGGTGGAGGGTCAGAGAAAAAGAGGAAGACTCCTGCATGATGGATTGGCCAAGTGGCAGCATCAATGGGCTCAAGCGTAGCAATGATTGTGAGGTTGACCCAGATTGGGCAGTGTTTTGTTCTGTTGTGCATAGGGTCGCTATGAGCTGGTACCAACTCGATGGCAACTAACAACAACAACATAGTTGGAACATACTCGACAACATTTAACAACAACAACAACATAGTACCATTTGTTAAAAAGAAAACTTTCTCTATTGAATCGCCTTTGCACCTTGGCACTCATCTCTAGATGTATGAGGCTCTTTCTGGACTTTCTATTCTTTTTTAAAAAAGTTTTATTGTGAATTGCATGATAGTTTACATGGGAGGACATCGGTTTTACACCATAGTCTCATTGCAATGATTACATTCTCCTCCGTGCATCATGGTTCAACAGTATTTACTTCTATTCCTTCTTGTTTGGGGGGTGTTTTTTGGAGAGAGGATAAATGTACGCAAAAACACTCAGGAATATATTTGAACAACTAAAGGGCAGACTCTACAAGTCTACCTCCTGGTCGCCAGCACTCAGTCTTTCTCTTACCATGAGTCTAGGTGAACTTTATATTCTTAACAGTATTCTATTTCTCTATTCTTACAGTGGTACCACATTAGCTTGATTGCAGGTAGTGGGGATCCTACGCATTTACTCTTTTCTTTCATTTGCTCTTGGTTCTTTAGGTTCTTTTATGTATAAATTTTAGCATCAACTAGTAAACTTGTACATGGAGCTCTGGTAGCGTAGTGATTACAAATTGGGCTGCGAACCTTAAGGTCTGCAGTTCGAAACTACCAGTTTCTCCACGGGAGAAAGATGAGGCTTTCTGCTCCCGTAAAGATTTACAGCCTTGGAAACACTGTACAGGATTGCTATGGGTCGAAACTGACTCGACGGCACATAACAACAACAACAACAACAGTCAACTTGCACACACAAAAAAATTAGCTTTCTGTAACTTTGGGATACATTCAATATATAGATGAATTTGGAGAGAATTGACATTTTAACAACATTGAGTCTTCCAACTGATAGACGTGATATATCCCTCCACACATTATGTTGTTGTACCGACCCATAGTGACCCTATGCACAGCAGAACAAAACACTGCCTGATGCTGGGCCAACCTCACTACTGTTGCCACGCTTGAATCCATCGATGCTGACACTTGGCCAATCCATCTTACTGGGGGTCTTCCTCTTTTTCTCTGACCCTCCACCTTACCAAACATGATATCCTTCTCCAGCAACTGACTGGTGCCTCCTGACAATATGTCTGAAGTATGAGAGACGAAGTTTGGCCATCCTGGCCTCCAAGGAGCACTCTGACTGCACTTCTTCCAACACGAATCTGTTGGTTCTTTTGGGAGCCCGTGGCACTTTCAATATTCTCCTCCAACACCATAACTCAAATGCATCAATTCTTCTACAGTCTTCCTTATTCACTGTCCAGCTTTCGCATGCACATGGCTTGGGTCAGGTGCACCTTAGTCCTCAAACTGACATCTTTGCTCAACACTTTAAAAAAGTCTTGTGCAAAAAAATTTGCCTAATGCAATATGTCATATGATTTCTTGATTGCTGCTTCCGTGAAAGCTGATAGTTGATACAAGACGAATGAAGTCCTTGACAACTTCAGTCTTTTCTCCGTTGATAAGAATGTTGTTTATTGGTCCAGTGGTGAGGATTTTTGTTTTGTTTACATTGAGATGGAATCCATACCAAAGGCTGTGCTCTTTGATCTTCATCGGTAAATGTTTTAAGTTCTCTTCACTTTCAGCAAGCAAGGTTGTATCATCTGCATACTGCAGGTTATTAATGAGTCTTCCTCCAATCCTGATGCTACGTTTTTCTTCATAGAACCCAGCTTCTCAGATTATTTGCTCAGCATACAGGTTGAATACGTATGATGAAAGAATACAACCTTGTCACACATCTTTCTTAATTTTAAACCATTCAGTATTCCCATGTTCTGTTCCAACAAATGCCTCTTGGTCCAGGTACAGATTCCTCATGAGCACAATTAAGTGTTCCGGAATACTCATACTTCGCAATGTTGTCCATAGCTTGTCATGATCTTTAACTTCTCTTGGCAAAGTTTTATAACTTTCAGGAAAGAAGTTCTGCACATCTTTTGTTTCATCTTTTCCCCCTGAGTTTCTGATATTATTGTAAATTGAGTTCTTAAGGTAATTTTCCATTGGTTTGTTGCTAGTTTATGAAAATATAGCAGATTTTTATGTGTTGACCTCACATCTTGTGATATTGCTGGATTCACTTGTTAGTTCTTGTAGTTATAGATTTCTTAGAATTTTCCATAAAGGCAATTGCATTTTCTGAGAATAAAAATGTTTTACTTCTTCCATTCTAATCTTTATGGATTTTATCTTTTACCTGTCTTATTGCACTAGTTCAAGGGTGGAGAACTTCCAGTCTACAGGCCGTACAAGGCCTGAGACGTTATGTGGTCTGGCCCTGCCAAGGCAACCACAGTTCCAGCCATCACATTGTTGTTGTTAAGTGCTGTCGAGTCAATTCCGACCCATAGCAACCATGTATAGGGTTTCCAAGGAGAAGCTGGTGAACTTGTACCACTGAGCTTGCAGTTCAAATGGCTTTGCAGTCTGGCGTATTAACCCACAGTGCCGCACCAGGACTCCAGCCATCACATTAGGGGTGAGTTAATTGTTTGACCAAATATAGCAAGTTAATTTTGGAGTTGATAATTTTGTATGGCCCGCAAATGATGTTATAAATATTGGCAGATAAAAGGTTCCCCACCCCTGCACTAGTTAAACCTCAAATACATTGTTGAATAGAAGTAAGAGCAGAGATTCTTGCTTTACCGCCAATTCTTTCACCACTAAATATGATGTTAGCCACAGATTTTTCCTAGAAGCCCTTTATCAGGCTATGAAAGTTCCTTCTACTCACAGAGTTTTTAAGAGTTTTTCATCATAAATACGTGATGCATTTTATTAAAAAAATTAAATTTCTTCCATCTGTTGAGATGGACTAAGGAAGTTTCCTTACATTTCTAGATTTCTAAAAGCTTTTATCATAAATACATGTTGAATATTGTTACACGTTCTTTCTACATGTAGTGAGATAACTGTATGATTTTTCTCCTTTGCTCTGGTAATATGGTAAGTTGTATTGATTGATTTTCAGATGTTGAATTAGCTCTGCTTTCTTGGGATACATTCACTTGGCAATATTGTATTCTCTTTTTGGATATTGTTAGACTTCAATTTCAAACATCTTAAGGATTTTTGTTTCTAAGTCTAAGTAAGCTATTGATTTGTATCCCTTTTATGAATGTCATTGTCATGTTTTGATATCAAGGTTATAATGACCTCATACAACACATTGGAAATTTTACTTTCGTCTCTATTGCCTGAAAAGTTTGTATCATTCTAGTATCATTTCCAAGTCTATTTATATCTAATGTACTTGTTGATGCAGCGCAGGTCTATCATGTTTCCATTTGTTGTTCTTTTCATTGGTTCCAGGTTTTGTCTCTGAATTCTTCCTTTTCTGCCTTCTCTTTGTTTAATGTAATAGATTTTCTTGTTCCATTTCATTCTTTCTATTGTTTTTTTTTTTGGAGTTGAGGTGACACTGTAGAATAAGCATTGGACTACTAATCACAGGGTCAGCATTTAAATCCACCAAATGCTCTGTGGGGAAAAGATGACAGTTTCTGCTCCCATAAAGATTTACAGCTATGGAAACCCTGTGCAAATTTGCTATGAGTAGGAATCTGCTCCATGGCAGTGGGCTTATTGCCTTTTTAATAATATTTTTAGCCTTATATTTATGCTAAATATATTACTAGTTGTTTGTTCTAGGTATTCCAATATGCATCCTTAACCTTTTACCATCTATTTTGAGATAATATTTTACCATTTCACATAAGAAGTGAGGTCTTTGCAACAGTGTAATCTATTTTACCCCCGTGATTTTTGAGCTATTTTATATCTGTGCTGTAGTTGTTGTTGTTAAGTGCCATCAAGTCAGTTCCGTCTCACAGCCACCCTTTATAGGGTTTCCGAGAAACAGCTGGTGGGTTTGAACTGCCAGTCTAGTGCTGCTCCTACATCATCACACCTGGAGTCCGCTATCAACCCTACAAATACAACATTATAATTTTTGCTTCAAATAGTTGTCTTTCAAATAAATTATAAAAAGAAATTTAAAGATCATTTTTTAGAGTTACCTACAAATGTACAGTTTTTCATGGTTTTATTTGTTCCTGTAAACTCCAATTTCTACCTGGTGATATCCAACCGAAACAATTCATGTAAATAGCAGAATACGCTTTTTTTAATCCATACCTAGATTCATCATAGCCAAAACTCAAAGATAAACAAAAAAATAAAATCTTGAAAGCAAAATATACATTCCATATAGGGAAATAATGGTCAAATAAAGCCAGACTTCTCATTTGAAACAATGGAGGCCAGAAAAAAAAATGGAATGACATCTTTAAACTTCCTTAAGGACACAAAAACAATAAACTGTGAATGCAGAATGTCATACCTAGAAAAACTATCCTTTTAAATGAAGGAAAAATTAAGACATGATCAGATAACTTAAAGCTAACCGAATTTGTCATGAATTGACCAGCACTATACGACTCGACAAGGAGCTCTGGTAGCGTAGTGGTTATGAATCGGGCTGAGAACTTTAAGGTCAGCAGTTCGAAACTACCAGCTGTTCCATGAGAGAAAGATGAGGCTTTCTGCTCCTGTAAAGATTTACAGCCTCGGAAACCCTGTAGAGGGTCGCTATGAGTCGGAACCGACTCCACGGCACATAATCACCACCACCATACGACTCGACGGCACTTAACAACAACAACCAGAAACATTAATGTTTGGGAAGCATATCACCAGACCTTTCCAAGGTGCTTCTGTGTGGGTTTGACCCACCAACCTTTCAGTTAGTAGCTGAGTGGGTTCATTATAAACAGCACACAGAGACTACATTTGTACCACAAGTAATTGGTTTATTGAATACGAATGTATTCTGACAGATTGATTCCTGAAGCTGCTCATTTGGCACAAAGTCAAAGTCTCAGACACTGAGAAACAAAGTGTTCTCTATGGCTTCACATCATTTAACTTTCCCAGCAGGTACCAGGTCCCCAGTGATATTTACAGACTAGCATATAATGGACAAAGCCCCACCAGCAGGTACAACCAGCTGCTGTTTCCCAAATCCTCAAGTATATGAGATGTGTCACATCTCTTGTCCCTTAGGGGCAAGGGGCACAGTGGGAAAAGAAGGGCTTTTGCAATTTTCTCATGGAGAACATCTTTCCCACCATGTGTAGTGCAGTGCTGCCTGACTCTGTAGCTCTAAATGGAAACATGATGCAGAGTGGGCAGGACAGGTTCAGCAACGTCAATGTCGCGCAGCCACTGTGGGTGAGAAAAAGAGAACTCGGTGCTTTTAGGATTAACTGAGTTAACAAATGCAGACTACTCAGAACAGTATCTGATAGCATAGTGGTGTCCAATCAGGCTGCTTACCTCAGGATCAGCAGTTCGAAACTACCAGCCGTTCCATGAGAGAAAGATGAGGCTTTCTGCTCCCATAAAGATTTACAGGCTCAGAAATCCTGTACAGGGTCGCTTTGAGTCAGAAGCAACTCCACCGCACATAACCACCACCACCTGAATGGTGCCTGGAACACAGTAAAGAGCTCAATACATATAGTACTGTGTTGGTGGTTACCTGCAAAGCAATAAAGAAAACTTGCATTGCTGGTTGTCCCAAAGGCATTTTTCTGTTTCCAAACCAAGCCCAAGGAGAAGAAGGCATAGGGAGAAATTTTACACAAACATTTGAAATCAAATTTAAAGAATACAGAAAATAAAATCCCAGTCTCCAAAACTAAAAGGGAAAATGCGCCATCTGATTCAAGCTCCTGTAGTACCACAGACAGAAATCACCCTACAAGTAACTCAGCTGAGTCCGTGACAAGACAATTTCAACATTTGATCGCCAGCATGCATTGCTGAATTTTGTGACATCTGAACAGTTAGCAGACAGAAGGCAAAAACATCTCTTCACAGCTCAAAACACAATCTGAGCTCTTTCCTTTGGCTGCCAATAAACTCACGTGGTTGGTGGAAACAGACTCCAGAAAGGGTCCCTGTGTCTTTAAAGAAGCAAGTTGAGGTTAATTGTTAATCATATAACTTTATTGTACTCCTGGGTTGTAAAGGAAATGTCCTCATTTTGAA
The DNA here is from genome assembly GCF_000296735.1 of Chrysochloris asiatica. Lineage (NCBI taxonomy): Eukaryota > Metazoa > Chordata > Mammalia > Afrosoricida > Chrysochloridae > Chrysochloris > Chrysochloris asiatica. The sequence goes on along the minus strand of NW_006408672.1, from coordinate 1,965,246 downwards.
TGTCTATTTTATGACATCCATAAACAGTGGATTGCCAATGACGGTTCCCTGGGTTAAAACATAGCGAGACTTGGGGACAGCTGAAGGGACTGAAAGAGAAGTAAGTAGGTCAGGAGGTGAGTCCCAGCTCTTCATGCTTCCCTCCCCAACCTTGTGAGTCAGCAGGGCTGGATGACACCTCCAGAAAGGGTGGGGCTGCCCCTTGGGATCCTCAGACTGAAGTGCAGCTGCCCTCCCAGCACTCCTTGCCAAGCCTGGGTTCTTAAGTTCTTGGGGAAGGGGCTGGACCGAGACAGAAACAAATGTTTCCCTCCTCTCCAAGGTCTCAGGTTCTACTGCTTCACATTCAGACTCCCAGTAAGGGGGAACATGGCTCATTGCAACACGTTAATAGTAAATATGGACCCAGTAGTGTGATGCAACTGTGGCCAGCGCATAAAGCGATTGAGACAAAACCCATGAACTCCGAGACAACACACTCATAGATGTTGTTAGGTGCTGTAGAGTTGGTTCCGACAATTGTTGTTGCATTGGATCCTAATATTGTCTAGTCATTCCCCAATGGGTGGCACCCCCGTGCACAACTGGGTCAGACGTTGTGATCATGGGTTTTCACTGGATTTTTGGAAGCAGATTGTCAGAAGTCATTTCAGACTTAGAGCTCCGCTGAAATCCACTCAGTATGTGAAAGTTATGTGGTGGGGACTACGCTTGAGGTGCATTGGTTAGGAATTCAACCTGATTCCCCTGGCATGAAAGGCAACAATTCTACCACAGCCCCAGGATCTAAAATTGTTATAGAAGACCCTTGGGAGTGAAATGCACATGCTTACTACCCTGTGGCCTTCCCTCAGTGCTCTGGGTGAGGTCAGCATATTAATTACTGGTGCCACATTGTTGTTGTGTTGCCAAGTTGATTCCAACTCATAATGGCCCTGTGGGGCAGAGGTGAACTGCCCCATAGTTATACCAAGCCTGTGACTACCACATCGTTCTCCCTGATGGGTTCTAACTGACGACCTTTCTGTGAGTAGCCAAGCATTTAACCATTGTACCACCAGAGCTCCTTAGTAATGCCATATCTGCATTACTAAGAGAATGGTGTGTGTTCAGGTGTGTGGAGGACTAAAACAATTGTTGCTGTGACTTGTATTCACCATGAGATAAAGAGGAGATAATACAAATCCGCTGTCTGGCCAATCTAATTAGTATGCCATGTTAAACCAATCTCTAGAGTCAGAACTCTATGTTCGGCTATCCTATTGATCAGTTAAACTGAGTTTTCTCATCATCCTTTGCTGGTCAGACTCAGGATTTGCCTGAAACAAGTAAACACTTTCTGGAAGGAGTGGGGGTAGGCGCAGACAGGTTCCTTGGACTACTGTCTGCATCATCCTAAGGCAGAGTCAGCCACAGGGAAGTGTAGGATTTAAGGAATGACAGTGCCCTGTCCCTATGAGATAGAATGGGAAAACACCCCATGGTAGGGGTGCCCAGCCTGCCACCCCACATTGTCTCCAGAAGTTTGGTTGTACCATTCCCTAGTTCTATGCCAGTGAGGCCTCTTGGTTCAGATAGTCCAAGCCGCACTGATACTAGGTCCAGATGCAGGCAGACTCCAGATGGCCCTGGAATTCAATTAAGCTCTGCTATAATATATAAAAGGAGTCCTGGTGTGGTGCGGCGGGTTAATGCGCTGGACTGCAAAGTGGGTTTGAACCAGAAGGTCGGCGGTTCAAGCTCACCAGCTGTTCGGAAACCCTATGCAGGGTCACTGTAAGTTGAAACCGACTCAAAGGCACTTAACAATAAGGACAATAGGTAAGAGACATGGCCAGCCCCAACATCTACCTTGTTGTGTGTGGCATACGATGAAGACAATATCCCGACAATCTAACTGTTGCTCTTATTGTTTTTGTCATTAAGTGCCTTCAGGTCAGTTCTGACTCATAACTACTCTGTAAAGGGTTTGCTACCCTTAAATTGACCCCTGACTCATGAAGACCCATGCACAACAGAATGAATATGCACAGCAGAATGAACTGCCCAGTCCTGTACCATTCCATGGCCACTGGATATAGGGTTTTCACTGGCTAATTTTCAGAACTAGATTGCCAGACATTTCTTCTTAGTCCACCTTCATCTGGAAGCCCCACTTTTCAGCATCATAGCAATACACAATTCTCCACTGACAGACCAGCAGGGACTACCTTAATGTGCATTAACTGGGAAATAAGCCCAGGCCTCCAACATGGAAGGCAAGAGTTCTACCAAAGACCTGCTCTCTTACACTTCAAAAACCACCAACTGCCACAAGAAAAACAGTTGCCATTGAATAGATTCTGACTCGTGGCAGCCCATGTATAACAGAATGAGACGCTGCCCAGCCCTGCACCATCTTCACAATCTTTAGCCTTCTCCAGTCCATTGCAATTACTGTGTATTTTGAGCACCTTCCAACAGAGGGGGTCTTCTTCCAGCACTAACTCAGGCAGTGTTCTGTTGTGATCCCTAGGGCTTTCATTGGCGAATTTTCTAAAGTAGAGAGCCAGGCCTTTCTTCCTAATCTGTCTTAGTCTGGAAGTGCCACTGAAACCTGTCCACTTGCTGGTGTTTGCAATACCAGAGACATAGTTTCCAGTATCACAGCAGCACACAAACCTCCGTAGTACAAAAACCTGGCAGATGGGTCAGTGACCCTTAGTCTAACAACCATAGCTAACACAGGAAATGCTTACTGTGTGCCAGACACTATGCTGTAGGCTTTCCATACATTAACTTACAATTCACCTTAAGTTCTTTCCCCTGGGAGGAAATAGTGTCCTGTTCTAGAATCCCAGTGATTGTAGGGTGGGGAAGGGAGGCATCCTTTCCTGCCCAGGGCTCTGTTTATGGAGATGTGGGTGTGGTCAGCCTTTTATGCACTTTGGCATTTTTTTCCTTTCCTCTTGTAAAAGAATGTGGGTTTTTTGTTCTCTTGTAAATCACAACAGTCTGAGCTGCAACCAACCAGTCCTGGGATGACACAAGCCTGGGTGATATTTCATTCTGTTCTTACCTATAATTTGTAAATTAAACTTTGTATTTTGAAATAACCATAATTCATGCACAATTGTAAGAACTAAAACATGGTTTATCCAGTTTCCTCAGTGTAACACTCCAGGACAATGACACTATCAGGACACTCATAGTGACACAGTTCAGGTACAGAACATTCCAGCCTCACAAAGATGCCCTGTGTGGCCCTTGTATAGCCTCACCTCTTTGTCTCCACCCTTTCCTTAGTTTCTGGCAGCCACTCATCTGATCTCTAGTTCTATAATTTTGTGTGTGTGTGCTTTTTGTTTTCCAGAAATGTTCTATAAATTAAGTCATATAGTATGCAACTTCTGGGATTGGCCTTTTTACTCAACACAATTCTTGAGGGCATCCTCCAAGATCTTCCAAGATGTTGCATGTATCCATAGTTTGTTCCTTTTTGTTACTGAATAGTAATCCATGGTAAGGAGCTCTGGTAGCGTAGTGGTTACGAATCGGGCTGTGAACCTTAAGGTCAGTGGTTCGAAACTACCAGCCGCTCCGCGGGAGAAAGATGAGGCTTTCTACTCCCGTAAAGATTTACACCCTCGGAAACCCTGTACAGGGTCGCTATGGGTCGGAACCGACTTGATGGCACTTAACAACAACAACAGTAATCCATGGTAGTTGGTTCAAGCTCACCAACCGCTCCTTAGAAACCCTATACAGGGTCACTTTGAGTCAGTACCAACTCGATGGCACTTAACAACAACAGTGGTCCGTGGTATGGATGGACCACAGTTTGTTTAGCCATTCACCATTGAGGGGACATCTCGGTAGTTTCCAGTTTGAGGCTAATAGTTTCATGTTTCGATTTTTAAGAAATTAACAAATGTTTCTGGCTGCCTTCTCACCGACAATATGTGGCAGACCCAGTATCTCTGCATCTTTACCAGTATTTTCTATTGTCACTACTTTTTTAAAAAAATAATTTTAGCCATTATCTAAGTCTGTAGTGATAGCTCATTGTGGTTTTAAATTATATTCCCTAATTGGCATGGGGGGGGTAGCTGGAGTCCTATCATGGTGCTGCAGGATAAGCACAAGACTACTAAGCAAATGTTGGCAGTTCAAATCAACCAGTCACTCTTTGGAAACCCTATATAGGGTTGATATGAGTTTAAATCAATTCAACAGCACTTAACAACAAAACAGTGTGTGGGTGGAGGGTTCCTGGTGTGGTGCTGTAGGATAAGTACTGGACTACTGACCACAAGGTCGACAGTTCAAATCCACCAGTCACTCCTCAGAAATCCTAAACAGGGTGTCTATGTGTCAGAATCAATAGCACACAGCAATAACAACAGGCAAATGGAGGACTTGCTGTGGCACTGTAGAATCAGCACTGGACTGATAACCACAAGGTCAGCAGTTCAAATCCACCAGCTGCTTCTCAGGAGAAAAATAAGGCTGTCTTCTGCTATACAGGATCTCTGAGTCATAACTGATTCAATAGCACACAACTACTAAAGGAAGCATAGTGGCACTGTAGAATAAGAACTGGACTGTTAACCAGCAGGTCTGTAGTTCAAACCCACCAGCTGCTTCTCAGGAGAAAAATAAGGCTGTCTTCTGTAAAGATTTACCACTCCAGGAACCCTGTACAGGGTTGCTATGAATTGGAATTGAGTTCCTGGCAGTGGGTTTGGTTTTTTGGTTTGGGTAGTGGCTAATGATACTGAGCATCTTTTCCAGCACTTATTTGCCATCTGTGTGTTCTCTTTAGTGAAATGTCTATTCATGTTTTTGAATTGCTTGGGTTTTCACTATTGAACGTTTACAATTTTTTATATATTCTAAAGATCCCTGGTGGCACAGTGGCCAAAACACTTAATTACTAACTGAAAGGTATTTCAAGCAGTTACCAGCATGTGATATTAATAATATTGTTTGATGATATCTGCATTCCATTGGGTCACCTCTCTTTGGAATGGGCACAAATTAGGATCTCTGCCAATCAGTTGGCCATGTCTTCCAAATCTCTTGGCAGAGCTGAGTGAGTGCCTCCAGTACTGTGTCAATTTGTTGAAAGATTTCAATTTATATTCCACCAGTTCCCAGAGCCTAGTTCTTTGCCAATGCCTTCATTGTCCTTTGGACTTCTGCCTCTAGTACCTCCAGTACTTGATCATATGCTGCCTCTTGAAATGGTTGAATATTGACCATTTCCTCTTGGCTCTGTATTCCTGCCATCTTCTTTTGATGCTTTCTGCATCATTCAATATTTGGACCATTGTTGCTGTTGTTGTTGTTGTTGTTAAGTGTCATCGGTTCCAACTCATAGTAACCCTGTAAAGGGTTTCCAAGGAGCAGCTGGTGAGTTTGAGCTGCTGCCCTAGTGGTACAAACTGACCTTGTGGTCCAGTGCATTATCCTGCAGTGCCCATTGAACTCGATTTTGCCCTTTGAATCCTTTAATATTACAAATTGAGGCTTGAACTTTTTCTTCAGTTCCCTCAGCTTGAGAAATGCTGAGCATGTCTTCCTTTTTGGTTTTCTGACTCCAGATCTTTGCACATTTCGTTGTAATATTTGACCTTGTCTTCTCGAGCTGACCTTTGCAATTTTCTGTTCAGCTCTTGTACCTCCTCATTTCTTCCATTTGCTTTAGCATTTCTATGCTGGAGAATAAGTTTCATAGTCTCTTCTAACATCCATTTTGGTCTTTTCCTTCTTTCTTATCTTTTTCATGGCCTTTTGCTTTTCTTCCTGTATGATGTTCTTGATGTCATCCCACAACTCTTCTGGTCTTCAGTCAGGAGTGTCTAATGCACCAAATCTGTTGTTGAGATGGTCTCTAAATTCAGGTGGGATATGTTCTAGTTATAGTTTGGCTCTCGTGGACTTGTTTCAGTTTTCTACAACATCAGTCTGAACTTGGATGTTCAATTGATGGTGTGTTTGTTCTACAGAGTCACTATGTTATTTGGAATCAGTGAGCTGGTAGCATGTTTGGGTTATATGTTCTATATTCAAATTCTTCGTTGGATATGTGATTTACAGATTATTTCTACTAGCCTCTGTAGCTTGTCTTTTCAGTCTCCTTAACAGGATTGTTCTCTGAGCAAAAGTTTTAATTTTGGTGAAGTCCAATTTATATAAATACAATTTTTTTTTTTTTAATAGCTCATGCTTTGGGTGTTAAGTTGAAGAATTCCTTGCTTAGCCCAAGGTCCCAATGATTTACCCCTATGTTTTATTCTGAAAATTTTTTAGTTTTGTATTTTATGACCATGGTCCATTTTGAGTTAATTTTTGTGTAGGATGTGAGATTTGGGTTAAGGTTAATTTTTTTCTCTTCTGTGGATGTCCAATTGCTCCAGCACTATTTGTTGAAAACAGTGTGCTCCTTCTTCTACTGAATTGCTTCTGCATCTTTGTCAGAAGTGAGTTGGGCGTATTTGTGTGGGTCTAGTTCTAGGCTTTCTATTTTGTTTCATTGATTTAGGTGTCTGTCTCTCCACCTACCCTGCAATCTTGGTTACAGTAGCTACCTAAGTCTCCTGGTGTGGTGCTGTAGGATAAACACTAGATCGCAAGGTCAGTTTGAACTGTAAGGTAAGAGGTTCAAACACATCAGCTGCTCCTGGGAAACCCACCCTATACAGACAGGGTTGCTGTGAGTCAGAGCCAACTGGATGGCACTTAACAACAACAACAAATCTTGAAAAAGACTAACTCATTCCTGCTACATTATCTTCTTTTTCAAAATTGTTTTAGTTATTTTGGGTTTTTTGTTTTTTTTTGCTTTTCCCTACATATGTTTGAATAATCTTGTCTATTTCTATAAAAGCATCTTCCTGGGATCTGGGTAGGAATTCAATTAAACTTGTGTAGTAATCTGGGGGAGATTGACATCTTTATTACAAAGTTTCTAGTTTTTGCACATGTTTTCTTTCTGCACGTATTTAGATCTTATTTTATTTCTTTCATAACATTTACAAGATATGCATACAAATTCTGGATGCGGTGCGTGTTTCCCTAGCTTTACACCTAAGTTTTGTTTTTCGGTTTTGTTGTTGTTGTTGTTGTTGTTTTGAATGATTTTAAATGGTATTGTATTTTAATGTCAGTAATCATGAGTTCATTGCTGGTATGTAGAAATACATTCAATTTTTTTATGTTTTCTTGCTCATACTCTATGACATTGTGGAATCACTTACTAGTTCTAGTAGTTTTCCCTTTAAACTTAGATGGCTTTTATTTCTTGTTAGCTCACAGCAACACTATATCCAACACTATGTTGAATGAGTGATGAGGCCAGGGACCCTGGTCTTGTTCCTGATCTCAGGAGAAAGCAGTCACCGTTATAATGCTAGCTATGGGGTTTTTAATGTTTTGTTTTTGATTTTGTTTTGTTTTGTTGGTAAATGTCCTTTATTAAACTGAGTTTGCTAAGAATTTTACCAAGAATAAGTGTTGAGCTTTATCAAGTGCTTTTTATGAATCAATGATATGACCATGTGATTTTTCTTCTTTTGTCTGTTAATATAGTAGATTGATGGGTTTTTTTTTGTTGTTGTGTTTTGTTTTCAAATATTAAATGAGCCTTGCATTCCTGGAATAAGCTACATTTGGTCATGGACATGAATGATTTTTATGGATTGCTGAAATCTATTTGCTAATACTTTGATAAGGATTTTCCTATCTGTATTCATGAGAGATACAGATACTGTAGTTTTCCCTTTCTTTTTATTTTTTTAAATGAGCAGTCTTCCCTCTTCTTTTCATGCAAGAAATGACAGGAAATTGTGTTCACTCTTTTAAAATATTTGGTGATACACACATCACCGATGGGGGGAAGTGGGGTAAAAGCAGCAATGAAGCAGCAAGCTAAGCTCTACAATGTTCAGTGGACTTCTGTGGACCCAGTTGGGGACCTGGTTGGCAAGCAGTGTGAAGAGGCCTGGGGACTCTTGGGCCCAGAGTCAGTGGCGTGGCCATGGAA
>NW_006408672.1:1946274-1955448 GCF_000296735.1 Chrysochloris asiatica | reverse complement strand
AGTTCAAGCTCACCAGCTGCTCCTTGGAAACCCTATACAGGGTCACTATGGGTCGGAACCAATTTGACTGCACATAACAACAACAACATTCATATGTCATGTGCTCTTTCTTTTTTCCTTTGTCAGTCTTGCTATAGTTTTTTCAAGTTATTGGTCTTTTTAAAAATCAGCTCATTGTGTCATTTATTTTATTTTCCAGTTCATTGGTTTCTGCTCTTATCTTCATTTTCCCTCCTTCTTGGTTTGCTTTGCTTTGCTTTTTGTTGTTGAAGTCCAAAACTTAAGCTTACTGATGTGAGACTTCCTTTTTTCTCATGTAAGATTTATTGCTATAAATTTCCCCCTTGGTAATACTTTAACTGTTTCCCACAGCAAGTTGTACTGACTTTTTTTTTTTTTAAATTCATTCAGCTATATGTATTTTTTAATTTAATTTCCATTGAGACTTTCTCCTTGACCTGTGAATTATTTAGAAGTATATTGTTTCATTTTCTAGTATTTGACATTTTCCTATTCTCTTTTTGTTATTGGTTCCTCGTTTGATTCTATATTTTGGTCAGTGAATGCAGTCTGTATGGTTTCAGTTCTTTTAGACTTTTCAAGGCTTTCTCTATGACCCAGGAGATAGTCTATGTTATATACCCTTTATTGTTGTTGTTGTTGTTAAGCACCGTGGAGTCAGTTCTGACTCATAGTGACCCTGCACAGGGTTTCCGAGGCTGTAAATCTTTAAGGGAGCCGAATGCCTCATCTTTCTTCTGTGGAACTGCTGGTAGTTTCAAACTGCCGACCTTCAGGTTAGCAGCGTGATTCGTAACCACTACACTACCAGAGGTGCTTGAAAAGAGTGTGTATTTAGGTTCTGTAATTAGGTGGAGTGTTGTATAAATGTTGATAGTTTGATGGCATTTTAAATTTATCACACAAGAGTAGGAGATTAACTTTTTTTTTTTTAGATTAACCCTTGAAAGTTATGTGATACATTCCTTTTGCTAAAGAGTTCAAAATAAGTGATCTAGAATCCTGCTATAACATCACTATGTTGTTGTTGTTGTTATTGTTAAGTGGTGTTGAGTTGGTTCTGACTCATAGCGACCCCGTATAGGGTTCAAACTGACCTTGCAGTCCAGCACATTAACCGGCTGCTACTGGTCCTTTTCAGTGGCATCTGCTTCTCTTCTGTGCTGGATACAATCCTCTCATGAAGGTACAGGCTGGGCACCAGCCAGCAGCATAACATATGGCTCTCTGAAAGTTTCTCAGTTGACATGTAAATTCAACCACTAAACAAACATAATTTGTCATCTGTGACTCAAGACACAGAATGTGAAACTTGAAAGGAAACATGGGTCATATAGTTCTTACCCCTTCATTTGGCAGGTACAACTATTAAACTAACCAACAGGTTAGTTTAATAGATTAATTATGTTTTCTTGATCTTTTTATGAAATCCAAAATGTTACAGAAAATATATAAGATTGTTGTTGTTGTTGTTGTTAGGTGCCATTGAATCGGTACTGACTAGGGAGAATCAAAAATAAGTAAGTCATCTTATTTATACCAAATCAGTTGGCATCGAGTGAACTCCAACTCAGGGTGCTCCCATGTATGTCAGAATAGAACTGTGCTCCATGGAGTTTTCAACAGTGAGGCTTCAGAAAGCACATCCCCAGATCTTTCTTCCACAGCACCTTTAGAAGGACTCAAACCTCCGATCTTTCAGTTAGCGGCTGAATGCATTAGCTGTCTACACCACTTGCTGTTATTGCTGGTGGTGATGGTGTTAAAGTGCTGTTGAGTCACTTCTGACTCATACAACCCTGTGTAGGGTTTCCAAGGAACAGCTATTGGGTTTGAACCATTGACCTTATAGTTAGCAATTCAATGCTTATCCTTAAGCACTGCACCAGGACTTGCATCATATTTATATATAGTCATATATAGTCTTATAACCAAAAGATAACTACTTTTACTACTTTGTAATATACCCTCTCAATAGGTTCTCAGAAATGGGATCTACATTACTATTTTGTCATCTGATTCTTTTTACTGTAACAACAGACATGAACGTTTTTTAAGATACCATTTTCTAATAGCAGAATACAAGGGGGCTTCAAATCGTTCTTAGGAAAATTCCATTATCTTTCATTTCACTTTTAGGTGTAGAGTCAATATACAAGATACATGAAGCCAAAACTAAGCCTTTTGTAGATCCTCAATGTTTTCAGGTCTGAACCACTAATGGCCAACTGAAGCCAGGAAGAAAAGTCTCCATTGCCAAGAGTATGTTGCTGTTACATTGTTCATTGCGATGCTGTTGGCTGGGTACAGCAGAACAAAACATTGACTGGGTCTGCCCTGTCTTCATGACCATTTGTGTGCTCAAGTCCATTGTTTTTGTTGTTGTTGTTGTTGTTAGGTGCCATCGAGTCGGTACCGACCCATAGTAACCTTATGCACAGCACAACAAAACCCTGCCCGATCCTGGGCCAACCTCACTGCTGTTGCCATGCTTGAGTCCATCGATGCTGCCACTTCGCCAATCCATCTCATTGGGGGTCTTCCTCTTTTTCTCTGACCCTCCATCTTACCAAGCATGATATCCTTCTCCAGCAACTGTTTCCTCCTGACAATATGTTCGAAATATGAGAGACGAAGTTTGGCCATCTTGACCTCCAAGGAGCACTCTGGCTGTACTTCTTCTAAAATGGATCTATTGGTTCTTTTGGCAGCCCATGGCACTTTCAATATTCTCCTCCAACACCATTACTCAAAAGCATCGATTCTTCTACTGTCTTCCTTATTCACTGTCCAGCTTTCACATGCATATGAGGTTATTGAAAATACCATGGCTTGGGTCAGGTGCACCTTAGTCCTCAAGCTGACATCTTTGCTCTTCAACGCTTTAAAAAGGGCTTGTGCAGCAAATTTGCCTAATGCAATATGTCATTTGATTTCTTGATTGCTGCGTCCGTGAGTGTTGATAGTTGATCCAAAAAGAATGAAGTCCTTGACAACTTCAATCTTTTCTCCGTTGATAAGAATGTTGTTTATTGGTCCAGTGGTAAGGATTTTTGTTTTCTTGACATTGAGATGTAATCCATACCAAAGGCTGTGTTCTTTGATCTTCATCAGTAAATGTTTTAAGTCCTCTTCACTTTCAACAGGCATGGTTGTATCATCTACATATCACAAGTTGTTCCTGAGTCTTCCTCCAATCCTGATGCCACATTTTTCTTCATAGAACCCAGCTTCTCGGATGATTTCTTTAGCATACAGGTTGAATAAGTATAGTGAAAGAATACAACCTTGTTGCACATCTTTTTTAATTTTAAACCATTCAGTGTTCCCATGTTCTGTTCAAACAACTTCTTGGTCCATGTACCGATTCCTCATGAGCACAATTAAGTGTTCTGGAATACTCATACTTCTCAATGTTGTCCATAGCTTGTCGTGATCCACACAATCAAAAGCACAGGTAAACATCTTTCTGATATTCTCTGCTTTCAGCCAAGATCCATCGGACATCAGCAATGATATCCCTCGTTCCACGGCCTCTTCTGAATCTGGCTTGAACCTCTGGAAGTTCTCTGTCAATGTATGATTGTAGCCATTTCTGTATTACCTTTAGCAAAACTTTACTCGCCTGGGATATCAAAAAGATTGTCCGATGATTTCCGCATTCCATTGGGTCACCTCTCTTTGGAATGGACACAAATATGGATCTCTTCCAATGAATTGGCCAGATAGTTGTCTTCCAAATTTCTTAGCAGAGTTGAGTGAGTGCCTCCTGTGCTGCCTCACTTTGTTGAAAGATTTCAGTTTTGATTCCATCAAGTCCATTGTAGCCACCGTGTATTCTGAGTGCTTTCCAACCTAGGGGACTCATCTTCCAGCATTGTACTGGATAATGTTCTTCTGTGAAGCATACCTAGTCTATCTTAGTAGCATTTCTGAAAAAAGAACTATGAGCATCTATCCCTCCCTCTGAAATATCCACTGGGTATGACCAGGAAACAAGAAAACAAGTGGGTTATATGCCACCTGGGACTTGAACCTTACAGAATCAGCAGCCCAGCCCAGTTTTACAGGCCAGGCAACAAAAGAACAAATTTACTCAACCAGACTTGCTTCCTCTCTATGGCCTTCCATGAAAAAAAAACACCATGTTTTGAACTTGAGATATGTTTTTAGTTTGTCATGGCATTTGCCACCCATAAAATACACCAAGGCACCCAGTGAAAACTTTCCATAGGTTGCAACCACATCCTGCCTGGTTTTACAGTTAGTAGCAGCAATGGAAGGACCACGGGCCTTGGACACTCTGCTGAGGCTGGTGCAGTCAGATAGGAAAGGGCATTTGAGGTAGACAGCAAAAGCCTCTACCCAGGGGAGCCCCAGATAGTTGACAGCCAGGTGTGACTGTCACTCCAGGTAACCTAGGCAGCTCTTCAGTCACTTGTTGATGGCATGTCCTCAGAACACACAGGATTTGGGTCTCTAAGGCCCACAGAGGTTTATCCTTATCTATGTTCCACCTGTCTGTTTTCCATTTGCAGAGAAAGAAGAATTAATCCAGAGCATGCTGACCCAAGTTGCCGAGCAGTTCTCAAGGTACAGAGCATCTTAAATGCAGAATAGCATGCTTTTTGGGAGGCATGTGCCTTGCTCCAAGCCTGGTAGGAGAAACTGCCTTTAGTTGGAAACCTCATATTGTATCAATGCCTAAGCCGACTTAGATGAGGTCCAGGAAAGACTCACCTCTATCGAAGACCATGTCAAGTGGGCACTTTGAGAATAAGGCAAGAATATTCTCTGCTGTCTCTTCTCTAGTTCTTATTACAACCTACAAGAATTGACACTGTTATATTAAAAAAAAAAAATAGTAATAATGATAATAACAAATCTTGCTTTTAAAAATAAGTTTTCTCACTGAGATTATGTGTCGATATGGGACTTCCTTCTCATTCTGAACTATATATATCTTGTCAACTCTGAAGAAAATATTTTCCATTTCTCAGAGTAATTTCACGGTGTCATGTGATTCCCTCTGATAATTAAAATGGGGAAAAAGGGCACAATTAAAGCTCAAGATATGCTTAGCTGAGTGGATTGGTACCTTGAGATAGCACACAAGCCCCTTAAAGGTTGGCTGTGCTCAGGAGAGCAGGGTCCAAGGCCTGGGCCGGCTTGAGCTCAAGAACAGAAGGATTGTGTCCTTCCCAGGAGCGTAAACTCACCGCGCAGGCGTGGAAAAGTCAAAGCACCCACCAGAAGAGAGCAACTGTGTGCTTCTCTTTCACAAATTACCTCATTGATGTATTTTAGGGGTCAATGTCTCTTTGGTATTTTAAGGGTGAATGTCTCTTTGCCCCTCACTCCCCCCACCCAACAATATTGTCAGTCCTTTTATAAGCAATTGCTGGCTTACCCACCCCCTCAGGCACCCTCCTGTGTTCTCACCCACTTTAGGAATTCAATAGACCTTTGCTGAGTTGTTTTTAAATCAGAGAGTTTTATAGATCATGTTTTGTTTTGTGTGTGTGTGTGGGTTTTTTTTCTTCCCGTTCCTAGAGCATTTAAAATCAATGAGCTGAAAGCTGAAGTTGCAAACCACTTGGCCATGCTAGAGAAGCGAGTCGAATGTGAGTAGGTCTTCATTTCCCTTTTGCTTCTTAGATTTTCTAACCTCTATTGAAATTAACCATGTCAGACAGTGACAAGGTTGGCAATGAAGGGAAAGCCTGGAAGGTAAGTCTTTTCCTTATGAAATGCTTAAAAATCGCCTTTGCTGGTAACAAAAGTGAGGATGGTGACTAATCTTTTTTATGTAAAAGTGGCATGTTGTTGTTGTTAAGTGCTGTCGAGTCGAATCCGACCCATAGCGACCCTGTGTAGGATATCCAAAGAGCAGCTGGTGAGCTTGAACCACAGACCTTGCAGGTCAAACGACTTTGCTGTCTGGCGTTTGGCATAAGCACATACTAAAATCTTGGATCAGTACAGAAGAATCCAAAATGGAAGCTCAAGGCTTTCCAAAGGCAGCCTCTTGGCAGAGGAGCTCCTGTTGAGTCCACGTGTGTGTTACCTTTTCACCTAAATGATAACATACTGTGCTTACCAACCCACACCCTTGTGGAATACGTCCATTAATTGTTACCTCGTGGTTTCCAGCCACCACAAAAGGAAAGCAGGAATGCTCTGAGTTAATAAGCAAAGGAGAGTCAATTCAAAGCTAGAGTCAGTTACCCAATAGCTAAAATTCTGGGTGTAAAACCCTTTCCAATTCCCCATACACTATGCCCGCAGCCTACAAAATAAGGGGCAATGTCTGATCTCCACATGTATCCCTATTTTGCATTTAACAGCAAGAAAAGCTGTTGGTCAGTGGCAGGCTGATGTTAACTATTAAATAAAACCAGTCATCACTGTGTCCACTCCAACTCCTGGACTGCGGCTCCATGGGTTTTCAATGGCTGATTTGTTTTAGAAGGAAATCACCAGGCCTTTCTTTCCAGACACCTCTGGGTAGACTGAATCCTCCAACCTTTGGGTTAGCAACTGAGCAGAGTAACTATTTCCAGAACCCAACAATTAAATAAGTCACTATTAAGGATTGAGCTGTGTACCTCCAAAATATTTGTTATAATAGATCCTAGCCTCTATATCATTGGTTATTGTCCCATTTTGGAAGGGATCGTTTTTGTAATGAAACAGGATTAGTGTAGGGTACATCTTGAGTCGATCTCTTTTTATAAAAATTTCTTATTGTGAATTGAGTGAAGGTTTACAGAGCATGTTATCAGTGTTACATTCAACAAATCATACACATTGTTTCATGTCATTTATTACAAACCCCTCCTCAGTGTAACATGATTTATCCCACTTCCTCCCTGTGTTTATTTCCAATCCTCCTTCTTTCCAAACCTTTATAAATTTTGTCCTTGGGTCTCTTGATCTCAAATGAGTGATCATTCCATGGTAAGCATGTTGTTGTCCCCTATATACCTACCCATTGCTTGGCTAAAGAGTAAACCATGGAGGTAAATTCAGTTCCGTACATAAGGGGTGGCCAAAGATCAGATCGTTTTAGGGTTCCACCAGTCTCTATCTAACTAGTAAACCTGATCTTTTTTATGATTGTGAGTTTTGTTCCACTTTTCTCCCACTCTATCCAGCCCCTTGTATGTATGTAATCAGAGAAGTTAGTACTGGTGGCTGGACACCATCTAGTTCTTCGGGTCTCAGGGTTGTGGAAATGGTTGCTCAAGCGGTCCACTAGGCCATTGAACTAATTTTTTTGCAAGTGACTTTAATTTTCATCATTGAGTTGATCTCTTCTGAGATGTAAGAGAGAGTAAATAAAAGGTAGTAAGCAGAGATGGGGGAAAGACAGGCCAAACCACATGAACATCACCCAAAAGCAGAAGCTTAAAAAGATAAAGACTGAGAGAGAAAGCTCCCCCTAGAGGTGTAGCATCCTGAATTCAGACTTCCAGTCCCCTAATCTGTGAGAGAATAAGTTTCTGTTAAAGGCATCCACCTATGATATTTCTGTTATAGTAGCATTAGAAAACTAACACAGTCACCAGATGATGCGTCTAAGAAAAACAAACAAACATGAGCCCATTCAAGGGTCATGTTGTTGTTGTGAAGTGCCATCGAGTCAGTTCCAACCCATAGTGACTCTGTATAGGGTTTTCAAGGAGCAGCTGGTGAGTCTGAACTGCCAACCTTGTGGTTCAAACCAACCTTGTGGTTGTGTGCTTATCCTACAGTGTCACACATACGAGCACCAAAAAAATCTCTGACTGGTTTGTATTTAAATAATTTTCTGAATGTCTCTTTATGTCTTGTATGAATTTCTTGAAATTTTTCAAGGAAAACAAATCAGGATTATGTAAAAGCCAGTTCATCTCAATAACTTGAAGCCTGATCTCTAGGCTGTTGTTGCTGTTGTTAAGGTGCCATCAAATGGGTTCCAATTTATAGTAACCCTGTGCACAATAGGATGAAACTTTGCCCAGTCCTGCATCATCCTCAGTATCGTTACGCTTGAGCCCATTGCTCCTACCACTGTGCCAGTCCATCTCGTTGGGGTCTTCCTCTTTTTCTCTGACCCTCCACTTTACCAAACAGGATGTCCTTCTCCAGGGACTGTTCCCTCCTATCGTATGTACAAATTAAGAGAGAAGAAGACTGGCCATCCTGGCTTCTAAGGAGCATTCTGACTGTACTTCATCCATCACAGATTGGTTTGTTCTTCTAACAGTCTATGATACTTTTAATATTCTTCTCCAACTACGTAACTCAGATGCATCAATGCTTCTATGGTTGTCCTTATTCATCGTTTAACTTTCGCAAGCATATGAAGCTACTGAAAATACCATAGCTTGTGTCACATGCACCTTAGTCCTCAAACTGACATTTTTACACTTTAAAAAAGATCTTGTGCAGCAGATTTACCTTGTCGGATTTCTTGACAGCTGTTTCCATGAGTGTTAATGGTGGAGACAAGCAAATTGAAGTCTTTGACAACTTCAATCTTTTCACCATTTATCATGATGTTGTTTATTGGCCCAGTGGTGAGGACTTTTGTTTTCTCTACATTGAGGTGCAACCAATACTTAAAGCTGTGGTCTTTGATCTTCATCATTAAATATTTTAAGTCCTCTGCACGTTTAGCAAGCAAGGTTGTCTCCTTTGCATATCACAGGTTGTTAATGAGTTTTTCTCCACCCCTGATGCCAATCTTCTTTATATAATCCAGCTTCTCAGATTATTTGCTCAGCATATGCAGATTGGATCAGTATGGTGAAAGAATACAGCCCTGGCATACACTTTTCCTAATTTAAACTATTCAGTGTCCCCTTCTTCTGTTCAAATGATTGCTTAATGCAATGTGTCGTTTGATTTCTTGACTGCTGCTTCCGTGAGTGTTGACGGTTGATCTGAGAAAAATAAAGTCTTTGACAACTTCAGTCTTTTCTCCATTGATAAGAATGTTGTTTAAAGTCCAGTGGTGAGGATTTTTGTTTTCTTTACATTGAGATGTAATCCATACCGAAGGCTGTGATCTTTGATCTTCATCAATAAGTATTTTAAGTCCTCCTCATTTTCAGCAAGCAAGGTTGTATCATCTGCATATCACAAGTTGTTAATGAGTCTTCCTCC
>NW_006408672.1:1930560-1945044 GCF_000296735.1 Chrysochloris asiatica | reverse complement strand
TCTGTGGGGCACAACTGAGGAGAAACAGCTATAAATATCCATTAATAATCTGAATGTGAAATGTGCAAAATATGAATGTAGAAAAATTGGAAGTTGTCAAAAATTAAATGGAATGCATAAACATTGATATCCTAGGCATTAGTGAGCTCTAATGGACTGGTATTGGCCGTTTTGCATCATATGATATCTATAGTAGTATTTATACTTTTCACTTGTTCATTTGATCTTCAAAGCAGCTCTATTTCCACCATTGAAGATGAGGAAGCAAGAGCACAAAGAGGTTAAGAGCTCTGTTCAAGTCCACGGAGCATGTTAGAAAAACAAACCAACCTGGGACCAGGGTGACTCTCAATCCCTATCCCCTGCCCTGTGTAGACATGCTACCTCCCTGACTGCCAGGGTCCAGGTTTAAAGAAAGGCTGATCCACCCAGGTCATGCAGTCGCAAGTAACTGACACTGTTTTTCTCACAGACTAGTGCTCAGGACACCTGGAAGACTTGTGAACAGGGCTCGGTGGCTATGAGCTAGAACAATGCCCAAAATACCAAAATACTGCACTGTGAGTTACAGATTCAAAGTTTAGGACAAACCCAGACCCCAGACCTATGCTCTCACCTCAAAGGAGGTTAAAGAAAGCAAGTTCAGGAGTGTACTGTGACTGCTATAATGAGGTACCACAACAGGTGGTTTACAATGACAGAAATTTATTCTCTCACAGATCTAGAGGTTAGGAGTCCAAAATCAAGGTGTGGGCAATACTCCCTCTCAAGTCTCTTTCCTTGCTTCCGGTGGTCAGGCTTCCTTGGCTTAAGATATTATCTCTCCAGTCTCTACCTCTGTCTTCTCCCCGATGTCTGTATCTGAAACTTGCTTCTCTTTTCTCATAAATGGACACCTGTCATTGGTGTCCCCTACTCCAAGATGATTTTATCTTGAGATCCTTAACATAATCGCATAATTTTCCAAATAGGTCAGATTCACAGTTTCCTGGAATTAGGGCAAAGACATATCCTTTTGAAGGACAATACTCAACCTACCTTCATACCATCTATCAGTTTGTCATATTATGATGATTTGCCTGTTGCTGTGATGCTGAGAACTATTCCACTGGTGTTTTACATACCAGCAGGGACATCCATGGTGGACAGGTTTCAGTGGAGCTTCCAGACTAACACAGACTAGGAAGAAGAACTAAGCAGTTCACTTCTGGAGGATTAGTCCCTGAAAACATGATGAATAGCAGTAAAATATTGTCTAATACAGTGCTGGAAAATGCACCCCTTCGTGTTGGAAGATGTGCACTCAAAATGCAACTGAGGAAGAGGTGCCTCTTCAAAGAAGAGTTGACCTTATTAACATGGATGGAGCAAAGCTTTCAGGACCTTCATTTGCTGATGGAACACAACTCAAAACGAGAAGAAACAGCTGCAAACATCCATTAATAATCCAAATGTGGAATGTACAAACTATGAGTCTCGGAAAATTGGAAGTCATCCGAAATGAAATGAAACACACAAAGAACATTACCCTGGGTATTAGTGAACTGAAATGGACTGGTATTGGCCATTTTGAGTCAGACAATTGTATGGTTTACTGTGGCAGGAATGTCAAATTGAAGAAGAATGGCATCACATTCATAATCAAAAAAGAACATTTCAAGATCTCTCTTGAAATAAAATGCTGTCTGTGATAGGCTAATATCTAACTTCTGTAAGGAAGACCAAGGAACCCTGGTAGCATAATGGATTATGAGCTGGGCTGCTAATTGTAAGGTCAGTAGTTCAGATCTACCTGTCACTCCGCAGAACAAATATGAGGCTTTTCTGCTCCTGTAAAGATTTATAGCCTGAGAAACCCTAGATACAAGGTCATTATGAGTCAGAACCCACTTGGTAGCATGCAGCCACCATCACTATAAGGAAGAACAGTCAATGCAACTATTGTTCAAATTTACACACCAACCACCAAAGTCAGTGATGAAGAAATTGAAGAATTTTACCAACTTCTTCAGTCTGGAATTGATCAAGCATATGATCAAGATGTATTGATCATTACTGGTGATTGGATTGCAAGGATTAGAAATAAAGAGGAAGGGTCAGTAGTTGGAAAATATGGCCTTCGTGATAGAACGGATGCTGGAGATGAATGATAGGGTTTGCAAGACCAGTGACTGATTCATTGCAAATACCTTTTTTGAGCAAACTGACTACAGTCTGTAAGAAGGGCCAGTGGAGAAGTTAAATATCCTCAGCCAAAACAAGGCTGGGGCCATCTGTGGAACAGACTAACAACTGCTCATAGGCAAGTTCAGGCTAATGCTTAAGAAAGCTGAAACAAGTCCACAAGAGTCAAAATACAACCTTAAGTTGTTGTTGTTGTTAAGTGCCATCAACTTGGTTGTGACCCTGTATAGGGTTTCTGAGGAGTGGCTGGTGAGCTTGAACTGCCGACCTTGTGGTTCAAATGACTTTGCGGTCTTGCACATTAACCCACAGCTCCACAGCAGGACTCCATGAACTTGAGTCTATCTCACTAAATTTAGAGACCATCTCAAGAACAGATTTGACTTACAGAGCACTAATAAATGAAGCTGTGGGATGACATCAAGAGCATCTTACATAAAGAAGGCAAAAGATAACATAAAAGACAAGAAAGGAAGAAAAGATCAAAACAGATGTCAGAAGAGATTCTGAATTTTGTTCTTCAACATAGAGTAACTAACGGAAGAAATGATGAAGTAAAAGTGCTGAATAGAAAATTTCACATGGCAGCTCAGGAAGACAAAGTAAAATATAATGAAATGTGCAAAGACCTGGAATTAGAAAACCAAAGGAAAGAATATTTTCAACATTTCTCACACTGAAAGAAATTAAGAAAAAAAATCCAAGCTTTTCCTTGCAATATTAAAGGATTCCATGGTCAAATTGGAGTCCCAGTGTAGTGCTGTAGAATAAGCACTGGATTGCTAACCAGTTGGTGATTCAAAGTCACCAGAGGTTCCTCAGAAACCCTATACAAGGTTGCTATGATTATACAGGGTTAGTGTGTGACTATACAGGGTTGCTATGAGTCGGAATCAACTTGATAGTAGTTAACAGTAATAGCATCATGGACAAAATATTGAAAAAGCATCAAAATAAGATGGGAGGAATATACAGAGTCAGTGTACCAAAAAGAATTGGTCGACATTCAACTTTTTCAAGAAGTAGCATGTGATAAATAACTATAATATTGGAGGAAGAATTCAAGCTGCACTGAAGGCATTGGTGAAAAACAAGCCTCCAGGAATTGCTGGAATACCAATTGAGATATTTCAAAAAACTGGTGTAGCACTGGAAGAACTAACTAGTCTATGCCAAGAAATGTGGAATACAGCTATCTGACCAACTGGCTGGAAGAGAACCACATTTATCTCAATTCCAAAGAAAGGTGACCCAACAGAAAGCAGAAAGTATCGAGCAATATCATTAATATCACATGCGAGTAAATTTTGCTGAAGATAATTAAAAAACAGTTGCAGCTGCACATTGACAGGATGCTGTCACAAATTCAAGCTGATTCAGAAGAAATTATGGGACAAGGGATATCACTGCTGACTTCACACCCATCTTGACTGAAATCAAAGAACATCAGAAAGATGTTTCCTTGTGTCTTATTGATTATGCATAGGCATTGAACTGTGTGGATCTTAACAAACAATAAATAACATTGCAAAGAATGGAATTCCCAGAATGCTTCATTATGCTCATGAAGAACCTGTATATAGACAAGAGGCAGTCATTCAAAAAAAAAAACCAAGGGAATACTGTATGGTTTAAAATAAAAAAATTTGTGCCAGGGTTGTATCCTTTCACCATACTTATTCAATCTGTATGCTGAGCCAATAATCCAAGAAGATGAATTGTATGAGGCATCAGGATTGGAAGGTTGGAGGAAAACAATCTGTGATATGCATATGATACAAACTTACTTGCTGGAAGCAAAGAGGACATGAAATGCTTACTGATGAAGATCAAAGACTACAGTCTTCAGTATGGATTGCACCTCAATGGAAAGAAAACAAAATTGTTTCCAACTGGACCAATAAACAACATCATGATAAACAGAAAAGATTGAAGTTGTCAAAGATTTAATTTTACTTGGATCTACAATCAACACTCATGGAAGCAGCAGTCAAGAAATCAAACAACGTATTGCATTGGGCATATCTGCTGCAAAAGACCTTTATAAAGTGTTAAAACGCAAAGACGTCACTTTGAGGACTGAGGTGCACATGACTCAAGCCATGGCATTTTCAATCACGTTGTAGTGAGCAATGAATAAGGAAGACTGGAAAAGAATTAAAGCATTTGGGTTATGGTGTTGGTGAAGAATATTAAAATTATCATGGGCTTCTGGAAGAACAAACAAATCTGTGTTGGAAGAAGTACAGTCAGAATGCTTCTTAGAAGCCAGGATGGCAAGACTTTGTCTCTCATACTTGGGACATATTATCAGAGGGACCGGTCTCTGGAGAAGAACATCATGCTTGTTAAAGTGGAGGGTCAGCAAAAAATAGGAAGACCTGCACCGAGATATATTGGCACAGTGGCATCAGCATGGGCTCAAATGTAACAGCTGTGCTGTTGACACAGGACTAGGCAGTGTTTCATTTTGTTGTGTACAAAGTTGCAATGAGTGGGAACCAACCTGACAGCACCTAACAACAACACTGCCCTAAATGTTACCAACCAGTGTATACCCACCAAGTGACGCTGTGGAAGAAAAACCTGACTATCCGTTATTCTAAAGATTGTGAGTGTGTGCCATCGAGATGGTCCCAACTCACAGAGACCCTGTATCGGGTTTCTGAGGCTATGTATGTATCTTTTGCAAGAGCAGAATTCCTCATCTTTCTTCCAAGGAGTGGCTGGAGAATTCTAACTGCTGACCTTCTGGTTAACAGCCCAACACATAACCCACTATGCCATCAGGACTCCTTTCTCTAAAGATTATAGCCATAAAAAACCCTATGGAATACAGTTCTACTCTTTAACACATGTATCACCATGGGTGAGAATCAACTCGATGGCAAGGGATTTTACTCACCCCTCTGTGGGGAGCATTTGATAATTCCATCTTTGTAGTGAGAGACTTAGTAAGTCAGCTTTCCACCAAGACCTATAGAACAGGGATTCTTCAGGTTTGGCAAGGGGTTTAGCCAAAGAACAAAAAATTTGTCAATAAAAATCAGTTGCCCTCCACCTTTACAGGTGACCATCTTTAAAACCACTTTGCATTGTGTCTGACTTGTTTTAAATGGAGTTTCTTGAATGTTCCCTGCCCATCTCAAATATATAACTCCTTGGAATTGAATGTAAATATAAATTTCTCTGTTTCTCTTGGTTCCGTTTCAAAGCTTTTCTTCCTCTTTCTGTACATTTTCTGCCTGCTTCAAAGAGGCTGGATTTTTCCCTTAGGTTAGAGGTCATTTCATAAACAAAGAGCACACCCGGGCCTCACCTCACTTCCTGATTGGACATTAAAGCTGCCCAGAGCTCATTACTCTCTTCCTTCCTTGTTGCCTGACCTAGCCGCTGCATAAGGCAACCGGCTAGGCACTGGCAGCCCTGCCCCATCCACCCTTTGTCCCTATGCCACTGTGGGCTGGGACCAGAACCTAAATACCACATGGGGCAGGCTAGAACTGACCCCACAGGGGCAAAGTTTAACAGCTGGTCATGCAAATAGCCAGCCCTGAAAGCTGAAACTAAGTCTTGCTTTCTCTTTTCACTAGGAAAGGGGCTTTATGCAAATTCTCTAGTGAAGTCCTTGGAGAAAGTGCTACAACCATTCTATTCTGGGGGTCTTTAAAGGACTGTCGTTAGCTCTGCAGTTAAAAGAGCAGCCAAGCCATGTTCACTGTGACATCCTGAACCAGGTGAACACAGAGCCTCCTGCTCAGCTGCCTCCCGCCCACAGAGTGCTTCACCCTGAAACCAGCATCTTTCTGAGAAAACTGTTCTCAAGGTTTTCCTTCAGAATGACCTGTGATTTGCAGAGCGTAGCGGTTACGAGTCGGGCTGCGAGCCACAAGGTCAGCAGTTTGAAACTACCAGCTGTTCTGTAGGAGAAAGATGAGGCTTTCTGCTCCCATAAAGACTTATAGCCTCGGAAACCCTGTACAGGGTCGCTATGAGTCGGAACCGACTCCACGGCACATAACAACAACAACAACAACACAAAAAGTTTAAGAAAGAATAGGCCAGGTTTTCCAGAATATTCTAATTACAAGTGAGCATGTCTGAGGATGCATACCTGGTTGGAGGAAATGAACAGGATAGCCTAGCCGTGAGCTAGAGCAGTGTCGGGTGGGCTGAAAACTCTGTTTCCGTTTGGGACTGTTGGTCTGTGCCCACGTAGACTAAAGTTTGAGATGAACAAGTGGGCCCACCTTGTGTGAAACTGGCATCCTATCTCCAGTCTCTGGTCACTGTCTGTTCAAGACATTTCCACATATGAAATCTCAGGCCATGATGCTCTAGGGCTGGTGTTACGCTGGTGTTACGCACTATACAGAATCCTCAGCAATGTTTATTATCCATTTAATCCTAAAATAACATGTAATGAATATAGTTATGGTGGGGTGGTGGTAATGGGCCATGGAGTCAGTTCCAACTCATAGCGACCCTGCATAGAAATACTACATTCTTAAATGTAGTATTTCTTAGATCATATGAAGAGTAACAAAAAAAAATTGTTTTGTAAAGACTTTCTCTGGCAAAAGTCTTTCTCCACTGAATGACATTAGTTACAATGTAATTAGTAACCAAAGCCTTTTTCAAATATTTTCCTTTTTTTTCCTTTAATTACTATTTCATTCTCCAAAAAGTTACTGATGTAGGTTCACAAATACTACTTACTGCAAATATTATGGTAAGTAGTATTTCTGAATATATAACTCAAACACTTGAAAATCTGATATCAGCAACTATCAAAACACCCTTAGCAACAAAAACCACAGCACATACTTATAGCAAGTGCTTGAGTACTTGTAGTGTGTGCCTGTAGCACAAATAGACAAAGCCATGTGACGTGAGGTGTCATTGCCCTAGATAACAATGACTGCTCTGATTAGGTTGCATTGAAGATTAAAAAAATAATAATTTAGCAGAGAATTTTAGCTTTGTAAGTATTTTGATTCATGAAACCTGGATTTACGTAAAATGTCTTTGTTGTTATTATTAACTACAGGGATATTTTTACAGTAAATAATAAATTTCTGCTGAAACACTGCACCAACATTTTATAAACTATCTTTTTTCTTTTTCAACTTTTTATTGTGCATTGAGTGAAGGTTTACAGACAGCTTTATCAACTTTTCATTCAACAAATCACACACTTTGTTTCATCTCAATAATTACAATCCCCTCTATGCAGAAACAAGTCACGCTGTTAACTACAGTTCGAAACTACCAGCCTTTCTGTGAAAGAAAGATAAGGCTTTTTGCTCCAATAAAGATTTACAGCCTTGGAAACCCTATATCAGGTCGCTATGAGTCAGAACCAACTACATGGCACACTACCACCATGCAGAAACAGTTATCTCCTGACTTAAGTTGGATTTTCTAGAGAAGCAAAACTAGTGAACCCACACCACACATACACATATGTTTATATATACACACATGTTGTTGTTGTTGTTGTTGTTGTTAAGTGCTGTCAAGTCGATTCCAACTCATAGCAACCCTATATAGGGTTTCCAAGGAGCAACATGAAGGTGAGTAAAAAATTATGCACACTCCAGTTGTATTGTATAATGTATAATAATATATAATATATATATATATATATAATGTCCTTCCACATATCCACTTCCACAGCTGATGACAACATTGAGCATGCACATGAAATGAATAGACAAGTGACAGTGAATTATGTGGCAAATCATAAATCATTTGCAAATCAGCCATAACTCTGCCTATGAAATAATTCATGACAGACTTGAGCTTCGAAAAGTTTAGTGAACTGGGTCCCCAAACACCTCACAGAAGAGCATAAACAGAAGCGTTTAGACATCTGCAAACAAAATTTGAACCGATACCTGAAGGAAGGTAAAAATTTCTTTTAAAAAATCATTACTAGTAACCAGACATGGATTCATCACTATTAGCCTGAGAGGAAATGGCAGAGTATAGAATAGAAACATCCTCAATGACCGACCAAGAGAAGGTTCAAAAGTCAACCATCAGATGAAAAATTGATGCTTACAGTTTGCTGGGATTCTCAAGGACCAGTATTGGAAAACTATTAGGAAAAATTGTTCAACAATCAACAGTACTTGTAACAGTGAGATGCTTACTGAAGAGCTGAAGCCTATACTTGGGGTTAAACGCATAGGATTGCTATCCAAAGGTATTGTGATCTTCCATGACAATGCACGTCCACACACCTCTGCCCACACTGTTGACACTCTGCAAAAACTTCATTTTGAGGTGTTAAAGCATCCTCCCTGTAGTCCTGATCTTGCTCCAATGGACTTTTACCTGTTTGGTCCCCTGAAAGCAGCCCTTGAGGACAAAGATTCACCTCTGATGAAGAAGTGAAGACAGCAGTGCATTCATGTCTTGCAACTCAGATTAAAATATTTTTTAATAAGGGAATACGAAAGCTTGTTGTCAGATGGACAAAGTGTAGTGAAAAACAAGGAGATTATATCGAAAAATGATGTATTTATCTTTTCTAGAAGTTGATCAAGATAAATTCTACAATCAGAGTGTGGGGTAAATTTTGACTCACCCTTTTATATATAAAAAGAAATTTATTATAAAGGAAATGGCTTATAATTGTAGTAGAGTTCCAGGTCCCCAGTAGAAAACATCCATTATATTAGAAGCAGGCCACACCCCCACGGAAACATCCTTTCAATTGATTGGCTGCTCATGACCACTCATCATAGAGTTAACTATGCCTGTATTGGGTTTCATCACCATGGTAATAAGCACACCTCAACTACCAAACCAACCCAGTCAAGTTAGCACAAAACCCTAACTATTACATCTAGCTTCCTGCCTGTGGTTCCTATTTGCATTCCACCCACCTTCTTATTCCTTCTCAACTTTGTCTTTAGAAAAAATGTTCCCCTTTTGCTTTTGAATGATTGACCATTCCCATGGTGAGTATACCTTAGTGAGTATAGTGGTGTTGTTGACCTTTCTATAAACCTTGGCTGAAAATTGGGCTATGAGGTTGAGTGTCTTTCTAGACCTAAGGGATTGTTAAGAGTTGCAGTCTCTGGTTCCTTCAGTATCTTTCTGACCAGTAAATCCAGTGTTTTGTTTTGTTTTGATTAAATACTTTTGTGTTTTATTCCACATTTTCTCTCACTCCATCAGGGACCTTATAATGTGATATCCCTTTCAGAGTAGCTGATAGTGGTAGCCAGGCACCATCTAGCTTTTCTAATCTCAGAGCCGTGGAAATGGATATTCACATGCTCCTTGTAGTCCATTGGACTAATTCATTTCACGCATCCTCAGTTCTCATCACAATTATTTCTTCTGCACAAGGAGAGATCAATAACTCTATCTTAGACGGCCGCTCATGAACTTTGGTGTCATCCTCTCTGACTGTGTCACCCGGTGCTGTCTACAGCCCCTGCACTCTCTAGTGATGTGACTGGCCCCAGGATCCAGCTCTTGTCCCTGGTGTTCTCCTTCCTCTGAGATGATGTGAGGGAGGGAGAGCTGACTTGAATGAGCTGTGGAACATACTGTCAGGCAGTTGTTGTCCAGGGAAGGATGGGGTGGGGTTCAGGAGCCCTGGTTTCAGGCATGAACCTGACACTACTTGTGCAATGACTTAGCTCTCCAGCTTCATGCCCCCATGTTCCCTCCCACCTCTATCATTCTATGAAATGTTGCTTTCTTCCTCCATTGATTAATGCACAGTGCCTGCTATCTTATTACTCACTATCCATTTCCTTGGAAAACAGTCTCTTTATAAGCATAATAGCCATAAATTCCGAATCTCTGGGATCATATTA
Organism: Chrysochloris asiatica; assembly: GCF_000296735.1. Taxonomy (NCBI): domain Eukaryota; kingdom Metazoa; phylum Chordata; class Mammalia; order Afrosoricida; family Chrysochloridae; genus Chrysochloris; species Chrysochloris asiatica. The sequence continues at coordinate 1,935,019 of NW_006408672.1, read as the reverse complement.
GTGATATTGTATGATGTCACCTAAAAGGTTTAATTTTAACATCACCCAGTAAATGACTGGGTGAGTTAAGTGAACTAAGTGAGTCCCAATATCGATACATACAGTCTCTGCACATGCACCCATCAAAAACTATGAGCTAGGAGACCGCTTGCTGACAGGGGGTTAGAAAGAACAAGTTGTAAAACAAAATAGATAGCATGGTCTCAACTTTACCTTTTAAAATTAGGGAGGGTGGATAGACAGACAGATGGAGAGGAGAGAATACACTGAAGTAGGTGAAGGCAGAGATCAAAATCTAGAATGATACATATCAATGTGTCAATATAATATGAAATATAAAATTTCATTTTAAAGTAATGTTATAGATAATTTTTTAATTCCTCTCCTTTGAGATTCTTTGTGCTCATATACTTCCTATATTTTCTACACTGATCATATATTTTGTATCCTGAAAAATATATTTAAAACGTAACTAATTTGACCATGGATCTGTAAATGACAAAGCACAGCAACCCTGCGTGGGATCTCCACTTCATGCCCCAGTCTCTTCCCCAGATCTACTCATTTTTCAGATCAGAGTCTATATTACATGTCCCCACCTGTTCTCCAGATCCATTCACTTTCTAGAATGTTCTACCTCTCATGTGTTAACAAGATTGAGGTCCTTCTTGCTACAGATGTTTGAAACTTACATTTTCTCACTTCGGTGTCCTTGTGGCAGACCCCACAGATACAACCCCACCATGGCATCTCCAAAGTAGAGTGAATACCTTCAAGTCTGAGGCTTCTCAGAAATGCGCCCGCCCCCTCAGAAGCCACAGTGAGCCTCTGAAAGTCCAGATGCAAACTGTAGAAGGTTTGTGTGACATGTGTTTTCTCAGAAGACGACTGATGGCATGCATCAACTCCTTAAAGGGGTCCCTGATTCAAGAAAACACTCAACGCACCAGCTTTCAAAGGAGAGACTCTTGTGGTTAGATGCCATCAAGTCAGCTCCAAGTGATAACGAGCCGGTCCGTGTACAACAGAACAAAACGTTGCCTGGGCCTGTGCCATGCTCACAATCAGTGCACGCGAGTTCATTGTTTGCAGCCACTGTATATTTTGTGTGTCTTCTATTGAGGAGGCTTAGCTCCCAGTACTGTATCAAACTTTGTTTAGTTGTGCTCCTTAGTGTTTTCATTGGCTAATTCTCAGAAATAGATTTCCCGGCCTTTCTTCCAGTTTACATTAGTCTAGAAATTCCATTAAAATCTGCCCACCATGAATGGCTGCTGGTATTTGAAATAGCATGGTATAGCTTACTGCAACCCAGCAACACACAGACCACCACAAAAGGAAACACTGGCAGAGATGTAGCAGCCTCTTGTGAGCAACTAATGAAGGATAAGGTAGGCTCCTCAGGTTCTCCAGATTCCCTGAATGATAGTGCAGATGCAGGAGCAGAGCATCTTGACCCTACCATGTGGACAGACGGCCCTGTGAGTATTTCCCCTGTATTAGTCTCCTAAGGAGTCCTGCTTATGTAACGGTTACGTACTCAGCTGCTAACCAAAAGCTTAGCAGTATGAACCCACCCAGAGACTCTTCCAGAAAAAGACGTGGTGATCTTCTCCTATAAAGATTGTTGTTGTTGTTGTTAAGTACTGTTGAGTCAGTTCCAACTCATAGTGACCCTATATAAGGTTTTCGAGGAATGGCTGGTAAGTCTGAACCACCGACCTTGCAGTTCAAACTAACCTTGCTGTCCAGTGCTTATCCTACAGTGCCACATCAGGATGTTTAATGAAGCTTGCAGCCAGAAAGATTACAGCCTGGAAAACCCTATGGAACAGTTCTACTCTATCATATAGGATCACTGTGAATTGAAATGGATTTAGCAGCACTTAAAAACAGCTTAGTCTGTTAAGGAGACTATAATAAAGCGACAAGAAAACTCCACAAATGGGAGCCTTTTTAAAACAGGTGTCATGTGCTTACTGTTCTGGAAGCTAGAAGTCCCACCTAGGGCATTGACTCTAAAGAGAACGGTCCTTCTGTATCTTTCTGAAGGTAATCCTCACTCACATAGTCCTTCCCCTCTGGGTGTGTGTCTCTATGTCTGTCCTGCTCTTTTTGTAAGACAATACTCAGAAAACATTAGGTCTAGGACCCACCCTACTCCAGGATGGACTCAGACATACCATCCATCGTAATGGCCATGTTGCATTCTGTTATACATAAGGCCAACTCAATGCCAACTCACACCAGCTACTCTACTTTGACTTCATGTTAACTTCATTGATAATATCTTCAAAGCCTCTGTTTCAAGCAAGGTCACGTTCACAGGTACAGGGATTATTAGGATTTGAACATCACATTGGGGGAAGCACAATCCAACCCCTGCTCTCTAACTATCTTGATGGAGGAGAGTAGGAAAAGGCTTCTAAACTTTACATAGAGTCACCAGACACAGGGTAAGCCCTAGAGTCCCAGATCCAAATATCGGACTCCTCAGAGTCCTCATCACTTTGGGCAGAAAGAAGCAATGTCCTCACGCAGTGCATCCCCCAGTTAGCCCTTGACACTGGAGATGCTTAGAAAGCCCAGCTCTGGGGCTCTGCCCTGGGAGAGTTTCTCCCAGACATGCACAGAGAGCTGGCAGCAGCTCCCTGGGGGTGGGAGATAATTGTTTGATAGTCAAAAGCCACTGGGTTGTTTTGCTTTTCTTGCAGAAATCCTTCATGTTTTATTTTTAGCAGTTATTCAGAGCCAAGCTTGGGGCAAAGGGGGAATAGAGTGAAAATTATAAAGCAAATAAAACTTTTTTATGACTTAGGAACTGACTTCTCATCTAAAGACCATTTTAAAGGGCTTGCTTCCTGGCAGTGCTTCTGGGCTAAATGTACAGTATGAGTATCTTGAAATTTGATCTTTGTCGGGAGTAAAACACATTTGTTTTTTGCTGAAAAATTATTTCCTGACTTTGGGACACAACTCTGCCGTGGGACTCCATGAATGTCATCAAACCCAGGTTAATTTCGCCTGTTTATTTCTCATCTATTTCAAGTCAACAGTTTCTCCTGGTTAATTGCTCTCTGTGGGGGGCTATAAATGACACACTTTTATCTTAATGAGATTTTAATCCTTGCTGGGAAGTCTTGTGGCTTTTCTGAACATTTCTCTGAATTTTAATGTGCAGTGTGGCCACATTTTCCCCCTTTTCTTTTCTTTTTGGAATAAAAGACTTCTTTGTCCCATGTCCTCAGCTGGTGCTCAGGGGTAAGAGAGAGAAAGCAAGAAGTGGGTGCAACTTCCTCAAAAAGCTGGAAATAGAAATACCGTATGACCCAACAATCCCTCTACTTGGTATATATCCCCAAGAAATAAGAGCCATAACATGAGTAGATATATGCACACCAATGTTCATAGCAGCACTATTCACAATAGCAAAAAGATGGAGACAGCCTAAGTGCCTATCAGTGGAAGAATGGTTAGACACATTTTGGTTCATACACACAATGAGATACCATGCAAAATTTAATATAATGATGAATCTGTGAAACATCACATAACATGGGTGAACCTGGAGGGCATTATACTGAGTAAAATTAATCACAAAAGGACAAATATTGTCTGAGACCACTATTGTAAAAACTCAAGAAAAGGTTTTCACGTTAAGAGAAACAGTCTTTGATGGTTACCAGGAATGGGAAGGAAGGGAGAGTCATTCATTGGCTAGAGGGTAGACACATGTTAACTGGGATGACAAGGAAGACAATATACAGCAGGAGGAGGTTGACAAAAGAATGATGAAGACAGGTGAAGACACAAGGAGGAATGCAAGAGTTAAAGGGGATAGAGGTGGTGGCGGTGTTGTTAAGTGCCTTCAAATCAGTTCCAATTCATAGTGATGTTGTATAGGGTTTCCAAGGAGCAGCTGGTGAGTTTGAACCACCACAACACAACCCTGCAACAACAGTGTTCTACAGGTGGATACGTAGGCAGATACTGGCTGAACTGGTATGGGTTGATACAGTGGGAATATAACCACAAATATTTAAGAGTTTAAAAGAGGATGTTTGTACTTACCTTTGGGTATTTCCCTTTGCTCCAAGCACACCTATGAATGTGGTGGATATAAAGTGGACAAAATGTTGAAAGCTTCTTGGTCATTACTAAATACCTTAAGGTAACAAGTTGCTGGGATTGAGGGCTCAAGACCATAGTCTCAAGGAGCACCATGGTAAATTAGCATAACATAGTCCACAAAGACAATGCTCTACATCCTACTTTGGTGAGTAGCATCTAGGATCTTAAAAGTTAACAAGCACCCAGGAAACATCAAGGTCCCCTTGATGGTCAGGTTTCCTCAGTGCAAACCCCCTTCCAAGACTAAGACTCAATGGGAATACACACTGTGATTGGTGACCACTCTCGACACCGATAAGGGGAAGTGAGGGAAAAACATCAATGAAGC
>NW_006408672.1:1919805-1929915 GCF_000296735.1 Chrysochloris asiatica | reverse complement strand
CGGAGGTCCCTAGGACCATCAAGGGAGAAGAGCAGAGAGCGGGACCCTACCCAGAGAAGCAGTGATGCCTGAAATGGAGCCAGAGATGATGACGTGGAGCAATGGAGCAGCTGAAGACTTTAGATCCAGAGAGGGAGAGCGACTGTGTGCCGACGACCTGGGGGATACAGGGGGAATGATTGCATGGAGGGGATTGTAACCATGGCAATGAGATGATATACAATAGATTGAGTGTAAAACCAATGTTCTCCCATGTAAACTATCACATAATTCACAATAAAACATTAAAAAAAAAAAAAAAGTTAACAAGCAGCTGTCAAAGGTACACCTATTGGTCTCTTCATGTGAAGAAGGAAAAAGAGTGATGAAAATTGAAGATGCTTGGAATCAATTAGTCCAGTGGACCAATGGAACATGTGAACATCTGTCTCCATGACTCTGAGACCAGAAGAACTAGATGGTGCCTGGCAATCACTACCAACTGCTCTGAAAGGAATCACATTAGAATGTCCCAGTAGAGTGAGGGATAGTATGGAACAAAACTCAAAATTGTAAAAAAAAAAAAAGAAAATCTAGACTTACTGGTCAGGCATCCTGGTGTGGCACGGTAGGATACTGGACTGCTGAACACCAGGTTGGCAATTCAAACCCACCAGTCATTCCTCGAAAACCCTATACAGGGTCACCGTGAGTGAGAACCAACTCAATGGCATTTAACAACAACAACATTGGTTGGAAAAACACTGGAGGGACCCAAGACAGTGGCCCCATGCCACCCTTCATGTCTGGAATAGAACTCACCTTTGTGGCCAAATTGTCAACCATGCAGCAGCTAAGTATACTGGCAGGACAACACATGACTCAAGATCAAAAGGGCAACCTGAGGACAAGGTTCCAAAGGGTTGGGAAGGAGGGGGGAGTGGAACTAGGAATCACAAGGAGGAACTAGGGTAACTGTTGTTACATGAAGAGACTTGCAATCACTGAGATGAAACATAGTGTGGGATTGGGGGGATGTAAAACTAATCATCTGCTCTGTAAACCTTCATTCAATTCACAATTTTAAAACTTTCCAAAAAGAAAAGAAATGAGTTCAAGAAGGCTCGCGAGAATCTTGGGAAGTGGGCATAGAGGAGGAAGCTCAAGCCTGTACAAATTGCACCGGTAGATGCAATAGTTCAAATTTGACCATGGCCCTGCTTGCAATGACAGCAATGTGAACTGAGCTGAGCTGTGGGGGCAGGGGGTGTTTGAATACTAGGCAGGAGTGAGGACCATTGCTTGGCACCAGGTTTCCACCCGGGATGCACTGACCCCCTAAATACCTTGCAAGCCCCTCCTTGTGTACCCATGGTAACCCTGTCCTTGTTTCTCTTTGTCGCCAGTGGAAGGTCTCAAGGTGGTGGATATTGAGAAATGCAAAAGCGACATTAAGAAGATGAGGGAGGAGTTGGCAGCCAGAAGTAACAGGTAAGGTCTGTGGGGGAAGTCTGCAGGCAGAAGGAGAGCTTGGGAGTTTCAGTTGCCTAAAAGAACAGTTGGTACAATTCTGTTTGGTTCTGGTCTATAGAAGCAGAGTCTGGAGGCAGCCCCAGCCTACTTAAGATCTGCTTTTCAAGTGCAGCTTTCTTGTGATAAAAGACAGTTTATGGCAGATTGAGGCTAGGAAGATGACCTCATATAAAAGAGATGTAATCTTCCCACAGATCAAAGCATTAGATATTCAAAAGAAGTTAACATCTATTTTTAAATAAAGGGGACAGTAAAGGGTGTTTGGCTTCAAAGGATTACTGCCCTAGTGTACCCCAGAAACCCTACTCTTGTCTGGAAGACCCCACAACACAAAGATTGAAAATCACATGTCAGTGCTCCTGGAGAGCCAGTGGAAGATGGCTCAAACTGCCATAATTGGTGAAAAATACCCACACTTCACTGTATCCATCAAAAGTTGTGAATTTTGTAAAAGGACCTTCTACCTAAATCACTGGAGTCCTGAGGTGATGTGGATTAATGCGCTGGACTGCAAGGTCATTTGAACCACTAGGTTGGCAGTTCAAGCTCACCAGCCACTCTTCAGAAACCCTATACAGGGTCGCTATGGGTCAGAACCAACTCTATGGCACTTAACAACAACCTAGATCACTGTCAAGAAAATGTGTAGAGATGATGTCTGCATGAATGATGTTCAGGTTGAGGATGGAGGTACATATTAATAACAAAATGATAATGCTGATGGTAGCAATAGTGGTGATGATGGTAGTGGTGATGGTGGTGATGATGGTGATAGTGGAGATGGTGGTGATGATGGTGGTGGTGGCAATAACGCATGCATTGAGCACTTCCTGTGTGGGCTGCTATGCTGAGTGCCCTATGCGGATCACCTCACACTGGTTTGATGCCCTGCCTTTTTCTTCATGCTCATAGCTACCATCCAGAAACCAAGTGATTCTAATGTGGCTCATCATGCCCTCTCCCCCCCTCACCCCCCACCAGAACACCATACTATTAAATCACTGCTCAAATTCCTGGCAGCCTCAGAAAGCTTCTCGGGACACTGTGGGATTTCACAGGAACCCACGAGCATACACACAGCCTGTACAAATGTCCTTAAAGACCTTGAGGTCACTTAACAGATGGAAGATCATTTCCTGACTATAAAATCGAGGGCGAGCCTACTGAAGGAAAAGGGTGGCAGCATGGAATACTGGCACGGGCAGGAGGTCAAGGGAAAGTTGCTGCTGGGCTTGGTTCCCACGGAGTGCATCTTGGTGGCTGCAGGTAACAGATGGACAGAAGGAAGGCTGGCCGGAAGTGGTACTTTTCCAGTCAGGTCAGGAGGGCTATGTGAACTGCGCCACATTTTATTATACTGAATTGTGAACAATTTGAATTTAGGGACGTCTCATTCTATTTGGTTTGGGAGAAGTTGGAGCAAAGGAGTTTGGGACCACAGAAAATTGTGAGTGAGTGACTCATCTTCATCATCCTCATAATAGGAGGTTCTTTAAGGGGTGAGGAATAGGGTTCCTCACAGAACTTAAAGCAAGAGCCCAGAGGTAAGTTGCACAGGGGTCAGCCTGGGACCCAGCTGGGCAGCCAGAAAGATGTTCAGCCCTGGGGACCCCTGGACATCAAGGTGCCCTCAGCTCAGGACCTTCATAGCTCTATTAGTGAGGCTCAGCCTCACCCACTGGCTGCCACTTGCCTCTGCTGCAAGTACTGGACCTTCATCCGTGCACCCTTTTCTCTGACCCAATGAGACACTCCAACTAGCCAGGCACTACTTGCTCTGTGCTCCACCTTGCCAGGGACTCTGACCAGCAGCCGTGGCCAGGTGTGCAGCCAATAGGCTGGTGGGCTGGCATGACACACATCAGGACCACATTTTCAGAGCTCCCTGCCCCATAACTCAAAAAGCGGTGTCTTCCAGGCCTTCCAGTCTAATGGAGCGATGTCTCAGCCACACATTCACATGTCCTGCAAAGCTGGAACATGACAAATGTGCCTCCTTAATCCGAACAGGAAAACCACTCATATATTTAGAGGGTAAAAAAAACCCCAGCATCCTGGGCTCTGGTCCAATCCATAACGACATCCACCACCCCAGACCCTCTCCCACAGTACATAACACCTCAACCCCATACAAATAACCTTCGCCTTTGCTTCCTGTAAAATAAGTTCAGGTAGAGCCCCGTGAGCCATGTGGGGTATGGGACCTTCTGTCCTCACAGATGTTTGTTGGGGTTGCATTGTGATTGGATGTGTGAGCTGTGGAGGATTGTTACACTGTGACTCCGTGTGCTGCAGGGGGCAGAAGTCCTTTCCTATGTGTTTGAGAGAGCAGAGGGAACACAGGAGCCAGGCAGGCATGGAACCAAGTCTGTGCCCCCAGGAATGGCTACTGAGTGGAAGATAGTGACCCAATTTCTCCACACCACCATAGCACAGTAGGGTCTCAGGACTTGGGTGGATCTGAACCTGCCTTTTGTGGCCAGGCCTCAGATTATTGTCAGGTATACAACAACCGCTGGAACAGGCTGCCTAACCCTGGGACTCCCCTGATAGTCTCACCATTTTCCTGTCTACCCATATACAGTGCAGGGGCCAGGCCTTACGGAGAGGCTGTCTTCAGTATCCATACCATGCCTTACTCCAGTGCTGCCCCCCCCCCCCCCCCGCAATGGTGTCCTAGGTCACAGAGACTGTAACAACCTGGAGGACAATGAAGGGCTCTGGGAGTCTGTAATCTCTGCTTTTAACCCAAACTAATGGCCCTTGGCCAGACTGAGTCTCAGGAGAGGAAAGAGTAGGGATCCCAGGAAATAAATGAAAGTGAAAACAAGCTCCAAATGAAATAAAAAGAAAAAACCTCACTACCCTGCATGGTGAATGAGGAGGATGTCTGTTTCCATGGCAACAGGGTACAAAGGGAGCAGTGGGTCTGGGCAGAAAGGTTATAGCAGGGTCTCCAGTCCCACCACACAGGCACCTTATCTGCTTCCGCACTGGGATTTCAGGGTAACGTTGGATTCCAGCTGTGAAACCATGTCACTTGGTGATAGTTTTGGTATCCCTCCTGGGAAATGTAGACTTACATATACTACATGTGTGTACTTGTTTATACCAAAAAAAAAAAAAAAAACCCAACTCATGGCACCCTCATGTGTGCCAGAGTAGAGCTACTATAACGTGTTCAATGGTTGATTTTAGAGAAAAATCAGAGACCTTTCTTCTGAAGCTCCTCTTGTTGTTAAGTACCGTTGATTTAGTTCTGACACGTTGTGACCCGTAGAGGGTTTCCAAGGAGCAGCTGATGGGTTTGAACTGCTGACCTCACAGTTAACAGTCCAGGGCTTATCCTACAGTGCCACACTAGGACTCTGAATTGCCTCGGTTGTTAAGTGCCGTCAAGTTGGTTCCAACTCATAGTGACTCTCTAAAGAGTTTCCAAGGAGCAGCTGGTGAGGGAACCCAACCTTGTGCTTCAAACCGACCTTACAGCACATAATCCTACAATGCCACACCAGGACTCTGCAGTGCCTCTGAGGGAACTAAAATTTCCAACCTTTTGGTTATTAGCTGAGTGCTTAACCATCTTCACCACCCAGGGACTCCTAAGTGTTTCAACAAGAGAGGTAAAAGACAGAAAAGCCCTGATAATAATGCTATGCATTTTAATTACACAGATAGACCAAGGCCATCAGTGCTCACAGATATGTAAATGGCCTTTCTCATTTACTGGAGTGATAATGGAAGTCCTTTTATGGGTACATTTTATTGGATCCTTCATTTTGTTATTCTTTGTTAAAATGCCCCTCTACATAGCAAATTGATGACGCAACTCTGAGGATTTCTGCAAGTCGTGAGTCCGGGAAATGAACAATAATATGCCAAGGAATTATACGAAAAGCTTTTTTATCCAACAGGAATAGATTTACCATTCTGCGTTTGCAAGCAGTATGTTGTTGTTGTGTTGTTAAATGCCACTGAGTCATTTCTGACTCATAACGACCCTGTAGAGGGTTTGAACCATCAGCCAGGTGGTTAGCAGCCCAGTAAAACTTCCAGAATATACTGATGAAGAAGGAAGACCAGCTGCTGATTTAATGATGCCCCAATTTAAATCTCCCAGATGTCTTCCTGTTACGTTACGTTGTTAAGTGCCACTGAGTTGGTTCCAACTCACAGTGACCCTGTGTAGGGTTTCTGAGGCTTTAAATCTTTGCAGGAGTAGAAAGTCTCATCTTTCTCCCACTGAGCAACTGGTGGACTCAAACTGCTGGCCCTGTGGTTCACAGTCCAGTGTATGGAGCTACTGCACTCCCCTTTCTATGTATTGTTGTTGTTAAGCCCATCAAGTCTGTTATGCCTCACAGCAATCCTACATAGGATTTCTGAAGAACAGCTGGGAGTTTGAGCTGCCAGCCTTGTGGTTCAAACCAACTTTTCAGTCCAGTGAATTATCCTGCAATGCCACCCCAGGACAGATAATTATTTTTGGAAACAAATTTTAAAATATTGTTTTGTAATCCTTTTTCACTTACTACATTGATCTGATGTGATTATCCTACATGTTGTGAATCCTGACTTCTATATTAATGGAGTCCTGGTGTAGCACTGTGGGTTAATACTGCAAAGCCATTTCAGCAGCAAAGGTCGGTGGTTCAAGCTTACCAGCTGCTCCTTAGAAACCCTATACAGGGTTGCTATGGATTAGAACCAACTCAGTAGCACTTAACAACAACAACAACATGATGTTAATGGGGAATGTGGTGGCTCTATAGGATAAGCACTGGACTGCTAACCACAAAGTCAGCTGTTCAAGCCCACCAGCCATTCTGAAGGAGAAAGATTTATAGCATTGAAAACCCTATACAGGGTCACTATGAGTCAGAACCGATTCTACGCCACTTAACAACAAAATGACAACAATATTGAGAACCATAAGTAAATTAAATTGTAAGCAATGCATAGCTTATAGATTTTTCCAGAAAGTAATGCATCCGCACTCATTATTAACCTACCATGTGATCGTTTGTCCTCCTAGCTTGAAAGATTTTCTTCATCTTCTCTTGCAGTACTAGTGCTTTGTGAACATTTGTTGTTGTTAAGTGCTGTCAAGTCGGTTCTAACTCATATCAATGCTGTACAGGGTTTCCAAGGAGACAACCTTGTGGTTCAAACCAACCTTGCAGTCCCGTGCTTATCCTATAGCGTTCCACCAGGACTCCAAGTGAGCACAGTGTAGGCAGTGTTTGCAGGTTTTGTTTGTTTGTTTTTTTCACTTAAAATTCCCTTATTTCAAATAATATTCATACTTACTTTAATGATAACAGAATAATCCATCATGTTGATGTACCATAATGGTTTAAATTATTTCTTATTTGGGAACATTTAGGTAGATTCTTGTTTTGGATTTTGTAGCAACAAATTATATATTGCAGTGACGCTCTTTGTACAAGGAGCTCTTTGCTTGTGTTTAAGGCTTTTCCTAAGATAAATTTCCCAGAGTAGACAGGCAGCCTTAAACGATATTAATTTTTTTATCACTCTTTCTATATGAAGGGACTTCAAGAAGTTCATGGAAAAATTCCATTATCTTTTCATTCCATTTTTCTATGAACTTTTTGAAGCCCCCTCATATAGTATTAAATTACTCTCCCCCAAAACTATATTTTATTGATAAATAGCAGTATCTGCTGCTGCTGCATGTGGCACAAATATTCCCCACCACCACCCCCCTCCTACCAATCCAGGTGTGAATGGATCAACAAAATGTGGTGCATATGAAATGGAATACTGCTTAGCCTTAAAGAGATAGGTAATTCTGTTACATGCTACAGTATGGATGAATCTGGAAACTAGTATGCCACGTGGAATAACAAGACACAAAAGGAGAAATACTGTATAACCTCACTTACATAAAAAAAATTCTTAGAACAGAAAAATGCCTACTAGAGACCAAAGTTCATGAGTGGTTACCAGGGGCTGGGGGAAGGGGAAACTAGGAAGTTATTGCTGAAGGGAGACAGAGGTTCTGCTTAGAGTGGTGAGGGGCTTTGGGAAATAGGTGGTGGTGATGGGTACACAGCATGGTGAATGTGCTTCATACCATGAGTTGGGCACAGAAATGTTTAATGTTTTCTTATATATGTTTTACTACAACTAAAAATAGAAGATTGAAGCGATAATGTCAGAAATAATCTTCCTCTTTCTTTTCAGAACCAACTGTCCCTGTAAATACAGTTTCCTGGATCACAACAAAAGGCTGACACCTCGGCGTGACATCCCACCATATCCCAAGGTAAAATTGAAATCCTGACTCTGAAGAAATTAACCATCCCTATCCACAGCCTGTACCCTACGCCTAGCCAGCCAGGCCTCCTGGCCGGCCCGCTGTCTGCACATCTACAAACACACTCTGGGCTGCCAGCGCTGCTATTTCTCTCAGGCAGAATGTTTTTTTCTCTTTGACATTTGTTTAGGAAAAAGGATCCCAGACCATAGTTTACACTCTGCAAGGAGACAGTAGCGCCTCACTGCTGTCTGCCCCAGCCCCTACCTCAGACTCATAAATGGTTTTTACACTCCAGTGTTAGCTTAAATAGCAAATCTTAAATATACTTTTTTAAGTTCGCTTCATTGGATCTCTCGTTCCTGAGTAACATATATGTATGGTTATTATGAAGAAGGTTAGTACTTGGCACAAAAGATTTCTCAACTATAAGAGAACCAGCCCTTTTCAAAGTGGCTGTGCCCTGGGAATTAAGGGGGATTCTTTCCCGTCAACTAAGACAATGGTCTCATGATTTTGGCAGCATACTGGTATGAGTGAGACTGTTCACCTCAAGGTCAGCAGTTCGAAACTACCAGCCGTTCTGCGGGAGAAAGATGAGGCTTTCTGCTCCCGTAAAGATTTACAGTCTCGGAAACCCCTGTACAGGGTCGCTGTAAATCGGAACCGACTCCACGGCACATAATCACCAACACCACCACTATCACAGCAATGCCTTCAGCTGATGAATGCATGAACGTCTGGTCCAATCAGTATTGAATTTACTCTTGAGCTAAGATGAGAGTCTCCACAAAGGGTGGAAGCCACCTAAGTGTCTGTCAACAGATGAATAAACAAAGTGTAGGCTGTCCAGCTTAGGGGCCACTGAGCTTATGTCAATGGTGATGTGGTGTCCAATCATTTGGAAATAAGGATGAGAAGTGTTGCACAGTTTGAAGAATGTAAACAGTGTCACTGAATTATGTAAAAATTATTGAGTTGGTATTTGTTTTGTTATGTATATTTTCAACACAATTTTTATTTTATTTTTTAATGTGATCTATCCAGACATTTGAGAGAAAGATGAGACTTTCTGTTTCCACAGAGATTTACAGCCTTGGAAACCCTATACAGGCTTGCTATGAATCAGAACTGACTTCACGGCATTTAACAGCAACAACAATCCAGACAATGGACTATTACTTAGCCATAAACTCAAATGATATACTGATACAGATTCCCATGGTGATAAATCTTGAAAATATGCTGAGTGAAATAAACCAGGCGCCAGAAGATAAATATTGTATGATCTCGCTTATATGACATATCTAACTAGACAAATGCAAAGGAAAAGAAAGGTTAATGGTTAATTTGGCTAGGAGAAGGGAGTAGTGAGGAGTTTATTACTAACGGGGCACAAAGTTGCTGTTTGGGGTGATAGAAAGCTTTAGAAAATAGCAGTGATGGTTGCACACTACAGTGAATGTAATTAATACCATGGATGGGTGCCCCTGAAAATGTTATGGTTTTTGTGATATGTATTTTATCATAATTTTTTTTTTTAAGGTTAGGGCTTCCTGCATGTGATCTGCGGTTGTACAATCCTATGAATGGGATGAAAGAAATGAGGCTGTTCGATCCTAGATCCTAGGATCTGAGCAGGCAGCAAAGAGACTCTCAGCGCCCCCTGTTGGCCACAAGTACCCATCAGTCAGCACTCTTCCCCACTTGACTCTGAACACACCAAAACCCAAGGACATTGAATTGATTCTGGCCCATGGCGATGGCCCCATTCAGGGTTTTCAAGGCTGCACATCTTCACAGGAGCAGACAGCCTCATCTTTCTCCCACAGAACAGCTGGTGGGTTTCAGCCAACACCCATGCATTAGCAATCCAGTGCCTAACTCACAGTGCCAACAGTATCTTCTCTGAGGATTTCAGAGTAGTGCCCTTGTCTATAAGAAAATCCGGCCTCATTCTCTAATGATCCTGCCCCAGAGAATCACAATGCTCAGCCTCAATCCAAAATAAAAAGTTCAGTCCTCAGATCATCACTTTAAAAGAAAAAAAAGAGAGAGAGACCTAGGAGAAGCCTGCATCTGATTCCGAACAATTTTATTGTCTTCTGTCTAAAACGGTAGCCACTTGCTTCTTATGACAATTGAGCTTTAACAGCAGTGTTCGTAGAACCAGCCTCAGGCTTCAGTCCTAACGGCAAGCTGTACTGTGTCAGCTCACAGCTAAAACCAGTGATGGGTGACCAAAGACAGAAACTCAAAATAGCTCCGACCCGGCATTTGATGGATGCCAAATGTTTTTCTTTTTCTTAAATTCA
>NW_006408672.1:1903282-1919700 GCF_000296735.1 Chrysochloris asiatica | reverse complement strand
AGCTACAGAGTACTGTGGATCTTGACAAATTTATATAGTCACATGGAGTCCTGGTGTGGCACTGTGGATTAATGCACCAGACTGCAAAATCATTTGAACTGCAAGATCGGCGGTTCAAACTCTCCTCAGAAACCCTATACAGGGTCACTATGGGTCAGAATCAACTCGACAGCACTTAACAACAACAATATAGTCACATGGAGTGTATGGGTAGTTACTGCATGTAGGCTACTAGCCCAAAGGTTGAAGGTTGAGTCCAGCCACAGGCACCATGGAAGAAAGGCCTGGTGATCAACTTCTGAAAAATCAGTCATTAAAAAGCTTGTGGAGCAGTTTTACTCTGATTCACATGGGGTTGTTATAAGTCAGAGCTGACATGACTGCAACTCATATACGTATATATATAGAGAGAGAGTCATATATCCTATGCCACATTGAAGGTGTGGATCATTTCCATTGCCTCTGAAAGTTCCCTCAGGCCCCTTTGCTGTCTCTTCCCTTTTCTTCCACGCATTTTCTCGTGGTGACCACTGATGAGATTTCTGTACCTATAGCTTTTTTCCTTCCTAGAATTTTTATAGAATGTAGGCTTTGGTCTGGATGCAGGTATGTTTCAGAGGGGAACAAAGAGAAAATGGAGGAAACACCATCATGGAAATCCAAAGTCACCAGCTGTTGTACCAGAGACAGAAGCCCACAGGTTCCCTGTTAACACCAAACTGTTATCCTTTCTAGTACCTGCTCTCTCCAGAGACCATCGACGCTCTACGGAAGCCAACCTTTGATGTCTGGCTTTGGGAGCCCAACGAGGTATGTAGGAAGATCCCCAGTGGTGACTGACTTTCATATGAGCTGCTTGGGAAAGCATAAATTCACCCTCTCTAGCATGCTCCTTGGTCCTCCTCCTCTGTGATTTTTCTTTAGTGTTCTTTTAAGAACAAAAATCAAGTTTTCAGCTCCAACTTTTAGCTCAGACTGTGTAGGCTCAGGAGGGTCCTGGAAACAGAACTCAGGGAGACTTCATGAGCAAAGAAGAAAGTCTTCAAGTGAAGGAACTCTTCAGACGCTGGAGCTCCCAGGAGGTCAGCCTTCCTCAGAACATTCTTTTGAGTTCCCAAGGGGTCATCTATTGATTCTAACTACAGAGTCAACCCTGCTTGAGCCAGCCAGGTGTTGTGCCAACAGGTGGAGGAAGAAAACACAGGCTGTGGTACTCCAATGAGTTAGAGGAAACATGTCCCAACAAAAGGGGCTTAAATCGGCATGTTCTGCTGAGATAAAGTGGTCAGCGGTGGCAAGGCCCAGGAGGCTGTGCTATAACCAGAACAAAGGAAATGTAGGATTAAATGGAAAAGGAACGGTGAGCTTTTTTCAGCAAGATTTTTAAATTTCTCTTTTGCTGAGAAAACACTAAAATGGATATTTTTGTATATCTAATTATCTAATGTGGGGGCAGTGGTGGTCCAGTGGTAGGATTCTCACTTCCTTTGCAGGAGACCAGGCTCACTTCCCCGCCAGTGCACCTCATGCATAGCCACACCCATCTGCCGGTAAAGACTGAGTGTTCCTAAGATGTTGAATGGGTTTCCGCAGAGCTTCTTGACTGAAGTGGATTAGGAAGAAAGGCCTGGTGATCTTCTTGTGAAATTAAGCTTATGAAACCCTACATATCGCAACGATCTGATCTACAACCAATCATGGGGGTGGTGCCGGACCAGACAGCTTTTGTTTCCCTGTGTTTGGGGTCCCCATAAGTCAGGGACACACTTGGCAGTTACTGGCAAGTTATCTAAAGATATGAGTTATACACCTTTTTTTTCTGAACCTCAGGAAAATCAAAAGTCCTTCAGATTGGCCATTGGGCCTAACTGTTTTCAACACATTAAGATCTAAGGACTCCTTTCAGCTTTCCCATGCAAAGAGATGCAGACAGTTTGCCCCAGCTCCACTCTATGACAAGACCCAGCAGCAGTGACAGGTCTGAAATTCCAAGAAAGTGAGGCTGTTGCACCATTAGCTTCCAGCACGTCACATGACACCTTCGCCCTGTGTGTGCCCCTCTCTGTCTTTTCTGTTTTACAAGACACCACTCAGAAGGGATTAGGGACTCTTCCTACCCCTATATGATCTTGTCACCCTGGTAAGATCTTTCTAAACAAGGTCACTTTCAGAGGTACCCAAGTTAGGACTTCAACAAATCTTTCTTAGGTGACACAACACAATTGAATCCATACTAGGTCCTAGACAGTGAGAGGACCATCAGTTCTGGACAGTAAGTGCCGGCATGGGCATATATGCCACCCATCAATCTGGGGGAATCCAGCCAACTGACCAAGCAACCTGGATTGCAGGCCCAGGAAACCAGTCTACCCTTGCCTTTTGTCCAAGCCTTCCTGGGCTCCTATTGTTATTGTTAAGTACCATTGAGTCAGTTCTGACTCATAGCAACCCTGTATAGGGTTTCCGAGAAACAGCTAGTGAATTTGAACCACTGACCTTACAGTTGAAATACACCTTGTAGTCCAGCACATTATCCCACAGCGCCACACCAGGACTCCTCCTGAACTGTCCTAACAGTCTGTAAGGGGTTCCTGTAAGGGTCATCATTCCCCAAGCCTGCCACCAGGGCACATTTTCCAGTCTACGTAGGCACTTTTCCTTCAAGGAAGGCAAGTGTGTGGTTAGAGCATACTGCAAGGAATCTCCCTTGATCAAAACCCAAATTCCCAATCGTGCATTTGAGGTGACACCTGATTTTTCTAATTTTGTTGTTAAGTGCCTTCAAGTCAGTTCTGACTGTGTAGGGTTTCCAAGGAGCAGCTGGTGGGTTTGAACTGCCAGCCTAGTTGTTCACAGTCCAGTGCTTATCCTACAACACCACACCAGGATTCTATAAAATTCCCAAAGTATTCTTTGCTTTCATAGCCATGTTATCAATACCTTGATTATAGAGCTGGGTCTGCAAAAGTTCAGCTGACTTACAGCATCTCCAGCTCTCAAATATTGCATAACAGGTAAGGATGGGTTCTGGGCTTTCTGAAGAGGAAGTCATACATCGAGCAGAGTGGGCAAAGAGCCAGACTCCAAGGTCCATTGCAGGCCCATTGCTTCAGGCAGGCACCAGAGCAGCTGGGGACCACTCCAGGGCAGGACACCGATAGAGTGACCCTGTGCCAGGCACTGCTCAGAAACACTTAACTCTCCCCATTTTTCAGAGCTCCTGCATCTCTGCCCTCTCTAAGACCCGCTTTTCCCAAAAAGCAACATCTACTCTTGTCAAGTCATATTTTGTGATTTTGTGAAATCATTTAATCTTTTCCTTTCTCGCTTAATTAGCCCCAAAGCTCTGAGCTATATTTAAATAGATCTCAACAATGACAATGATTCCTCCTTGGGACTAAAAACGAAACCTATTTCAACTTGAGCACAGTCTTGTATAGAATCTAAGCTCCATGAAATAAAGTTCAGGAGGGGGGAGCTCACCAAGCTGAGGGTCACCTTCAGGACAGTACAATGAAACGATGAAGACAATACAAAGTGCCTATGGCCTGCCCAGGAGTAAAAGTCAGTGTTTTTGGATGAAATTTACCAAAGCTGTTTTGATCCCTAGTTGCAAACCCTGTGCATCAGTTCTGCTCTGTACACATGAGGTCTCTGTAAGTCAGTGTCGATTCTTCATCAGCTAAAAATGAGCGCTCAGGCCAGCGAAGACATCCCAGCCTTAGACCCATATTAGGTAGAACTATGTCCTACTGCCTTGCAGCCTGAGATTGATCTTTACATGTTTGCTATTGTTGTTAATTGCTGTTGAATCGACTCCTACTTAAGGCAGCCTCGTATAACAGAACAAAACGTCGCCTGGTCTTGTTCCATTTTCACAATCGCTGATATGTTCAAGTCCATTGATGTGACTGACCACTGTGTGCTTTGAGTGACTTCCAACGTATAGGGTTCATCTTCCAGCACTGTACCAGACAGTATTTTATTGTAATTCACAATGTTTCCATTGCTTGGTTTTCAGAAGTCTATCACTAAGCCTTTTTCCCTAGTCTGTCTTAGTCCGGAAGCTCCACTGAAACCTGTCCACCATGAGTGTCCTTGCCGATATTTGAAATACCAGTGGTATTGCTTCCAGCATCACGGCAACCTGTAAACTACCACAGTATGGCAAACTGATGGGTAGTGGTTTTCATGTGTAAAAATAAGTAAAATCATTTTTATGTGGTCATCAAATTGCTGTCCCTTCTTGCAAAGAACTCTTGTTGACCACTGATCAGGCTCTTCCAATCCCAGAAGGTCCTGACTGCTCCTTCAAGCCCCTACATCTTTCCTTGGTGCTCTTGAAAACCCCAATAAACAGCTTTTCTCCCAAGTCTCACTGGCCCAACTCTGCCCTCTGGGAAGGAGACTGGTCTGAGAACCCATCAAGGATTGACCTTGTTGTGGTCTTCCCAGGTCTGGGGATAGAAGGGATCTGAACTCACCCACTTCTTCTGTAGACCATCCCTTCCCATTGTCCACAGATGCTGAGCTGCTTAGAACACATGTACCATGACCTTGGCCTGGTCAGAGACTTCAACATCAACCCCATCACCCTGAAGAGGTGGTTGGTAAGTGCCAGACCCACTTGCTGTCTTTCTGGTGCACATGATTCCTTGGTTACAAGACAGCTGACTGTTGACATCTTCCTGAGGGCCTTGGGCTGCCTCCAGATAGAGGGAATGTTCCCATGGGAACTCCAGGAAAACATCACCTAATCCCCGTCTATCCTTCCACCAAAACATTCTCTACCTCCCAGGCTTCTGCCCTGGTGGGAGAATGAGATAGGAACCAGGAGAGTCAAGTGAAGCACTGTATTCTAGAACAGCAGTGTATGTATAGGTGTGCATGTATGTACATTTGTGCACATGTGTATATGAGTATATATGCATGCGTGTGTCAATATTGTGTGCACATGTGTACATAGTGTGCGTGCATGCGTGTGTGTGTGTGTGTGTGTGTGTGTGTGTGTGTGTGTATCAACAGATCCTTTTGTAGAATAAAGGATTGCTTAGAATCCTGGTATGGCACTGTAGGATAAGCACTAGACTGTAGGGTTGGTTTGAACTTGCAAGGTCAACGCTTCAAAGCTGCTCCTCAGAAACTCTATACTGTGTAGCCATGAGTTGGAACTGACTAAATGGCATTTAACAACAACAAAGTGGTTTCATGGTGATTTGGGGATCCAGAGCCCCTCATGTCCCATGTGGCTCCTCACACCACCTCCAAGAGTGGGAACCCCTGCCTTCTGGTGCCACATGTAGTTTTCCTGATCCATCATCCCTTTACCATTGGCAATCCCAGGGCTATGAGTCAGAACTGACTCCACGGCACATAAACACTACCACCGCCCTTGGCAACGGGTTCAGATGGGTATGCAGCAGAGAGCTTAGAGATAGACCCAGTGAGAAGGCAGGGAGGAAGGTTCATACTGAGCCTCTGTGGGTGGAGGGCAGCCAGACCCACAGTTGAGCCCAGTCTCTCCCACAGCTCTGTGTGCACGACAACTACAGGAACAACCCTTTCCATAACTTCCGGCACTGCTTCTGCGTGACCCAGATGATGTACAGCATGATTTGGCTCTGTGGTCTCCAGGTGGGTCCTGGCGTGGGCCCCCTGCTGCCTCAGTCACCACCCAGCCCACTGTTCCTACTCCCCAGAAGTCCAACATCCACCAGGGTAGTCCCCCGCTCCAGCCCATCAGCTTTCCAAAGACTGAGGCTGCTCCTACAATTAAATAAGCAGGTGGGCCATACAGCTCAGCCACCCAGGAGAATAGACAGGTTCTCTCCCACAGACTGAGAGGTCCATGATGGCCGGAAGAGGCTTTGTCCTGCCCATATCACCCATTCCCCTCACTGCCCAACGATTCCCACCCCCTCCTGGCTCTCCTGTCTGAGTTATGTTTCCCCATCCAGGAGAAGTTTTCCCAAATGGACATCTTGACCTTGATGACCGCAGCTATCTGCCATGATTTGGATCACCCAGGATACAACAACACGTACGTACATGGTTCTTCCTTCCCTCCTTTCCTTTCTTTTTAAAAGACTTTCAGGCTATCAGAGGGAGGAGGGATGTGAAAAGTTGAGTTCCTGGCAGCTCCAGACCTTGGTCTGTTTCTTCAGTCCCATTGTGGCCTGTCTTCTAGTCCGCAGGTGCTACTTATGTACTCAGGGTTGTTCCCCTGCCATGCAGCCTCTGAGGGCAGGAACATGGGTCTTTATGGCCTCCCTGGGATCTCTCTTGCATTTCCAGGTATCAGATTAATGCACGCACAGAGCTGGCAGTTCGCTACAATGACATCTCACCCCTGGAGAACCACCATTGTGCCGTGGCCTTCCAGATCCTCATCCAGCCCGAGTGTAACATCTTCTCCAACGTGCAGCCAGATGGATTCAAGCAGCTTAGACAGGTCTGTGGGGTGAGGGCCCTCTGGCTGTAGAACAGGATGTCCCCCATTGAATTCCCCCATTGACATTTTAAGGGAAGACAGATATCAGAATGATCTCTTCGAGGAGTGTAGTGGGGTAGAGTGGTGGCCCCCCAAAAAAATATGACCATTCCTGACCCCAGGACCTATGAATGTGACCTGATGTGGAAAAAGGGTCTTTGCAGATGTGATTAAGTGGAGGATCCTGAGATGAGGAAATCTTCCTGGATTACTCCCATGGGTTCAAAATCCAATAACAGTATCCATATAAGAGACAGAAGACATTAGATATGCAGAGAAAGCCAGGTGTGCAGAAGATGGAGGGATGTATCTCAAAGCCAAGGACAACCTGGAGCCACCAGAAGCTGCAAAAGGCATGGAGCAGAGTTTTCCTCAGAGCTTACAGGAAGAATCAGCCCTGCCAATACCCTGATTTTGGACTTGATCAGTAGAACTATGAGAGAATCCATTTCTGTTATTTCATTCAAGCCATCAGACTATGGTCATTTTTTATGGCCCCAACCCACTGCCATCAAATCTATTCTGATGCATAGCACCTCCTAGGGTTCCCAAGGCTGTAAAACTTTCTGGAAGCAGACTGCCTCATCTTTCTCCTACAGAGCAGCTGGTGGATTTGACCCACTGATCTTTTTGTTAGCAGCTGAGCACTTTAACCACCATGCTAGCAGGTCTCCTATTTTGTATGGCAGCCTCAGGAAACAAAGACAAGGAACTATCTTCAGTGTCCTTGAGGAGCCATGCTGTGCCCTTTCACAGCAGAAAACCCCGTCCATTCTGTGTCTTAATAACTTTCCTTGCAGAGTCTCTCTGGCAACAGTGCCAGGAAAGCACCCATCTCCCTCCTGGAGACCTGATAAGCTTCACTTTTATCAGAGGGCAACAGCCTCATAACCATTGTTTCCCAATTTGTCCACACTTCCAGGAAGTTCAAAGCTAAATGCAGTACCCAATTATAGTCCTTATTGAATCATTAGTTCCTGGTACAATTATCTCCTCTTTATCTGCAGACCTCCCGGCCCCTCCTACACATATCTGGAACCACCTGGCAAGCATGTGCCATGTGTTGTTTTGATAAGTAGGTGAAGGTGCAAATCATAAAGAAGGCACATGGCATTGGCCGCTGCTGCCCCTAGTGGCTGGCCAGTGAGAAAGCCTCCAGGAAGAGAACTTGGAGAAGCAGAGCATGTTGCACACCCCCTTTGTGCAAGACTCAGCCCAACAAGGTATCAGAGCAGCATCCTGGAGGAGCAGCCAACCTATGAACAGGATGTCCTCATTCCAGCCACTACGGGGCAGACAACGGTTGTCCTACTTCAAACATTTTGTTGTTGTTGTTGTTATGTGCCGTGGAGTCGGTTCTGACTCATAGCGACCCTGTACAGGGTTTCCAAGGCTATAAATCTTTACAGGAACAGAAAACCTCTTCTTTCTCCTGCAAAACGACTGGTAGTTTCAAACTGCGGAACCCTGAGGTTAGCAGCCCAATTCGTAACCACTACGCTACCAGAGCTCCTTCAAATATTTTACTGACTTTAAAATAAGACCTTCTTCTTAAGGTAAAATCAGTTACAATTTTTTAAGAGTTTGCCTTTGAAGATTTTGAGAGGTGACTGAATAAATTCTTTACAAATAAATCATGAAATCTTTACAGATAAATTGCATATTGAAAAATGCCAGTGATTCCCCCTCTCTGAATACACTTGAGATGACCTATATTAGCTGATTTGGGGAGCCCAGTGGCTCCATACAATAAGCACTAGACTGCAAACCACAAGACCCGCAGTTTGAGTCCACCCGCCACTCCATAGAAGAAAGATAAGGCTTTCTGCTCCCATGAAGATGTAAAGCCTCGAAAACCCTAAACAGGGTCACTATGAGTCGAAATCCACTCGATGGCACTTCACAACAGCATTAGCAGATTTAGGTTTTGTATTTGATGCTTTGGTTTTATTGTATTTATTTTGTATTTTTGACAAAATGAGACATACCTGGCAGAGAGATGTGTTCTCTAAATGCTTGAGGAATAAATGGATGGATGAAAGGAAAGAATGATTATGAATGACTGTTGGATGATGGGTATATAAATAAATGGATGGCCGTGGTTTTGAATTATGCTACTTGTACTAAACCAATGTGTGGTTGACAAGGTAATGCATTATTTACATTTTTAAAATAGAAAACTCTTTCCATCACCATTTATACATTTGTTAATAGGAGAATGCTGCTCAAGGTATTCTGACTGGTAATTACATTAGGTATCCATATTACCACATATAGATTACATAATAGGAAAAAAATACTGTTAAAAAAATCAGTCACTGACCTCCAGCAAGGGAGGGATGAAGCATCTATCTAGATAGTTAAATCTAGGGGGAAATTTTGTCCTTGGCTAAAACCTGCTAGATCTGTGAGTACATATAATGGCAAACCAATTTGCCTGAGGATTGATGTTTCTATGGTAGAATTATCTTCTATATGGAGATCCAGATTTTTTCTAGCCAATACACCATGTGGACACTACCAATTTGTCAGGAGGGGTTTCCATGTTGCTATAATGTTGAAGAAGGAGCTCTGGTAGTGTAGTGGTTATGAGTCGGGCTGCTAACGTCAAGGTCAGCAATTCGAAACTACCAGCCAATCTACGGGAGAAAAATGAGGCTTTCTGCTCCCACAAAGATTTACATCCTCGGAAACCCTATACAGGGTCACTATGAGTCGGAACCGACTCCACAGCACATCACCATGACCACCACCATAATGGTGAAGAGGCTTCAGCAGAACTTCCAGACTAAGATGAAGAAGAAAGGCCTGGTGATCGAGCTACTTTTGAAAATCAGCCAGTGAAAACCCTATGGGTCTGCAGCAGATGAAGAGGATGGTGCAGGACCAGACAGTATCTCATTTCATTGTGCGAGGGGTCACCATGAACCGGGGGCCAACTCAACAGTACTTACCAAGTCCGTCTACAAGTTATTGGTTCCCGGCAGCCTGTGCATGTGTCTGCCTTCTCTCTGAGGCCACAGCATACACAGGACCTCACCCACACATGGACACCAAACCCAGTTTGAACTCCCAGCCTTCCATGCCCCATTTGTACCTGGGCAAGTTCCTCAGCCTCCTCAAGCCTCAATTTCCTTGTCTATAAAATCAGGAATGTGACTCTTCACCACCAACAAGAGTCTGTGTGAGGGCCAAATGAAATCATGAGTGTGGGGCGCCCGTACACACAGGTGCTCGTTAGGTAATCAATGAGATTGTTCATGATGTCAACACTTGGTTCTTTCCTTTTTCCAGGGAATAATTACACTCATCTTGGCCACTGACATGGCAAGGCATGCAGAAATCATGGATTCTTTCAAAGAAAAAATGGAGAATTTTGACTACAGCAATGAGGAGCATATGACCCTGGTAAGTGGGTTTATCTGACCTCTTTTGGGAACTGGCCAAGCGAGAGTCAGACCACCCCAGTCAGACCAGAGAACAAGACGTCAAAATGTGGAGGAACATGGTGTGGAAGTGAGTTGTTGATAAAGCTGGTTTCCAAGGCCGCAGCTCTGACTAGGAGCACCCCTCGTCTGATAAAGCTCTCTGTATACATGTTCTCATCCCTCCTTCCCAGTGTTGGTTTAAGGGAGAGAAATGGGTACGAAACACTCATCTTGCTCTGCTAGACTCGAGAATAAAGTGTGCTCTCCCGTGAAGGCAGGAGCGTCAGCCAGGATGGAGCCCCGGGCCAGAGAGACCTGACACAGGCAGGGACTGGTTTGGGAACAGAGGACAGACACCAAAGCCACCTTCAGCATCTATATAATTTCCTCACTCCAAGCTGGAGGAGTGGACAGAATAGGAGTCCTGTTCTGTAGGACACCCAGCAGGTCAGCAGCTACACCAGCATTTCTACCAGGGGTAGAATCACCATCCTCCTCACCAGGGCCCCTTTCCTCATCCTGTCTCTCTAACACATCACTTCAGCACTCGAGGGCTTCCCGCAAGCACCCTGCATTTCTATTATTACTCTTTGTTAACCTAGGCCTCCTAACAGTGCTTTAGTTCTCTGTTTTTATGTATCCCCAACAGTCAAGGCGTTCTTGAAATGTTGAATTAATAGTCTATATTACAAAATGTCTGTACACTGAACATATGTTTCCAAACCACTCCAGCCCCCTCCAAAAAAGGTTCTGACACTTCAGGGATGCTCCCATCCTCCCTGAGGGAAGCTGAGGGTCTGGATACAGATGTACCGACACCCACCACAGAGTGGACCGCCAGAGAGGTTGCAGGTGGCAAATCACAGTGACACCAGCCCAGCACCATGCCCTTCCCTGACAAACAGAAACAGCAGCAGTGAGTGACATCATCCAGTCCAGGGCTAATTCCAAACCATCTCCTTTCAGCTGAAGATGATATTGATCAAGTGTTGTGATATCTCTAATGAGGTCCGTCCAATGGAAGTGGCTGAGCCTTGGGTGGACTGTTTGTTGGAAGAGTATTTTACACAGGTACGTATACTGCAAAGTCATCTAACCTTTATATTGCTGCTATTAGCTCCAGTTCATGAGGGCTCATCTTTGAAGGGCTGTGCCAAGATGGGCAGTATATTTGGCAGTGGACACGTTCACCAGCCTCTAGGAATTCTCGCTGACAGGTGCACATCAGAAATGAAATAAATGGGTTGCAAGTTGAAACATCAAAGACAGTGACAAACCTGAAAAGCTGATGTTATGAAGCTTCCACATGTGACCACTAACTAAATCACTATTAGGGAAAAACTTGTCAAGCAAACTGCCCCAATGTCAAGAGCAAGGTCTGTGGACACAAGAGGGGCCCCAAGGGATTAGTACAACCAAGTACCCCTGCACACATATACACATATACCTGAATACATATGCACACATATTCACATACATGTACACACACATACACCTGAGTATCCATGCACATGTATACACACACGTTTGTGCATGCATACACCTGAGTACCCATGAGCACATGTACATGCATGTATAAATGCATATACCTGGGTACCCATGCACATGTGTACACTCATACACCTGAGTGCTCCTGCACATGTATATGCGTATGTATACACACATACACCAGAATACCCTTTCATACATATACATGTATGTATACACACATATACTGGAATACCCCTGCATGCATATACATGCATGTCTACATACATATACCTGAGTACCCCTGCACATGTATACACACATGTGTATACACATACACCTGAGTACCCCCTGCATGTGTATACACATATGTATACACACATACACCAAAATACCCTTCCACACAAAAACACATGTATACATGCATACACCTGAGTATCCCTGCACACATATACATACATGTATACACACATACACCTGCGTACCCATGCATATATATACCTGCTTGCATGCGTGCATAGATGCATACACCGGCATTCTCAGAATTCTCTTCATCAGCGCTCACAGTGTCCCCGTACCATTGCCTACCTGCTTTGTCCAGAGCCTGCTCCCTGTGGTCTTGCCCTTCACACAACTTCACTCCTCCTTTCTCTGTCATTATCTATATTATAAACATGAGGGAGAACTGAAACACTCAAAACCTGAAGTCAGCCTAAAACAGAAAATATTGAACAAGACAAGAAACCACTAAGTAGACTGCTTGATCGAGCCAGGAAGAGCCCTGCAGGTTGCCTCTGTTGCTGAGCTCTTGCTGTTGTTATTCAGTGCCGTCAAGTTGGTTCTGACGCATAGCGACCCTGTACAGAGCAGCTGGTGGGTCTGAACTACCTACCTTGTGGTTCGTAGTCCAGTGCTGATCCTACAGTGCCACAACAGCGTGTGTTACATCTAACCAACGGTGTCTGCCTCCACACCATCCTCCCTCACTGCCCGTGCATATCCAGGGAACACCCTAATCAGCACTTAGCGGCTTCTACTCTTCCCTTGCTCTCACTAATGTGAGTATAGCATGGTTTGGTGGGAGTCCAGGGATGGTGCAAACGGCTAAGGTATTCTGCTGCTAACCCCAAACTTAATGGATCCAGTCCACCCCGAGGCACCTCAGAAGAAAGATCTGGTGAGCTGGCCTTTGGAAACCCAGTGGAGCGCAGTTCTGCTCTGACACACATGGGGTTGTCATGAGTAGGGGGTCAACTCGAAGACAACTAAATTTATGTTTGTTCAGTTGGTTGGTTGATGGTTGATAATTGTTGCTTCTCTTTCTTCCTCTGAGAACAGCAATCCTCATCTTCTCTTGATTCTTTTAGCATTCCTTTCTCTAACACCATCATCTGTGTTCCCCACAGAGCGACCGTGAGAAATCAGAAGGCCTTCCTGTGGCTCCATTCATGGACCGAGACAAAGTGACCAAAGCTACAGCCCAGATTGGATTCATCAAGTTTGTTCTGATCCCGATGTTTGAAATCGTGACCAAAGTGAGTGACTGTCATCACACACGTCACTGGAGATGCTAACTGTCAGGGATGCAGCTCAGCGATGGGAACTTGGAGCCTGTGCAAGGAGGCAGAGAAGCATTACTGTGTGCGCAGGGCTCTCAAGGAACCAGGATGAGAGGTCAGGGAAGGCCTGCATGTTTCCCAGTGGACAGGTGGGAGTGCCAAGAGCCTCCCCCCCAGGTGTGAGCTGTGGCTGAAGGCAGCAGAGAAGATCCAGGGCTTGAGGCCACATCAAGGCAGTGGCCTTCGCTTATCTACTTCGAGTGCAGACCAGAAAATGAGGTGTATGTGTCAGAGGGTGGGGCAGAGCCAACGAATTGCTTTTGCAGGCGTCCGTGTAAAAAATGGCAAATGTGTGATAAAAAAAAGATGCAGGGATGGCAATCAGAATGGGTCCCAAGATATAAACTGATCAAATGACACCAATACCTCCGTTATCTGGGAATCTGGACCTGGGGCAGCAGGTTGGATGACCAGTATGGATGTGAATTCGTATTTGATCCACTGAGATACATGTGACCAAGGATCATACACTTGTTCCTCCCACTTTTGCTGATCAAACCCTGAAGCAATTCTGTTCTTCCCCCCTAGCTCTTCCCAGTGGCTGAAGAAATAATGCTCCGGCCCCTTTGGGAATCCAGAGATCATTACGAGGAACTAAAGCAAAGGGACGACGCTGTGAGAGAGGTAGAGTGGAACACATAGTGGGCACCCCCATTCTCCACCCGACTACAGGATTGGAAACACTAAGGGCACCCTGACTGAAGTGACTTCCCATCACAGTGACCTGGTGCTGCTGGTACACAAACACTGCCAGTGGGCGGTTTTAAAAAACAAAAAGGAATTTGTGTTACAAGTTTCAGTCAGGGTCTCAGCTGGGTCGATGCCTTCCTTGTCAGTAGCCCTGCATGGTCTTTGGTTGATAGATGATCTTCATGTGATGACCATATTTCTGAATGTGCATATGTGTGTGGGAGTCCTGGTGTGGCATTGTGGACTAATGTGTCAGACTGCAAAGTCATTTGAACTGCAAGGTTGGTGGTTCAAGCTCACCAGGTTCTCCTTAGAAACCCTATACAGGGTCGCTATGGGTCGAAATTGACTCGAAGGCACTTAACAATTCTGAACTTACTCAATTCTGAGTTATAAAAAGAAAATATGAGACACACACACACACTGATAGGCACTCCTGGTGCGGTGCTGTAACATCAGCACTGAATTGCTAACCACAAGGTTGACAGTTCAAACCCACCAGCTGCATCTCGGAAACTCTATGCAGCAGGGGTGAGGGATGTCCGGGCCAAAGACCGTATAAGACCCACAAGATCACTCGGTCTGGCCCTGCAAAGGCAACCACAGTTCCTGCCATCAGCAACCTTGTTGTTGTCGAGTGAGTTCCAACTCATGGCAACCCTGTATAGGGTTTCTGAGGAGCATCTGGTGAGTTTGAACCACCAGTCTTGTGGTTCAAACCGTCCTTTGGTCAAGTGCTTAGACTATGGTGCCAAAGCATGCAATCACATTGTTGTTGTTGTTGTTAAGTACCATGGAGTCGGTTCCGACTCATAGGACCCTGCACAGGGTTTCTGAGGCTGTAAATCTTTATGGGAGCTGAAAGCCTCATCTTTCCCCCCAGAACAGCTGGTAGTTTCGAACTGCCGACCTTGGGGTTAGCCACCCGATTCGTAACCACTATGCTACCAGAGCTCCTTATGCCATCACATTAGGGGTGAGTTAATGAAATGTTTGACCAGATATAGCAGGCTAATTTTTATGTTGATAATTTTGTATGGATATATTTTCAGAGAAGGGTCAAGCTCACAGGCTCAGAGTAGATGTGAGGTCTTTTTTGACCAAGTCGGGAGCCTGGTGTGTGCACATCTCTCTGTCGAGGTTTCCTGCCACCTGGAGCAATTGAGGCCCTCCCCCAACCCCCGACCTCTCTTTTGTCCCCACCCTGCCCACCTCTCTCCAGCTGCAGCTAGAGCAGTCTCCTCACTGCACAGTTTACTCCATGACTCCCACCTTCACCCCAGAACTCCCACTTCCCCCTGCACTGGGATGCTCTCCCCACCCTTTTCTCCCTATCATCCCATGAGCTGTTTTCCATGTGTTTCCTTGGGTCAGCCTGGCCTCCCTGGACCACACCCCATTCACATGCCTGCTGTGTGTGACACTGGTCACGTGGGAGTTCAGTCCATGCTCCCAAGCAGATTCGAATCCCAACCAGTAACCAGCAGTCTGCCCTCCTGGTGGGATTCTGTGCCAAAGGTCACATACTGAAAGATCTCTAGAATTCTGCACGCCTGAGATCAAAGTGTGCGGAGGAGCATATATAGCCTGAGGGCATCTTCACAGCCAAGCCTTGTGGCTCTTTCCACCTCCCTCAGACACTTCTAGTAAAGGCTGTGTATCAGATACGAAGTCCAAAAGGAACACTAGGAACCCCCAGGCACCTCCTGCCCCAGAAACAACATTGTTATTGTTGCTAAGTGCTGTTGAGCCAGTTCCAACTCATAGTGACCCTGTATAGGGTCTCCTGAGGAGCAGCTGGTGAGTTTGAACCACCAACTTTGAGATTCAAACCGACCTTGTGGCCCAGTGCATTATCCTGCAGTGCCATACCAGGACTCTAGCAAGGACACACAAAAGGTCTAAACAGGGATTGATTCCCCATCAGAGATAAGCCCATGCTTACCTTGCTCATTAGGTAACTGAACACTGGGTCCAAATGCTCAGCCTGTGTGTTGTGGTCTCCACCCCACCTCGGTCAGCCCCCAGCAGTCAGGGGTCATTGCACCCATTGTGGATGTACACTGGTGCAAGACACTGCCCAGGTGAGTCCTCAGATGATGAAGAAGGTCTCTCATGCACAGCGCTTTGTCTCTGGAAAGCCCACGTTGTCGTTGTCCTAGCATACCAGAGTTTTAGGTGCCAGTCTTGACTTCACATTGTAGCATCTTCAGTCAGCCAAACCAGGTTCTATCTAGTTGTATCCAATTACTGACAACCCTTTATGTGTCAGAGTAGAACTGTGTTCCATGGGGTTTTCAAAGGCTAGTTTTCTAGAAGCATATTGTCAAGATTTTCTTCTGAGGCACCTCTGGGTGGACTTGAACTGCCAACCTTTCTGTTAGCACCTGAGCATATAACCATTTGTACTACCCAGAGACCCTGTCAGTCAACAGAAATTCTTAAGAAGAAAATTACTTGCTCACCTATTCATTCCGGAAGACTGATTTTTGCCTTTTGTACACTCTGTCCTAGCTGCAGAAGCGGACTGAGAGTCTGACTTCAGACAACACCAAAAAATCAAGAGAAAAAAGCAGAGATGTGGAAAAAACGGAAGGTAATGCAGTTTCTGAGTTGGTTTCTCAATATGTGCAGTAATCTAGATTAAAATGACAAAAGTATTAAACTCTTTGGAAGGAAGATGTCTTAGTTATCTAGTGCTGCTATAACAGAAACACCACAAAA
>NW_006408672.1:1898544-1902297 GCF_000296735.1 Chrysochloris asiatica | reverse complement strand
TTCATTCTGTTGTGCATAGGATCACTATGAGTCGGTACGGACTCAATGGCACCTAACACGATGGCACTTAGCAACAACAATTTACCAAAGAAAACCCTTTCCCAAATGGGATTATAAGCACTATGTGGGGGTAGTGATGGTGCTGTCCCTCAAATCCAACTCAGCTACCCCCCTTGACAGAACAGAACGGCCCTGCAAGGTTTCCTCGGCTGTAATCTCTACAGATGCAAACTCCCACTTCTCGCTTCCACAGAACAGCTGGTAAATTCGAATTACGGGTTTTTTGGTTAGCAGCTGAGTTCTTAACCACTTTGCCACAACAATTCACCAAACCCACTGCCATCGAGTTGATTTGGACACACAGAGATTCTATACAGGGTTTCTGAGAATTTAC
Organism: Chrysochloris asiatica; assembly: GCF_000296735.1. Taxonomy (NCBI): domain Eukaryota; kingdom Metazoa; phylum Chordata; class Mammalia; order Afrosoricida; family Chrysochloridae; genus Chrysochloris; species Chrysochloris asiatica. The sequence continues at coordinate 1,901,903 of NW_006408672.1, read as the reverse complement.
ATCTTTGTGGGAGCAGAAAGTTTCATCTTTCTCCTACAGAGCAGCTGGTGGGCTCAAACAGTCAACCTTGTTCTCAGTCTAATGCTTATCCTATGGAGCCACTGTATTCCCAAGACTGTAAACCTTTACCAGAGCATAAAGCCTCACCATTCTCCCTCAGAGCAGCTGTGGTAATCTAGTGATTACCCTACAACGTCATCAGGGCTCCTTTAGTACCAGTATGTAGGTATTAAGTGCTGTTGAGTCGTTGCCAGCTCATAGAGAAACCGTATAGGGTTTCTGAGCAGCTGGATTTCTGAAGAGCATCTGGTGGATTTGAACAGCCAGCCTTATAGTTTAAACTGACCTTGTGGTCCAGTGCTTATCCTACAAAGCCACACCAAAACTCTGTATAACCACTATTGTTGTTGTTGTTGTTGTTAAGTGCCATCGAGTCGGTTCTGATTCATAGCAACTCTGTATGGGGTTTCCAAGGAGTCGCTGATGAGTTTGAACTGCCAGCCTTGTGGTCCAAATCAATCTTGTGGTCCACTACTTTATCCAATACCACCACACCAGGAATCCTTAGAATCACTATGTTGTTGTTAAGTGCCGTGGAGTCGGTTCCGACTCATAGCGACCCTGTACAGGGTTTCCGAGGCTGTAAATCTTTACGGGAGCAGAAAGCCTCGCCTTTCTCTCCCGCAGAACAGCTGGTAGTTTCAAACTGCTGACGTTAAGGTTCACAGTCCAATTCGTAACCACTACGCTACCAGAGCTCCTTTAGAATTACTGTAGGAGTTAGGGTTTAACACGTGTTTTGAAGAGATACAGTTTAATTCAAAATAGAAGGAAAATCTGAATTACTGAATATTCTTAAATAAGTCAAACTTTTATTCCCTGCATATAATTGAAGCTCCCCTAGGATAAAGGCTTTAGTTAAGAGACAGAAAAAACATCCAAAATTTGCATATGTATTACTTATAAGGAAAAATGGTCTGCATTTTTTAAGTGTAAGAGAAAGTACTTAAAGCTCTTCAGAAAACATTTACCTGAAGTGTTCTTCTAGTGTGCTTGCTAATATGAATCATTCATTTAATCCAGGTAGACTGTAAAAACAGCCCAGTGAGCCTCCATGAAATAAAATCACAGCACACACAAGTCTCTGCGGGGGCTCAGTAGAAGTTCAATGATTGTTGTTGTTGTTGTTGTTAAGTGCCATTGAGTTGCTTCCAACTCATAGAGACCCTGTTTTCAGGTTTCCGAGCAGCAGCTCGTGGATTTGAACCGCCGACCTTGTGGTTTGCAGTCCAGTGCAGAAAATCCTAAAGCAGAATTCTCAAATCTCATGAAATTCTCAAATTTCAAATCCCATGAGGGAGACCCAGGTTTGATTTCTAGCCAGTGTACCTCATGCACAGCTACCACCCACCTGTCGGTGGAGACTTGTGTACTGGTATGCTGCTGAACAAGTTTCAGTGGAACTTTCAGACTAAGACAGACTAGGAAGAAATACCTGGCAATCTATTTCTGAATATCAGACCCAATGAGGATGGTGCAGATCTGGGCAGCATTTCATTCCATTGTTCATGGGGTCGACACCAGCCAACAACAGCAGTAGCAGCATACACGAGTGTAAAGGATAATTAGAATATCTTAGTTTACAAAGCATTCAAGGCAAAAGGCATGAGAAACTGGACTCTGGCTTTGTAAGAGAAGCAACTTCAGACTCTGACCTTCAACCAACCTTATTTGAGTCTAAGCTTTGCTCATTTCAAGCTCAGTGATGTACACAGATGTCCTAACCTCCCTTAACCTCAGAATCCTAATCTCAAACATAGAAATAATACCACTGTTGTTATTGTTATTGTTTTTAAGGAGCCCTGGTGGAGCAATGGTTAAGCGCTTGGCTGCTAACTGAAAGGTGACAGTTTGAAGCTACCCAGCAGTACCTAAAGGTCTGCTCCCATAAAGACTACCCATCTCCATGGAATCCATTCTGAACTCATAACGACTCTGTATGCGGTTCCCGCTCCTGTAAATCTTTACAAGAGCAGAAAGCCTTCTCTTCCTCCTGCCACTTTGAATTGAGTCCCTATGAGTTGAGACTGATTACATGGCACAAGTCCTGGTGTGACACTGTAGGATAAGCATTGGATTGCTAACCACAAGGTCAGTGGTTCAAACCTACCAGCCACTTCTCAGAAATCCTATACAGGGTCACTATGAGTCTGAATTGACTCAACGGCCCTTAATAGCATTGTTGCTTTCATAATTAAATGAGTACAGTGCCTTCCACATAAGAAGAAGCAACTAGTTGGCTGTTAGTCCACTCTGACTGTCAGCCTGGCGGTTGCCATGTGCTCCACAGGATTTTCAGTGGTGCCCTCGTGTTGGACTCAACAGGCAAGCATACTAACTGCTTGTACTGTTTTAAGGGGGAAAAGATTCCAAATTCAAACATATTCTATAGAGATCCTTTTGTTGTTGTTAGGGGACATCAATTGGTTCCGACTCATAGTAATCCTGTGCACAACACTGCCTAGTCTTACACCGTCTTCACAATTGTTGTGGATGCTTCAGCCCATTGCTGTTGCCACTCATTGGGGGTCTTCCTCTTTTTCACTGACCCTTCACTCTACCAAACCTGATGTCCTTCTCCAGGGACTGGCCCCTCCTGATAACATGTCCAAAGTTCAAGAGACAAAATCTCTCCATCCTCACTTCTAAGGAGCATTCTGGCTCTGTTTCTTCCAACACAGATTTGTTTGCTCTGGCAGTCGATGGTACTTTCAATATTCTTCACCAGCATCATGATTCAAATGCATCAATTCTTCTACAGTCTTCCTTATTCATTGTCCAGCTTTCACATGCATATGAGGTTATTGAAAAAACCATGGTTTGGGTCAGGTGCGTATTTCAAACTGACATCTTTGCTCTGAAACACTTTAAGGAGGTCTTCTGCAACAGATTTGCCTAATGCAATATGGTGTTTGATTTCATGACTGCTGCTTCCATAAGCATTGATTGTGTATCGAAGCAAAATGAAGTCTTTGACCACTTCAATCTTTTATCATGATGTTACTTATTGGTCCAGTTGTGAGGATTTTTGTTTTCTTTATATTGAGGTTCAATCCATACTGAATGCTGTATTCTTTGATCTTCATCAGTATTTCAAGTCTTTTTCACTTCCAATAAGCAAAGTTGTCTCATCTGCATATCTCAGGTTGTTAATGAGTCTTCTTCCAATCCTGATGTCTTGTTTTGTTTTGTTTTCATATAATCCAGCTTCTCAGATTATTTGCTCACCATACAGATTGAATAAGTATGATGAAAGGATACAACCCTGAAACACACCTTTCCTAATTTTAAACCATTCG
>NW_006408672.1:1874272-1897358 GCF_000296735.1 Chrysochloris asiatica | reverse complement strand
GTGGTCATTAGTGTAGAAACCATCAAATATATTCTCGATATAGTCTCGATATTCAGGTGGAGTATACTTAAGGTCAGAGTCCTGATGTGGTGCTGTGGGTTAATGCGCTGGACGGCAAAGTCATTTGGACCGCAAGGCTCACCAGCCACTCCTCAGAAACCTGATACAGGGTTGCCGTGGGTTGGAAATAACTTGATGGCACTTAACAACAACAACAACAACAACATATTTAAGGTCTTGTGGACTTGTTTTAATTTTCACCTTCAGCCTGAACCTCCCCTGGCCTTGTTTTGGCTGATGATACTGAGCTGTTCTATCTATCTTTTCCCATAGATGTAGTCAGTTTGATTCCTATGTTTCCATCTGATGAGGTTCATGTGTATAGTCATTATTTATGTTGTTAAAAAGGGTATTTGCAATGAAGAAGTCATTGATCTTGCCAAATCCTGTCATTCAATCTCCAACAAGATTTCTATCACCAAGGCCTATTTTCCAACTACTGATCCTTCCTCTTGGTTACCAACTTTCGAATTCCAATTACCAATAATTGCCAATGCATTTTAATTGTATATTTGATCAGTTTCAGACTGAAGAAGTTGGTTGTGGTGGTGGTGGTGGTTATGTACCGTGAAATTAGTTTCCGACTCATAGCGACCCTGTATAGTGTTTCCGAGGCTGTAAATCTTTAGGGGAACAAAAAGCCTCATCTTTCTCCCACGGAACCACTGATAGTTTCTGACTGCTGGTCATGAGATTAGCAGCCTGAATCTTAACCACTATGCTATCAGAGCTCCTTGAAGAAGTCGGTAGACTTCTTTAATTTCACCATTTAATGGTTTAATGGTTGGTGCATAAATTTGAATGTAGTGGTATTAACTGGTCTTCCTGGTAGGTGTATGGATATTAACCTATTACAGACAGTGTTGTACTTCAAGATAGATCTTGAAATGTTCTTTTTGATAATGAATGCAACACCATTCCTCTTCAAATTGTCATTCCTGGCATAGTAAACAATTCCGTTCTCAGACTAAAAATGGCCAATACCGGTCCATTTTAGCTCATTAATTACCTAGGATATCAATCTTTTTATATTACATTTCATTTTTGACAAATTCCAATTTCCTAGATTCATATTTTGTACATTCCACATTCCGTTTAGTAATGCGTGTGTGCAGCTGTTTTTTCTCATTTCGATCATACCTCATCAGTAAATGAAAGTCCAGAAAGCTTTGCTCCATCTACATCATTAGGGTCTACTCTACTTTGAGGAGGCAGCTCTTCCCCAGTCGTATTTTGAGTGCCTTCCAACCGGAGGGGCTCATCTTCTGGCACTATATCTGACAATGTTCCACCGTAATTTATAAAGTTTTCAATAGCTAACCATTCAGAAGTGGTCTGCCTCTCCTTCTTCCTAGTCTTAATCTGGGAGCTCCACTGAAACCTGTCCACCACAGGTGACCCTACAGGCATTTAAAATACCAGTGGCATAGCTTCCAGCATTACAGCAACACGGAAGCCACCACAGTATGCTGAACTGGCAGATGGATGGTGAAAAAGCTTTAAACAGGACAGCACCCACTTTCCCCGTTTAAAAGCCTACTGCCATAAAGTGAACTGTGACTCATAGTGAGAGTCCTGGTGTGGCGCTGTGGGTTAATGCACCAGACTGCAAAGCCATTTGAACTGCAAGGTCAGCAGTTCAAACTCACCAGCTGCTCCTTGGAAACCCTATGCAGGGTCGCTATGGGTCAGAATCGACTTGACAGCACTTACCAAAAACAACAACTATAGATATTGTAGAATTGCTCCATAGGATTTCTGAGGCTGTAAAATCTTTATGAAAGTATACTGCCTAATCTTTCTCCCATGAGGTAACTGATTGGTTCAAATGCAGACCTTTTGGTTAGCAGCCCAATACTTAATCCATGGCACCACCAAGGCTGCCTTTAAATAGGACACAGTCATGACAAAGACAACCATCCCAGAAGTCAATGGCAGCTACACAGTACAGAAACCGACATGGAGCCCACTGATTTACATCCATGGGGCTAATTATATATGTTGTTGTTGTTGTTAAGTGCCGTCAAGTCGGTTCCAACTCATAGCAGCCATGGATAGGAATCCTGGTGTGGCACTGCAGGATACTGTACTGAACTGAAAGGTCAGGTTGAATCGCAAGGTCAGCAGTTCAAATTCACTAGCTGCTCCTTGGAAGCCCTATACAGGATCACTATGAGTCAATACCAACTCAATGGCACTTTAAAAAACAACCACATAGGGTTTCCGAGGAGCAGCCTATAAGTTTTTGAACTGCCAACCTTGTGGTTCACATTCCATTAATGATCGCACAAAGCCACACCAGGAGTCCAATTATAGATGGTGGTGGTGGTGGTGTGCTGCAGAATTGGTTCCAACTCACAGCGATCCTGTGTAGGGTTTCTGAGGCTGCAAATCTTTATGGGAGCAGAAAGTCTCATCTTCCTCCCGTGGAATGACTGGTAGTTTTGAACTGCTGACCTTGAGGTTAGTAGTCCGACTCATAACCAGTATGCTAGCAGAACCCCTTAATTATATATGTTGTTGTTGTTGTTAAGTGCCGTTGAGTTGGTTCCAACCCATAGCGACCCTGAACAGGGTTTCCGAGGCTGTAAATCTGTATGAGAACAGAAAGCTTCACCTTTCTCATGCTGAGCAGCTGGTAATTTCGAACTGGTGACCTTGCGGTTCGCAGCCCAATTCATAACCACTATGCGGAGATAAATAAAATTGTCACAAAATGATGGCTGGTGACAGGTTAATTCATTGCCATTGCAAGCAGGACTACAGAAGCAGAGAATAGAGTGTGATTGGGAAACATATACCAACGCAGAGTAAAAATCTCACAGGACTGGTCCTGGGGCTTCCACCACCACGATACAGGTGGTCAGGGTCCCATTCATGACCTTGCAGTCCTGAGGCACAGGCACCAGGAGCTCAGCTTTTAGATAGCATGTGGGATCTGGTAGTGTAGTGGTTATGAATTGGGCTGCTAGCCTCAAGGTCGGCAGTTCAAAACTACCAGCCGTTCCGCAGGAGAAAGATGAGGCTTTCTGCTCCCGTAAAGATTTACAGCCTCAGGAAATCCTGTGCAGGATCACTATGAGTCAGAACCAACTCCATGGCACATAACAACAACAAAAACAACTGTTGACCACAGCCTTTTACAAACTAAGTGCTTTAGAATTTAAGCTCTAATATCCATGTTTGTGTGTAAGAAGTATTCCATAAATTCCAGCTCAATGTTTAAGTCAAATTTTATTTTTGAGTGCCCCAGAAAAAAGATAACAATTATTGTATTTTGCCTAAACATATTCAACAATATGTCCAATGGCCTCATGTTTTGAAGCCTTCTGTGTATAATCCAGTGACATTTATAATATTGCTTCTTCATTTCAGTTCCAACAACAAACCAGTAGTTCTTTTCCTCTTTCCAGCAGACTGTGTCTGAAGGAAGCGAAGGAATGAGAGACTGTTTTCCTGATCATGGGGACAGAACTCCGCGGGACATCCCCATTGCACAGAATCATCCCACTCTCCACATCTGGCACCACAAGACCACATTTTCTAAGAACAGCTTTACTTACTGATAGAAAAAAAAAAAAAGGAATTCATGACAATGTACAGAATTTTTATTTTTAAACTGTCTTTCAGATAATATATTCTTATACAGAAATGGATACTGTACTTTTTCTTTAGTAGAGCTTTGGGGGTGGGGTTCCAGCTAAACTGCAGAGATGCTCCCCAGTTTTCCCAGGGACTAAGGATGCTGTGTGTTGGTCATGGATATATCTTAAAATAATTGCCCATGTTACACTGAATATGCCCCTCAAAAAGTCAGCATTAAATGTCCAACAGTGCCCAGTATGCACAGACTCAGGCCTGTCCATTTCCTGTGTTGATGAGACGTTGGGGGGTGGTGTGTTCCCAAACCAAAAAGAAGGTTTGGTGCCTGTCATGGTAGTCAAACACAGAAACAGGGAGAGGTCAGATCCAATTTTTATTAACAGAAAGCCAACAGTCTGATGGACAGTGAGAATCAGATTTCAAAACTGTCCTATCGTTCACAAAGAGCAGGCACATTATATAGGGTAAGTTACATTTGGATGTACACTTAATCTATTTTTAACATATATTCTTTGACAGTAAGTCAACAAACTTCCTCAAACATCCTACGTTTAGGGTCTCAGCTGCTTAGTTCCTGAGATAACAATCCAGGTGGCCTTAAGTGAGTCCTAGTCTCCTTGTTTTGTTCTCCTTCTAGGACCATGAGATCTTTGTGGCTAATTTTTTAAACTAACTTCCTCATCTGCAGGATCCTCATTTATTGAAACCAAATGACTCAACTGACTGCATTTTGTTTAGGTCAGTGGAACTATACTATCACGTGGGCTGGGGCTGTGGGGTTAGACGATCTGGTCAGACTGTGGGCATTGCAGTTTGAGATGTAGAGCATGATCAGCACACAACTGCGGTGACAGCTGACATGCTGCCATCCAAGTCATCTACTCTCTAAACCGTCAGATAAGAAAAGGAGTTCCATTCACTTGCCACACTTAGGGTTTCTATCTCAGAGGAGGAGAGTCACCCTTTTTGTCCTGCTTTCGTTTGAAGAGTTTTTGTTTTGTTTTGTTTTGTTTTGTTTTGTTTTGTTTTGTTTTGTTTTGTTTTGTTTTGTTTTGTTGGCGCATAATGGGGACAGTCTGGGTATCCCTACACTGGAAAAGTACTGCCCAGTTCTCACTCACACCCCACCACCAACGTGCCTTTAAACCCCTACCCACAGTACCAGTTGCTGTTTAGTTGACTCAGAGTTGTGGCAACGCCATGTGTGTTAAAGCAGAACTCTGCTCCTTGGGGGGTTCAATGACTGATATTGGGAAGATCACCAGGCCTTTCTTAGACACCTCTGGATGGGCTTAAACCTCCAACCTTTCAGTTAACCATTTACACCACTCAGGGGGTCCTTTAAAGTCCTAGACACTTGCTTTGTAAAAAGAAAGAAAATAGACAGCTGAATGTTTTCCCTGGGGTATGGGCTCCGTCTCTGCTCCCTTATAGAGACAAAACTAATCTCTGGAAAGAGCCTCTACTGGAAAAACTGACCTTTAAAAGCTATTTGCATAATCTGAGTTTTGTGGGTATTTCATTTGCATTTCAATTCCCGATAAGTATTTATTCCCTCTTGGCAAATACTAGGATATTACTTCCCATCTTTGAATAATTCATTTTTGATCTGTAAAATTTTCCATCTCTTCTTGAATTCAGCCCAATATGGATAGGGGCCTTAAATTCTACCTCTCATCTTGTTTTATTTTGTTTTTTAAATTTTCTGGAGCCAGGCAGTTTTGGCTAAAATACGCATACTAGCATGTGTTCAGATACTGATGCACACCAGCCTCCTCATCTCATATATAAGGTTTATCAGTTTGTCATTTTCTCTCCCCATTGGTAAAAGAATTCTTTAAACCGGATCTGAAAAAAAGACAAACAAACATTAACCCCCAATTTAGGGCAATTCCATGTGTGTCAGAGTAAAACTGCTCTATTGGGTTTTCAAAGGCTGATTTTTAAGATGTGGATCACCAGGTCTTTTTTCCAAGGTACTTCTTGTTCTTGTTGTCAAGTGCCATCAAGTCAGTTCCAACTCATAGAGACCCTGTATAGGGTTTCCAAGGAGCGGCTGGTGAGTTTGAATCACTGACCTTATAGTTCTAACTGACCCTGTGGTTGAGTGCTTATCCTACAGCACCACACCAAGACTCCAGGGTACCTCGTGATGGGTTCAAATCTCCAACCTTTCAGTTAGTAGCTGAGCACTTAGCCGTTGGCACCATCAGAGACTTCACACTTCACCCCTTCTCAGACTCCATGCTGCTTGCTTGGATTTCACACGTACACACTTACATACACATTTACACACAACTACATGCACAAGCCATGGTATTTTCAATAACCTCACATGGATGCGAAACCTGGACAGTGAATAAGGAAGATCGTAGAAGAATTGATGCCTTTGAGTTGTGGTGTTGGAGGAGAATACTAAAAGTGCCATGGACTGCCAAAAGAACCAATAGATCTGTTTTGGAAGAAGTGCAGCCAGAGTGCTCCTTGGCTAAACTTCGTTTCTCATACTTTGGACATATTGTCAGGAGGGAACAGTCACTGGTGAAGGATACCATGCTTGGTAAGATGGAGGGTCAGAGAAAAAGAGGAAGACCCCCAATGAGATGGATTGGCCAGGTGGCATCATTGATGGCGTCAAGGGTGGCAGCAGTAGTGAGGTTGGCCCAGGATTGGACATTGTTTTGTTCTGCTGTGCATGGGGTCGCTATGAGTCGGTTCTGACTCGATGGCACCTGACAACAACAACATGCACATACATGCATATATATTCCCATACACACACACTTCAATATCCTCCCTCTGTCCTGGAGCACCTGTCATATTATGTCCTGAAACAATACAATCTCAAAACAAACAAAATTCCTCAGGGAAGACCCTATGCAGCCCCCTCGAGGCATCCTGGTTCTTGTGTGCTAGCCCCGGTAGTCAGACCAGGTTCCATGAACAGCCTCCTTTAGACACCAGGACAGTAACATCGACCTCGTCCAACATGCTCACACACTATATGGGTCACTTCAACCCCAGGATGAGGAGATGGGGCCTGGGTCACCTCCCTGTCAGGCTACAGAGAAGCCCACCAGTCAGCTCTTGTACTTGACAGACCAGCATCCAGTGCTCCATGAACAGAGGTCTGATCTCTCCTGCTCGCCAGTGCCTCGCCATATGGTGGTTAATCACTATGTGAGGCAACAGAGGAGTGGGGATGAGTAAGATGTAGCTGCTGCCCTAGAATGGTTCTTGGTACAGACAGTAACCCCAGAATTCCAGTCTTGTGGTAACCCCAACTGGAGAAGCCAGTGTGCAAAGCGGGGAAGGGTGGCTCTGAGATGAACACAGGCAGCATCACTGACAAGCACAGAGCACTGAGCAGGCCATCATCCTGACGTGTGTCTTGTCTCCTGGAGAAGTTTCCACGCCGGCCATCAGCGCTGTCAGCATAATGAGCTCACAGCTGAGCAATACAACGACAACACACATGCCAACACCCCTGTGGTTCCCAAAATGGATCAACAAGCTCTTGTGTTGTTGCAAGCGTTCACAAAGGAACCTGCTGGCCAGCTTGATTTACCATTCAAAGCCATGACATCACCACCTTGTGCTCACACACACACACACAAAACCATGGCTGTTCAGCCGATTTGGACTCATGGTGGTCCCATGTATTCTATAGAGTTTTCTTGGTGGGTTCAAACTGCCAACCTTTAGATTACTAGTCAAACACAAACCATATGCACCGTCCAGGGGCTGTGTTCATACAAAGGGACAATAAAACACTCTTTTTTGTTGTTTTCCTCCTCCAAAAACTTTCCTAACAATCTGAGAAACCATATGTGCATATCTCAAAGACTAGATCTAATTCCTGACAAACATTCCTCCTGAAATCACCCCCAGAGTTCAACACTGACAGTGATTGGCCCTTGGAAATGCCACCCCCAGCCCCTTCTCCCTCCAATAAGCAAAAAGATGGCATTTGTGAGTTCAATGTTGACCCTGTGCAATGTACCTTACAGAAGGAAGGAGAAAGGAGTCTCCTTGGCCAGACGCCACCCTCAACCCACCACCTTACACCATCTCCTATTACCTGTCATATCCCAGAGTCAAACTTCTGCTGTTGCTCTTTCATTTGTAATATCTGACACTAACACGGCAGTTTAGGTCTCCCTCACTGGTATTTCCATCAAATCACATTGGAAACACATGCCTGGGGAAGAGAACTTTAAAGTTCTAAGCAAACGATTCTCCATGAAGGTTGCCAAGCACTAAACGTAAACTACCCCCAGTTTCTCTCAAGTCTATTCTGACTCATAGTGACTTTGCATGTAAAAGAGTCAAACTATGTTTCAGCGGGCTCTCGGTGGCAGATTATTCTAGGAGTGAATCACCAGGCCTTTCTTCTTAGAAGCCTCTAGATAGACTCCTAACCTTTCAGGGAGCACCCAAGCATTCTAACATTTGTACCACCCTGGGATTCTACACTAAATATACAAGATGCTTCATCTAAGAGAAATATCCATCCCCAAGAAAACATCATATTCCATTTTCACTCCAACGGCACCTGCTATGACTGGATTCCCACCAGACAGTTGAAGGGGGGCGGTAGATTGGGCAGATGGGCTAGACCAGAAGGCTTTGCTGCGTTTTCAGTCTCTCCTAATGTTGCTGTGGGTGGTTTTTTTGGGGTTTTTTTTTTAATATACATCCAAACCAAAAGATCGTAACTGTCATCTGTTTAAGGGAGAGGAAAAAACCCTCACTCTGGATTTTGGAGAGGACAATTCTGAGCTGCTGGTGTGTCAGGGTATTGGAGATCCTGTGTCTTCTGGAAAGTCTCCCCAACTTCCACTATTGCACTTCCAATCATGCCACAAAAGGAGGTGGTAAGTGAGGGGCAGTAAGTCCCACAGATCCTGCGGGAGCTTATGGGGTGAAGTGGGCTCTCCTTGGAATTTGACAGGCATTTTTCCCTCCAAGTGTGGCAGAGTTTGCCTCCGGAAGGAGTCAGGCTCTGTGAGGGAAGAACATTCTCATCACTGTCTCCCTCAGTAGCTGACATGGCGCCCGGCACAAAAGATGAACTCGAGAAATATTGAACTTGACCTGTAGCCCTCAAGCTGCCTCTCCTCCCTCTGGAACCCACCTTACCACGAAGAGTAGAGTCTTTCCAACACTATGCAGCCTCCTTAAAGGACCTTCCCCAGACAAAGGCAGCAGCTACAGATGCCTTCCATTTGGGGTTGATCTGAGTCCTGGTGTGGTGCTATAGGATAAGCACTGGACCTCAAGGTCAGTTTGAACTACAAGGTTGATGGTTCAAACTCATCTGCTTGCTCCTTCCTGGAAACCCTATACAGGGTCGCTATGAGTCAGAACCGACTCGATAGCACTTAACAACAACCACCGCCCTGGTATTGTGAAAGGAAATTTCTTGGAAATAGGGTCTTTGAGGTATTATCAGTTAAGTTAATATGAAGTCATATCAGAGTAGTTGTTGTTGTTAAGTGCTGTCGAGTCGATTCCGACCCATAGCGACCCCATACAGGGTTTCCGAGGTTGTAAATCTTTACGGGAGCAGAAAGCCTCATCTTTTTCCTGTGGAACTGCTGGTAGTTTCAAACTGCCGACCTTGAGGTTCACAGCCCGATTCATAACCACTATGCTATCAGAGTAGAGTGGGTCCTGAACAATTATGAGTGGTGTCCTTATAAAAGAGGAGAAGAGACACGGGGACAGACAGAGGGAGTTATGCCATGTGAATGTGTCTAACCAGAAGCTGAGAGACAACAGGCAGCCTCGTCTCCTGATGTCTTCACACATAGCATGTCCCACTGACACCCTGCATTCAACATTCAGCTCTCAGCCTTCAGGACTGAGACAGGAAGTTTCTGTTCTTAGAAGCCACCCATTTGTGGTACATTGTTATGGTAGCCCTAGGAATCAAATACTCTGTCACAGGAAGCATTTCATGGGATTCTCTCTGATCCATGATGACCATGTGCTATGCCATGAATAACTTGATAAAACCTTTCTAGTGCGCATCTTTGTAACGCCCATCAAATGATCAGGTTGTTGTTAAGTGCCATTGGCTCAACTCCAACTCACTGCAACTTTGTATAGGCTTTCTGAAGCTGTAATCTTCACAGAAGCAGAAAGCCTCATCTTTCTTCCATGGAACAGCTGGTGGGGTCAAGCTAACAACTCTGTGATTAGTAGTCCAGTGTTTATCCTAAAGTGCCACACCAAGATTGGGTTGTTGTTGTCGTTAAGTGCTATTAAATTGGTTCTGACTCATTGCAACCCTGTATAGGGTTTCCATGGAGAATCTGGTGAGTTTGAACCTCCAACCTTATTGTTCTAACTAACCCTGTGTTCCCGTGCTTTATCCCACAGTGCCACACCAGGACCAGGATTGGGTAGAACTGGTGTGGCACTGTAGGATAAACTCTGGACTGCAGGGTTGGTTTGAGCTGCAAGGGTAATGGTTCAAACTCACTAGCCACTCCTCAGAAACCCTATACAGGGTCGCTATGAGTCGGAACCAACTTGATGGCACTTAACAACTACAACAACAAAGCAAATATAAGTCATAACGACTCGATAGCACATAACAACAACAACCCCATCATTTGGTGGGAGTTGCAAAGATGATGACTAAAGGATCATATCAAATAATTCATGGCATCACATATGTCCTGATGTGGTGCTGTAGGATAAACACGTGACTGCTAATGACAAAGTCAGCAGTTTAAACCCACCCACTGCTCCTTGGAAACACGATACAGAGTCTCTATGAGTCAAAACAAAACGATGGCACTTAACAATGACAACATGCAAACATAAGGTGCTTGTGGCACACCAAGAGACTGGACAGCTTACAAATAATATAAAATATGTAGCAGCTTTGTGGAGCTGTTATTGTTGTTGTTGGGAGCTGTCAAGTGGGCTCCAACTTATAGCTACCCTACACACAAAAGAATGAAACATTTCTTGGTCCTATGGCATTGTCACAATCGTTACATTTGAGCCAATTGCTGCTGCCAGTGGGTCAATCCATCTTCTTAAGGGTCTTCCTCTTTTTCACTGACCCTTCAGTTTACCAAGCATGATGTCCTTCTCCAGGGACTGGTCCCTCCTGATACCATGTCCAAAATATGAGAGAAAACATCTCCATCCTCACTTCTAAGAAGCATTCTGGTTGTATTTCTTCCAACACACATTTGTTTGTTCTTCTGGAAGTCCATGGCACTTTTAATATTCTTCGCCACAACACAGCTAAAATGCATGGATTCTTCTATGGTCTTCCTTACTCACTGTCCAGCTTTCATGTACATATGAGGCAACTGAAAATATCATGGCTTGGTCAAATACACTTATCTTTCCTCTTGGACACTTTAAAGAGGTCTTTTGCAACAGATTTGCCTAACACAAATTCTTGACTGCTATTTCCATGAGGGTTGATATGGATCCAAGGAAAATGGAGTCTTTAATAACTTCAATCGTTTCTCCATTTATCATGATGTTATTTATTGGTCCAGTTGTGAGGATTTTTGTTTTCTTTACACTGAAGTGTAATCCATACTAAAGATTGTAGTCTTTGATCATCATCAGTAAATATTTTGTCCTCTTTGCTTCCAGCAAGCAAGGTTGTATCATCTGCATATCACAGATTATTAATGAGTCTTCCTCCAATCCTGATATCACGTTCTTCTTCATATACTCCAGCTTCTCAGATTTTTGCTCAGCATACACATTGAATAAGTATGGTGAAAGCATACAACACTGGTGCACACCTTTCTTGATTTTGAAACATTCAGTATCTCCTCGTTCTATTCTAACAATTGCCTCTTGGTCTGTGTACATGTTCCTCATGAGTACAATCAAGTGTTCTGGAATACCCATTCTTTCCAATGTTAGCCATAATTTGTCATGATCCACAGTCAAAAGCCTTTGCGCAGTCAATAAGTCACAATTGCCCTTTGGTTGTTTAAATTAGTATATATTCCTGAGTGTTTGTGTGTACATCCCCTGCCAAAACAAACAAACAGAAGGAATTGAAGCAAATACTGTTGAATGCATGGAGGAGATTGTAATCATTGCAATGAAATAATGAGTGTAAAACTGATGTTCTCCCATGGAAACTATCATTCAATTCACAATAAAAACTTAAAAAAATACATATATGACACAAGTAGATATCTTTCTTCTCTGCTTTCAGCCAAGATCCATCTGACATCAGCATTGATATCCCTAGTTCCACATCTTCTTCAGAATCTGACTTGAATTTCTGGCAGTTCACTGTCAATAAGTTGCCAACAGTTTTTGAATTGTTGTCAGCAAAATTTTACTTGCATGTAACATTAATGATATTGTTCTATGATTTCTGCATTTCACTAAGTCACCTCTCTTGGGAATAGGCAAAAATATGGATCTCCTCCAATCAGTTGGCCAGGTAGCTGTCTTTCAAATTTCTTGGCATAGATGAGTGCATTCTTCCATTGCTACATCAATTTTTTGAAAGATTTCAATTTGTAATGCATCAGTTCCTGGGGGCTTGTTTGGTTTTTTTGTGAGTTTATTTTTTTGCCAATGCCTTTGGTGCTGTTGGACTTCTCCCTTCAGTATCTTTAGTTCTTGGTCATATTCCACCTCATGAAATGGTTGCACATCAACCATTTCTTTTTGGTAGTGACTGTGTATTCCTTCCATCTTCTTTTGATGCTTTCTGCATCATTCAATAATTTGCCCATAAAAACCTTCAATATCACAAATGGAGGCTTGAATTTTTTTTTCCAGTTCTTTCAGCTTGAGAAATGCTGAGCATGTTCTTCCTTTTTGGTTTTCTAACTCCAGGTCTTTGCACATTTCTTTATGACACTTGGCTTTATCTTCCTGAATGACCCTATTAAATTTTCTGTTCAGTTCTTTTACTTCCTCATTTCTTCCATTCACTTTAGCTTCTCTATGCTCAAGACTAAATTTCAGAGTCTCTCTTTTGACATCCATTTTGGTTTTTTGTTTTGGGGGTTATTTTTGCTTACGTTTTTATTGTGAATTGAGTGAAGGTAAATAGACTAGGTCATCAGCTTGACTTTCAACCAATCATACATGTTGTATCATCTCAATGACTACACTCCCTTCCTAACAAGAGCAGTTATTCCACTTCCTCCCTGTGGCTTCCTTTTTACATTTTATTTTTCCCCAAATGAACAAAGCAAAAATATTTGATGTACACATTCAAAACAAAAAATATCTATTCATTTAAATGTCCAAAGAGCATATTTTTCAAGTCAGCCTCCCGCCCACAGACACAAAGCCTTTCTCAGTTCATGGGCTTATAGTCAGCAGCTGCTCTGTCTGTCCACGCCATCACCTCTGCCACCATCAGCTGTCACCACTTTTTTAGATAGGATTTCACACTCCACTCATAATCTTCCTTCTTGAGCAATTTTGAGCAACTGTATCCATACATAAGTATAGGTCCAGTTCATCAAATTGTAGCAATTTGCTCACAGTATCAAGCGTCTTTATCTTCATCTGGTCGAGTTCTGGTCAGCTAGACATCCAAACTAGGTCAAATGGATACTAGCTGCAAGTTTAGGAGTTCACGCACACCTCCCCACACTTCAGACCAGCGGGCCACTTCACTCTCAGCTCTAGCCCCCAATGGCTAGGCCAGTGTCTGTGGGCTCAGAAGTTGACAAGTCCCTAAACTTCAGACCAGTCAGCCCTTCCTTTTCTCTCATCTCAAGGTCAACAGATGCCATCTGAACATGGCTAAACTCAGGTCATGTCTTCATTGCTGCATTCCCCCACTTCCACTCACAAGTAGACCAGGATGGTCACTAACAAGCATACTTGACTGCTCGTGGATTCCCTTTGATTTTCAGTCTTAAAAGGAGGTTTTCCCTGATGGGCTGAGTTTTCTTGCCTTGATGCCACCAAAGAAAACATCTTACTTACTATTCTAACAGCCAGTCTGCTTTTTTCCTGCTGGTTTTTCTTTCATTAAGAACCTTCTACTGGTAAGACTGAGGAATTCGCACTGACCGCCTAAGACAGGCAGCGTCCCTTAAACAAACAATAAATAAGGAGGATTCGGATGCAGACCGTGCAGACCCAGTCAGGAGGCCAAGCCCCTGTGGGCCCAAGCATTGTTGACCGTGCAAACCATAGGCTCTGAGGATCAGACTCTAGCTACCTAGTAGACATAGCAAACTGTCCCTCATCTGATTATTCAGTAATGCTTGTTAGTAATCTCATACATGAGCCCTGGATATCCACAGACAAATGTAAAAACCTTCCCTAAAAGCCGAGACTGTAAATTCCAAAAAGGCAAGTCCCCCCGCCCCCCATCCAAAAAAAAAAAAAAAAAAAGCTAAAGAGGATAGAGAGAAACACTGTTAACTGATGATATATGGAGGGGATAATAATCAATGTAATGAAACAAGCTATATGAATGGTTGAATGTGAAGCTGATGATGTGCCCTGTAAACTTTCACTCAATCCAAAATAAAAACATTTAATTAAAAAAAAAAAAAGTTTATCATAAAAAAAAAAAAAAAAAAAAGAACCTTCTGTTCTCCCAGCCATTCTGAGTTGGTCTGCACTGACATCCATTTTGGTTTTTTTCCTTCTTTCCTGTCTATTTAATGACCTTTTGCTTTCTTCCTGTATGATGTTCTTGATGTCATCCTGCAACTCTCTTGGTCTTCAGTCATTAGTGTCTAATGCATAAATCTGTTCTTGAGATGGTCTCTAAATTCAGGTGGGATATATTCAAGGTCATATTTTTGGCTCTTGTGAATTTGTTTCCATTTTCTTCAGCTTCAGCCTGAACTTGCTTATGAGTAACTGGTGGTCTGTTCCACAGTCTGCCATTGGCCTTGTTTTGTCTATTGCTGCTATTCATAATATTTTCATTTTTAGGCACTATTCTGACAATATTCCACAGTTATTCATATGGTGGTTTTCTGTAGCTAAACATTCAGAAGTGGTCAGCTTATCCTTTATCCTAGTCTGTCTTAGTCTGGAACCTCCACTGAAACCTGTCCACCTTGGGAGACCTTCCTGGTATTTAAAATATTGGTGGCATAGCTTCCAGTATGGCAGCAATATGCAAATTACCATAGTATGACAAGTGGTGGTTCTGTAGGGTTGGACCATGCAAGTAAGATGAGATGATTGGTCAGTTTTGCCATCAAGTTTAGTTCCAATGAAATGATTGGTCAGTTTTGCCATCCAGTTTAGTTTCCAATGAGTCATCCTAAAGATGGAAAAGGAGATCTCACTACCATCAATAAAGAAGAGTCAGGAGTGGAATGGAGACCTCTATGATGAACTTCTTTAATCCAGGAGGCAGAGATCTGACTGTCTCTTCCCCTCCCAAAGATAATGAGAAGGAGTGGCAGAAAAGCAGCAGCAGCACAGGCAATGAAACCAGAAGACTGGCAGGAGATGTTGTGGTGGGCTTCATGCTGGCCCATTGAGCAAGAAAGTTGAGTGCCTTATGGCAAGAGGTTTCCTGGCAGCATGGGTGGCTTCTAGACACTTAATGGAGGGTGGAGGTGGGGTGAGGTAGGTTTGCTGAGCTGAAACTGAGTACATTTGGGCCGAGGTGGTAGAGTTGGGTGCATCTGGTGAGCATTTATCAGCAGAACTAAAGATCTTTATAACACTTGCCTGAGCAGAGCAGAAGTCAAAGGTGAGCAGCCAGGTCAGAGCGAGACCTGGGAACAAGACATACTTCTGAGCACAGCTGACAGGAAGCTGTCCTGGCTGAAGAGCTATATCCTGAGTGTTTCTGATCCTGAAGTACAGCCTATTACTTTCCTATAATAAACCACATAATTGTGAGTGTTGTCTTCGAGTTCTGTGTGGCCATTACCAAAGCCAGTGGAGAAGCAGAGTGTTGTGGAGGGACAACTTGTGTCAGAATTGGTAAGGAGTTTGGAAGGCAGAGGCATGTCTGACCTTTACCTCATAGGAACTGGTCTTGGGGTGATGCTGATGGTGATTCTTCTTTCTCTTCCTTGTGAAGCTGGAGGAGGTCAAATGGCACCCACATGCCATGAGAGCTGAGAATGTGGACAGGAAGACTGAGGAAAGGAAAGGCCTTTCCTTCCTTTCAGAAAACCTTAGAAACTCATGGATATGTGGGAAAAAAAGGAGCTCAAAGTAGAGGTTACCCCTTGTAGACACCAGAAGTCAAGTAACATTCACGTTTTGCAGGAGACCTCTCCACCTTAGGACACTGATGCCTCAGCCGCAGACACGACAAGTCAAGGCCAGGTCACTAAGCTCAAACCCAAACCCTCTAATCTCATACCTGTCTCTTCAGGTTACACTCCTGATCTTGCTCCAAGCCCCAGTCTTCCTCAGAGGTCAGAGATGGGTGTCAAAAGGGCCCACCCTGACCACAGACAGGGTCCTATCACTAACCTTCCCATCCTTTCATCTTTTGTTTCATCTTCAGGCCCTTAAATGCATTTTGGTAGCTCCACTGCTCACCAGGCATCAGGCTAGGCTGGACCACGAGGATGAACAGGACTCAGCCCTGCCCTCTCGGAGTTCCCTAGCCAGTGGACAATCAGCAAATACAGCTACCATTAGGAAACCTTGTGTTCTATGCATGACTGTGGCAGGTACCAGCACTCTGGATGTCAGAGGGAGGCCAGAAGGAGGAAAGAGTCACCTGACAGGGGGTATGAAGAGGAGGAGGAGGAGCCCTCCAGGCCAAGGGTCAGGGCAGAGGCAAGAGGAAGGAGGATCCGATGCCAGCTGCAGTCCCTGATGTTGGCACCTCGCAGGTAAGCAGAGGGCTAGGTGCAGCTTCCCCGTGGGCAGTCAGCATATTAGCAGGCTGTAAGATGACAGAACCAAGTCATTCTGCAGGAAGGCAAGAAAGGGTCAGTGTCTGTGTCTCCTACTGCAGCTGTAACAAAAATACCACAAGTGGGTGGCTTTACTGAACAGAAATTTGTTTTCTCACTGTTTACAAGGCTGGAAGTCCAACTTCAGGGCAGCAGCTGCAGAGAAAGTTTCTCTGTCTGTTGGCTCTGGGAAGGTCCTTGTAGCTCTGATGTTCCTTGGTGAACCCACATGGCATCTCTCTTCCACTGTTTACCCTTGGTTGGCTCTGTGGCACGTGCCGCTCCTCATTGCTCAGCAATGGTTAGGTTTAGGACACACCTACGCTGATAGGGCTTATTGAAATAACAAAGAAAACCTATTCCCAAATGGAATCACATCCACAAGTACAGAGGTGGTTGAAGACTCCAACAGGTACTAGGGAGAAAGGGGAAAGGGGCGGGAAGTGACGCATTTCAATCCAAAATGGATGGTGAGGCTTGTTACAATAATCAATCAGTCACAATCAGGTCCGCCATTTTAGGTTGTACCTTCCGGGTTTTTCCCTCTCCCCTCCCTTCAACTCCATTTTGTAATCTTGTTGTTGTTGTTGTTAAGTGCCGTGGAGTCGGTTCAGACCCATAGCGACCCTGTACAGGGTTTCTGAGGGTGTAAATCTTTATGGGAGTAGAAAGCCTCATCTTTCTCCCGTGGAGCAGCTGGTAGTTTCGAACCGCTGACCTTAAGGTTCACAGCCCGATTCGTAACCACTACGCTACCAGAGCTCCTCTGCCCTAAGCTACAAGGCGTGTAATTTAAAGGGCGACATGGCTTTTGATAGGCCACAGCTGAATCACCTTAGCAATGACCACTCCCTTCCTGTTGAACCTATATAAGACCACTCCCTTCCCATTGGCTTCCTCTTCTTTCTGCCCTCTTTTCTTCTCTCTTTTCTTCTGCCTCCTGCCTTCTCTCTCTGTCAGAGGTCACCTTCCTCTTCCTCACTCTGAATAAAAGTCTCTAGACGGGCCATCTGGTATGCTGTGTGGTTGATGAGCAGCGCTGGGTTATTTCTTCCCTTTCAAGGCTGAGCCAGCAGTAATGGAGGATAAGCAGTAAGGATAGGACCAGCATGGAGAACCCTCAAGGACTAGCAGAGCCTGGAGACCACAGGTGGATGCTTCCCACCCCCCAGACTCCCTAAGTGACAGATTTATCACTTCATTCATCCTGCATCCATCGCAGACTCCGTCTAGACTCCACCACCATCCCTCGCCCAGACTATCAAATGCCACAATCCTCACTGGCCTTCTTTCCTGGTACAACCCTACCCACTCTCCCCAAGGGTCCTCCAGACTTCTGACCCCCTCAGAGAGGATGTGGAAGAACACAGCTGGCTCCCCACTGCCCTTACTTTACAGTCCTTCTCCATGTCACAGGAAGATCACCAAGAGGTCTAGGGATAGATGCTGAAAGAGATGAGGACCTTCCCAGAGCCAACAGATAGAGAAACGCCTTCTTTAGAGCCGACGCCCTGAATTCACACGCCTAGACTCCTGCACTGTGAGCAAATAAAGTCCTGGTTGTTAAAGCCATCCACTGGGAGTACTTTTGTTATAATAGCACTAGACCACTAAGACACTATGTTAACAAACTTTCACAGGTTCTGAGGACAAAGAAGAGGACATCTTTGAGGACTATGCTCTGAATACCACTCTGCTCAAATCTCATCCTATCAGGTGGTCTTCACTGACCACCCTGTTAGAAATGGCAGCACCCCTAGTTTTCCCCAGTCATCATTTATTCTCCCTAGTCACACTCTGGATTGACCAACCATTGCCCAGGACTCCCCTGACCAGGACTTCAGTGCTAAATCCAGAAATATCCCAGGCAACCTGCTGTCTGCCCAGCTCTCATACTGTAGATTTGATTCATTTATTTTGTCTGTTTGATGTCTCCTCTACTATTGCCTTGTTCACTGTTATCCACAGTTTTAGAATTGTGTCTGAGAGTCCCAGGCCCCTGCCTTGGGTGGCATCACATTTGGGGGGTGCTTCCTTTAAAAAGCCTAATTCCCACCCTAATGTTAGGACCAGCCAAGCTGGCAGTGCCATCTGGATGTGTGTATGTGTCTATGGATGTGTGGGGTGTGTATGCATGTGTGAGTATGTCTGAGTGTGTGATATGTGTATATATGGATATGTGGGTGTATGTGTGGATGTGTGGGGTGTGTGTGCATGTGTGAGTGTGTCTGAGTGTGTGATATGTGTATGTATGGATGTGTGGGTGTGGATGTGTGGACATGTGAATGATATTTGTGTATGTGGTAGGTATGTGTGGTGTATATATGCTTATGGTGTATATGTGTATAGTGTGAGTGTGTGTGATACGTGTGATGTGAGTATGTGGATGCATGTGCACATGGGTATGATATGAATGCAGTGTGTTTCTATATGTATGGTGTGTGTGTGTGGCTTGTAGATGTATGTGTAGTGTGGTAAATGTGTGTGTGTGCATATGTGGGTGGGATGTATACATGTGTGCATTTCCATGTATAAGTAACTGAAGGGAAGGAAGCTAGAGAGAGGAAGAGACTGCGGGCATGCATCCTTGGCATTCTTCCAGCTTTCAGGCTGGACAGTGAAAGGACGAAAACAGGGAGGAACACAGGGGCAGGTGCAAGGACCCCCCAGCAGAGGCAACCAGCTGGTCCTCACAGAGCAGCAGGCTGCTGTTTGATACTCCTGCATCATCCCACGATCCTGTCAGGTGAGGAGAGCTTAGACTAACACTGCTGCTTTCCTTAGAAGTGACTTAACAAAGAATCCCACAATGCACTCGATGTACCAATTAGCTGTAACAGGTGGAAATGTTAGCATTGGCTGCCTGAGCAACAGCTTGTTCTCACTACCGCTACCCAGGACTCACAGAGATGTCTGTGCAATGGATGATGCAGGGATCACTGCTCAGAGACCACCAGGAAGGGGCTTCAGCAGCACTCAGCCCCCAACTCCCCACCTTCCCTTCCTCCACACGCTCTGGCTGCCCAGGCTAGTCCATGTGCTGGTAAAATGTGTGCAGTGTGTTGAAGACCATGCTTTCCCACTGGGAAGACACCACACAGGATTGTCCCTTCTGCCTCTGCAACCCCAGTGTCCTCAGGTGACCCCCTCACACAGGCTGTCTGCTTCTATGACCAGGAATGGGGGTTACCCATTCTGCAAAGACTAGGTTTGAATCTTTCCAGATTTCTCTACTGACTAACTGGGGACCACTTAATCTCACAGCCTTACCTTTCTCACCTGTCAATTTTTACCCTTTTTGGATTCAATAAACTCATGTGGGTCAAGTGCTTTCTGGCACTCAGCTCTCTGTAACATCAAGTACTCTTCAGGAGCCTGCTACCACCCCTGTGAGATGAAACATAGTCATTCAAGGTCCTTGCTGGTAAATATCTCTTGGCCAGGCAGGGATGTTATTTTGGGAACCTCCTGAGCAGGCTCCCCACAGTGCACCAGGATCTGAGGTAGGCAGGTTATGGAGTTGGCTGCAACTCATGGCAGCCTGTTGTTCTTGTTGTTAAGTGCCGTGGAGTCAGTTCCGACTCGTAGCAACCCTGTACAGGGTTTCCAAGGCTGTAAATCTTTATGGGAGCAGAGAGCCTCCTCTTTCTCCCACGGAGCAGCTGGTAGTTTAGAACTGCTGACCTTGTGGTTCACAGCCCGATTCGTAACCACTACGCTACAGCCTACGTACAACATAATGAAACATTGCCCATCATGTACCACCTCTGTAACCACCAGCATGTCTGAGTCCTTAACTGTGCCTACTGTGTCAAACCATCTCATTGAGGATCTCCTTGGTCCTCGCTGGCCCTCCTCTTCACCAATGCGATGTCCACCTCCAGTGATTATTCTCAGTGACGTGTCCAAAGCAAGCATGTCAGATAATGCTCTGATATGATCCACAGGATTTTCTTTGAAGAAGATCACCAGGTCTTTCTTCCAAGTCTGTCTGGAAACTCCACTGAAACCTGTTTACCATCGCCG
Source organism: Chrysochloris asiatica (assembly GCF_000296735.1). Classification (NCBI taxonomy): domain Eukaryota; kingdom Metazoa; phylum Chordata; class Mammalia; order Afrosoricida; family Chrysochloridae; genus Chrysochloris; species Chrysochloris asiatica. Next base: position 1,876,803 of record NW_006408672.1, on the reverse strand, counting down.
ACCCATCTGGTATTTGAAATACTGATACATAGCTTCCAGCTTCACAACAACATACAAGAGCCCACAGTCGTACACAGTGGCAGCTGTGGGGCTGGAGACCGTGGGTACCTGGGACAGAAGACAGCAGCAGGTTCAGGGCACACACTGTGTGTGTACCATTTCAGGGACAGCAGTGTGAGGGCTCTGGGCACTGGGTGCAGTGTGACATGAGAGAAAATGGGTAAACATGGCTGAGAAGACAAAGGTTGATGTTGCTGTTAGTTGCCACAGCTATGTCAAAGAGAACAAAACATTGCCCAGACCTACACCAGCTTCATGGTCATCAGTATACTCCAGTCCACTGTGGTGGCTATGTGTCCAGCCCTCATTTATGCTGACCCTCCACCAAATAGTGCATCCTTTACTTGAATCTTAATTTGTCACTATGTCATCACATAGTAGATCATGTGATATCAGATTTAAAATGACAATCATCACTCCACTTCAGCTAAGATATCCATCTTCAACCATTCCATTTCATTTTTGATGATTGTCTATTTTTGTCCATTCATACTTCATACAAAAGGTTGGTAAGGAGAAAGAATCAAACTATGACCATTATGTAATATGTATGGCAAAACTCAATGCAGACATTGTGCCATTAGCTCTCTGGGCATGAATGGAGGGTGTATCAGTTAATTCTTGCAACACAAGCTTTATTATTTTCCATGGTTTCGTGGGTTGACTCAGCAGATGGTTTGGTCTGGGTGGGAGCCATTTGGTCTGCGATGTCCTCACTCACAGGCCTGGCCCCAACTGGATGCTAGCTGGACTTTCAGCCCCATTTGAGTCTCTCATTGTGGGGCAGGCTACCATCACTCAGTCCTGTGGAGACAAATGGTTCCCAGCTGCCATGTCCAATGTTTAAGCAGCGTTCAGATCTCAACATGCATAGTTTCTTATGCCCTGTGGTCAACATAAGTCACATGGTCAGGTCCAGATTTTAAAGGTGGAAAACCTAGTCTCTACTTCATGATAGAAGAGCCCTGGTGTGGATGCTCCTCTGAAACCCTAAACAGGGTGGCTATGAGTCACAATGGACTAGACGACACTTAACAACAACATCACTTCAGGATGGAAGGGGCTGCAAAACATGTATGACCATTATTGTGCAATCTACCACAGTAAGGAAGAACATGAGTTAAAAACACAGTCTCCCTAGATGCCTTGTGTTAACCTTCTCTAGAGACAAGGAAGAAAGGCCTGGAAAATTACTTCTGAAAATCAACCAATGAAAACTCTATAGATTGTCCACATTGATCATGGATCTAGCACAGGAATGTACAGCTTTTCATCCCATTGTGCATAGGGTCCAGAGACCAGAACTAGGCGGCTGACTCAATGGCAGCTAAAAACAGTAACAACTACCAAGCTCTCTCCTTTTCTATGCTAACATTTTCAAGAGTTACCTGCTTTCAGGTGTCGAAGCCCACCACAAATATACAATGAAGAGATAAAAAGTAATCATAACATTTTGATGCTGTTTTCCTGGAAGTCCCATTGAAGATTTTCACCTCATAGAAGAACATACAGTCTTTGGAGACGTTGCATCAGTGAGTCCATATCAGTTCTCTCACCAGTACTGGTTCACCAGTTAGCAAAATGTCAGGAAATGCAGCAAGACAGAACTTGCTAAGCCTTGTTACCAGGCAAAAATTACTGTTTTACACCCATAGTAATTTATTAAGTACTAGGACATACTGTCAGGAGGGACCAGTCGTTGGAGAAGGATATCATGTTTGGTAAGGTGGAGGGTCAGAGGAAAAGAGGAAGACCCCCAATGAGAGGGACTCAAGTGTGGCAATAATACTGAGTTTTGCTCAGGATCGGGCAGTGTTTCATTCTGCTGTGCACAAGGTCGCTATGGGTCAGTATCGACTCGATGGCACCTAACAACAACAACAACAACAACCTCAAGTTCAGCAGTTCAAAACTACCAGCTGTTCCACAAAAAAAAGATGAGGCTTTCTGCTCCCATAAAGATTTACCACTTCAGAAACCTTGTACAGGGTTGCTATGAGTTGGAACCGACTCCACAGTACACAACCACCAACACCAACACCAAGTTGTCAGAGGCATCCTGCTGTGGTGCTATAGGATAAGCACTGGACCACAAGGTCAGTTTGAACTGCAAGGTTGGTGGTTCAAAACCACCAGTTGCTCCTAGGAAATCCTATACAGGATCATTATGAATCGGGACAGAATCGAGGGCACTTAACAACAATAACAAGTTATCAAAGGTGTTTTAATAAAAATGTAAAGATTTTTTTAAATACTAACCTGGCAGCAAAAATATAAGATTAAAGAATGTTTAAAATACATGTGGATCTGTAGGATCAGCACTGGACGGTGAACACACCAGCTGCTCCTATATAGTGACTCTATATAGGGTCACTATGATACAGAACCTACTGGATGGCACTTAACAACAACAGCAAAATGAGTGAACCAAGAAGTCCTATAATGGATGAATGGATAAACAAATTGTGGTA
>NW_006408672.1:1859630-1861547 GCF_000296735.1 Chrysochloris asiatica | reverse complement strand
TCAAACCAGCTTTGCAGTCCAGCGCATTAACCCACAGTGCCAAAGCAGGACTCCACGTCATGTTTGTGCATTAGTATTACAGCAGCCCTAAGAAATTGAGATGAGTCCTGGTGTGGAGCTGTAGGATAACCATGGAACTGCTAACCACAAGGTCACCAGCTCAAACCCACCATCAGAAAATTCAGAAAATCAATACAGGGTCACTATGAGTTTGAATCTACTTGATGGCTTTTAACCACAACCAGGGAACTAACAATAGACAACCACTTAACATTGTTGGATTTACTGCTCATGCTTTCTACTGAAAGGGCTGTTAGCATTGCATTAAAATTGACTAAAAAGGAAATGGAGCCAGAGATGATGACATGGAGTGATGGAGCAGCTGGAGACTTTAGATCCAGAGAGGGAGACTAACTGTGTGCTGAAGACTTGGGGGGGAAGGGGGGGGAGGAGAAGGATGGATTGTAACCATGGCAATGAGAGACAATATACAATAGAATGAATGTAAAACTAATGTTCTCCCATGTAAACTATCACATAATTCACAATAAAACATTTTTTTAAAAATTGACTAAAAAGAAGTTTGAGAGAGGGGAATAGATCAAATGCGTGGCTTGGCTCTGCAACACATTTAGATCATTCATTTCTGATAAAATCTCAAAAGAACCCTGAGGAGTAAACCCACAATTAATTTCTATCACCCTGAACGGCCACCAAATCCCAATTGAATTGATTCTCAATGCATTTATCTTTAACAACCCACAGGGTTTCACACCACCACCACCCCACAAATAAAAGGATACAAAGAAGGAGAATAATTGAACTATTTATAACACGAAGGGGTAAAGATGCTACCACCTAAAACTCCACCAGAAATGAGGGCAGAGTAAGGATAAGGGGGATGGAGCCGAGAGCCACAACCGTACCTCCTTTGGTGAGATCTCTCCTTGCACACAGTGATAGTCACCCTGTGCTTGGGGTGGTGGTGTGCTGTGGAGTCGGTTCCAACTCATAGTGACCCTGTATAGGGCTTCTGAGGCTGCAAATCTTTACAGAAGCAGAAAGCCTCATCTTTGTCCCACAGAGTGGCTGGTAGAGTCAAAGTACTATCTTGCAGTTAGCAGTCCAGCTCGTAATCCACGATGCTATCAGGGTTCCTTAATCCTGTGCTTACAAGTCCCTCAATTAATTGGTAGATGCAGGACTGCCCCACCCCCCGCCCCCAAGAGAGCTGTGTGTATAACAAGTACACCACATGATCAGGAACATACGCATGTATGTTTGTGGTCTGTGGGACTTTCGCTATCACAGCCCAGCTGGCAACAGGCAACATCTAGGACCCACAGTGCCCACAGGAGGAAAGGAGCCCTCTTCTGCACAGTGATTTGTCATCTCTTGTATGTCATCAGATTTGGCTGTGGGAGACCCCTGGACTCACAGGCAGGGTGCCCAATTCTAGTCTTTCCCTGTCATCTGGCTGTGACTTTGGGCATCGTAGTTTCTTCAGTTCCACCAGACCCCCAAGACCTATCCAGTAGGGGACTTTTTTTATTCTATTTTTAAAAATAATTTTTATTGTGTTTTCGGTGAAAGATTACTCAACAAATTAGATTCCCATTTAGCAATTTCTATTCATATTGTTCAATGACATTGATTACATTTTTCACAATGTGTCAACATTCATTATTTCTTTTCTGGTTGTTCTTTTTCCATTATTCTAGCCTCCCTGGCCCTCCTCCCTTTCAAAGGATAGCTGGAAAAGACCAAGACAAAAATTATACTGAGGCTCTCTGCAACTCCCCAATCAACAGGCAACCTCAGCTTCTCTTGCAGTATCAACTGCATCCCTGAGACAGGATGGTGAAGGTCGGAGTCAACAAATTTGGCCGTATTGGGCACCTGGTCACCAAGGCTGCT
>NW_006408672.1:1850068-1858940 GCF_000296735.1 Chrysochloris asiatica | reverse complement strand
CCTGGAGAAAGCTGCCAAATATGATGACATCAAGAAGGTGGTCAAGCAGGCATCAGATGGACCCCTAAAAGGCATCCAGGGTAACATTGAAGACCAGGTCAACTCCTGTGACTTTAACAGTGACACCCACTCTTCCATCTTTGATGCTGGGGCTGGCATTGACCTCAATGACCACTTTGTCAAGCTCATTTTCTGGTATAACAATGAATTTGGTTATAGCAACAGGGTGGTGGATCTTATGGTCCACATGGCCTCCAAAGAATAAGAGCCCACTGGACCACCAGCCCCAGCAACAGCACTAAAGGAAGAGGGAGGCCCTAGAGTCACTAGGAGTAATGGTAAGTGGTGCCATTCTTATTTTCACCCCTTGGTTCCTGGACCCATTGTGGTGGTGGTGGTTACATGCCATTGGTTCCGACTTATAGCAGCCCTCTCTAGGTTTTCTGAGGAGTAGTTGGTGAGTCTGAGAAACTGACTTTCCAGCTAGCAGTCTACTGCTTATCCTACAGCACCACATTGGCAATTGGAGAAATAGCAACATATATTGGATTCTGGTTTCAGATATATACAGCTTCCTAGAAAACATTGCCCCAACTCTGCCTGATATTACCATCTAGTTGGTGCTGTAATCATGTATTTAGAAGGTCAAGGCCATTCCATTATTTGATCAAGCCAGCTTCTTCAGGCTGATGAGGGACATGATAACACCAGTGAGTTCCACGCGCATGGTCCCACTGCTGTACTTCATTTGCTGTGAAGTGGAGTACTGCTATGTACGTCCAACTTTATGATTCTGTGGGTAAGATAACACCCAGTTCACAGTGGGTATCTCTGGTCACATGGTGACTTGGTGGCCCATGGATAGGCATTCAGTCAACATACTGTCATCAATTAAATACAAATGCAGCAACACCACAACGCCAGTAGACAACAGACGATCTTAATTCACATGAAGAAACAAGACAGACTAGCTCAAACAAATGACCAAGATACAGAGCCAGAAAACATTTCTGAGAAAGAGAAGCTCCTTCAAAGGATTGACAGAAGATCGAAGAAAGTTAAGGAGAACATACAAAAAACTTTAGAAGAATGCAGGGAAACACTATAAGAAATATGAAACACATGCAAGCTTTGAAACAATACAAAACCTGCAATTAGAAATCCAGGAAGATTAATATTAAGATTTCAGAAATGGACAATACATTGAAAGGACAAAGAAGTAGATCTGAAACAATGCAAGCCCAAATTAGTGAGCTTGAAAATAAGTCTCTCAATTTTAATATGCTAGGAGAACACACAGAAAAAAAAAAAAAAAAGAATGAAAAAAATCCAAAGAAAGCCCAAGAGTTATGTGGAACTTCATGAAAAGGATTAACTTATGGGTGATCAGAATTCCAAAACACGAAGAGATATTAAAAAGCTCAAAGAAAATTATCAATGAGTTGTTGGAAGAAAACATCCCTAACATCATGCAAGATGAGACGATAAGCATACAAGAAGCTCAATGAACCCCAAACATAATAGATCTCAAAAGAAAATCACAAAGACATATCATAATCAAACTCCAAAATTAAAGACAAGGAAAGAATCCTAAGAGCAGCTAGAGAAAAATGAAAAGTTACCTACAAAGGAGAGCCAATAAGACTAAATAAATTCTGATATCTCAGCAGAAACTATGCAGCCAAGAAGGCATTGGGAGACATATACAAAACTCTGAAAGAAAAAAAATTTCCAACCAAAAGTCATATGCCCAGCAAAACTGTCCTTCAAATATGACAGTGAAATTAGGACATTTCCTGATAAACAAAAATTGAAGAAATTTGTAATGATCAGATCAACTTTACAAAAAAATACTAACGGGTATTCTTTGGACTTCTTAAGAACCGACAACAAGCTGAGATTAACATACAGGACAACACCATCCAGAACTCAATCAAGATATAGAAGTATTTAAAGTAAAACAAACCTACAAGACTGAAAATTGGGAACCAGTGATATCAACTTATAATGAAGTCCAACTATAAAACAAAAAGAGAAAGTAGTGTAGATACAGAACTTCAAAATGTCAAGGAAGTCAAGTAGATTTCAAGATAAAACAGACTGTTCTACATTGTTGGGGGGGGCAGGGAGAAGGGGTGAAGAATTAACAAATTACAAGGTAACCTCAAAGAAAATTAGTAAACCGTCACATGAAAATAAAGAGAAAAATCAGTAAAGTTTCATAAACATTAATTAACACAACAGAATAGAAAATGAAAAGGAAACCCACGAACAAAAGGAACTCAGTGCAGAAAATTATGTGGAACAAAGAAACCAGTAGCACCACAAAAGAACACACAGCAAAATGACAGCAATCAATTCATATCTATCAATAATCACACTGAATATAAATGAATTAAATGCACCAGTCATGAGACAGAGAGTATCAGAACGGATATGAAAACAGGATCCTTCAATATGCTATCTACAAGAGACCTATGAAAAAAAGATGGAGACAGCCTAAATGCCTATCAACAGAAGAATGGTTAAACAAACTTTGGTACATACACACAGCAGAATGCAATGTTGAAGAATACCCATGAATCTGTTGGACACCTCACAACATGGATGAACTTGGAGGACATTATGCTGAGCGAAATCAGTCAATCACAAAAGGACAAAATTGTATGAAACGAATGTTGTCAAAAGTTAAGAAAAGATTTCCTTCATTAAAAAAAAACAAAAAATGTTCCATGATGGTTACAGGGTGGGGTAGTGGGAACATTATTCACATTGTTAACATGGATGAAGGGGCGGGCAATATACAACAGGGTGGTTAACCAAGGAATGATGAAGGTAGTGGGAGACACAGGGAGGAATGTAAGAATTAAAGGGAATAGAGGTCAATATTATTAACTAATGGTGCATGGAGAGAATTGCAATCATTGTAATAAAGCAAAGCATGTGATTTATCAAATGTAAAACAGATAATCTATTCTGTGAACTTCCACTCAATTCACAATAAAAAGTTAAAAAAAAAAGAAAGAAAATGTTGCTGATTGTTGTGGTTGTTAGGGGCCATAGAGACGATCTTTAACTCATAGCTGACCCCATATGACAGGATCACTATGGTCACTACAGGGTCATAGTGACCCTGTACATGTATATTATTTCTGAGAAGCAACTGATGAGTTTGAACCACTTACCTTGCAGTTAGCATATCCTACAGCTCCACAAGACCCTACATTGTTGTTGTTGTTAGGTGCCATCGAGTCGGTACCGACCCATAGCAGAACGAAACATGATATCCAAACCAAACATGAGATCCTTCTCCAGTAACTGGTCCCTCCTGACAATATGGCCAAAGTATGAGAGATGAAGTTTGGCCATCTTGGCCTCCAAGGAGCACTCTGGCTGCATTTTTTCCAAAACGGATTTATTGGTTCTTTTGGCAGCCCATGGCACTTTCAATACTCTCCTCTAATACCACAACTCAAAAGCATCAATTGGGATGTGGGAAAAGACCCCACATAGCTGTAGATCATTTATATTGTATTATCTATATTATGAAGTCCTGGTGTGGCACTGTAGGATAAGCACTGGACTGCTAACCACAAGGTCAGCAGTTCAAACCCACCAACTGCTCCTTGGAAATCCTATATAGGGTCGCTATGGATCAGAACCGATTCAACAGCACTTAGCAACAACTATCTATACCATACTTATATATTATGTGTTATATACAAGAGTAGGATAAGCACTGAACTGCTAGCTGCAAGGTCAGAGGTTCAAACCCACCAGTAGCTCCTTGAGAACTCTATACAGGGTCACTATGATGGCACTTAACAACATATGCTAAGGCTAGTAAGAAAATATTGCTACTAGGATTCCAGTATATGCAAGCATGGGTTTATTCCAAACAAAAAATGACTTTGCAATCAATGGATGACCGCAGACAAGTTTTCTCAGTGATACACTTGTCTTAGTCTCATTAGGATGCCTTCAAAAAACAAAAAGGCCCAATATAAACAGTGGTTTACTTGGTGTTCTACTGGGCCAGTTACATTCAAAGACAGACATATCAGCTCAGAAGCTTGACTGGTTTTTGAGATTCCAAAGGGGTCCTGGTGTGGCGCTGTGAATTAATGCATCAGACTACAGGCCACTTGAACTTCAGGGTTGGGGGTTCAAGCTCACCAGCTCCTCCTTGGAAGCCCTATACAGGGTCATTATGGGTCGGAACCGACTTGACGGCACTTAACAATAATCATGATAGACTTTCTTAAAGACCCATGATCATCACAGCAACTTATGATTTAAAAAAAGTGTTAAAGAAACCAAAAACTGCATTGGTGAGAAAAAGGCCAGGAAAGTTGTGTCAAGAAATTTTTTTTTCCATCATGACAATGCATTTACTCATTCTTTGAGAGTAAGAGGTGCGGTCCTACGAGAATTTCATTAAGAAATCTTGCCCCAGCCACCCTACAACTCTGATCTTGCCCCTTCAGATTTGTTTTTGTTCCCAAAATCCAAAGAACTTTTTTTAAATGAACAAGATTTGAGTACTATGATTCGAGTTCTGCTGTTTTGACATGGGTGTGAATCGAAAAGCACAGAATTCTTCTGGGAAGGGTTAAAGAAATGGAAACAGCACTTTCAGAAGTATATAGACACCGATGGACGATATGTCTAAAACAGGAGCTTTCTATGACTTTGTAGCAATTCTTTTTGACCTACCCTCATATGCTCTCCTCACAAATTCTCACACCCTTCTTTATTCCTTCATCCCCAGAGTGCTGAAGTGGAGAGAAAGCAAACAGTCCATGTATGCTGATACAAGCACAAACTGAAAACTGTACAACTAAGATAAATTAGTTCCAAGAAATCAGCAAATTTGGGGAATTGGTCATTTAACAAATTGGCTCTTCAGAGAATTGGTATTGAGCAATTTCACTGGAGCCAAGGGTGTGAGATGAAGTAAACCCCATGAGAGCTGGTTCATTCCAAGAAAACCTGGGTTCCAGACTTGAATGCTTACTTGGGGCTTTCCTGCTCTAGAAGGGATGGGGTGGTAGACCCTCTTCATGTTTAGGGGATGTCCAAGGACAGGAGCATTTGATTCACCTACATAGTAAGCACTGTTTTGTGTGTATAATTTGTATCACTTGGAAATGAAGAGTCTCTGGATGATGCAAATGGTCAACATGCTCATCTGCTAACTCAAAGGTTGGAGGTTCGAATCTATGCAGTTGTTCTGTTGTTAAGTGCCATTAAGTCGCTTCCAACTCATAGTGAACATGTATAGGGTTTCCAAGAAGCAGCTGGTGAGTTTGAACCACCTACCTTGTGGTTCAAACTGATTGGGTCTATGCACAGCCTCCCCGAAAAAGTTCCCTGGTGAGCTACCTGTGAAAAATCAGCCACTGAAAACTCCATGGAGCACAGATCTACTCTGACACACATGGGGGTCATGAGTTGGAGATGGAGGTAGCTGGTTCTGGAAATAAAACCCAAGTGGAACAATTACTGCCATCTGGAGAGAGCCCATCTTCTGAAGGAATGGGATTTGCACACCAGGACACAAGTGTGCGATTGGGAAAGCGCCCTCAGTGATCAGGAGCAGGGGGTGCCTTCTGGAGCAGGATGGGTGGGATGGGGTGGACTGTTCCCTCCAGGAGAGAAGAGGCGAGAACAGGCAGCATTTAAAAGCCATTTAGCAGCTTTCAGGAGAGGTGGCTTTTAATTCAGGGCATCAAAATTGGTTAGGTAATAAGAAGCACCATGATGTGTTTTCTCTTTTTCTGTTAAGGGCCCAAATGCAGTGAGCACACCAATACTCACTCCACTTGCCTCTCCTCCCCTGGAGATTTCCATTTTCTCTGCTGCAAGAAATGGATTAGAAGGCACTTTCAATTTTGTCGCTGGGAGATGTTTTTAGACCCTGCAGCTAAGACTGGCCAGGAAGCAGCCCCCGTGTGCACAGCTTGCTCTCCCCTCAGAGCACACACAGGGCCTCCTGCCCCAGTGTTTCCCCAGTGCCAATTCTTTGTCTATTTGTTTTTCTCTCCTTCAGAGGTCGTTTCCTTCTGTTAAGGAATTGGTCATTATTTAAATGCAAAATGAGAGGAAGGAAACAGTTTGCGTGCTGATTTTCCAATCTACAGAGAAGCAATTGAAAGCGCCCTCCAAAGCCCTCTGGGAACCAGAGAAAATTGAAAACTCCAGGAAAGGAAAGGGAGATTCTGCCTGGCCCCTTTTGATGAATAGCTGAGTACAGGGAAGAACAGGGACGTATTGGATTGGCCACTAACGATCTAAGGCATTGATGGGTGCACAGATCTCTGATGATTTAATGGGAATTGGCTCCTCTGATCAGTTTGGACGGCAAAGGTTTCAATGTGGGAGTAAGGAGGAAGAGAACAAATCATCATGGGAGGTGGAAAGGGGACTAGATACAAACAAACAAAAACAGTTGCTATCTAGTCAATTCCAATTCATGGCGACCCCATGTTTGACAGAGTAGAACTTCTCCATAGGGTTTCTTAGCTGTAATCTCAATGGACGCATATCACCGGGTCTTTCTTGTGAGGTGCCTCTGTGTGGGTTCAAACTATAAACCTTACATTTAGCAGCTGATTGCAAACTATTTGTGCCTTTCAGGTTCCCCAGAAGGAAGCCAGAAGACTGCATTTCTCTACATGACCTTGAGGTGATTCCATTTGGGAACGGCTGACTTGGGGTGAAAAGGGGCCTCATGGAGTGAAGAGGAGAGCTTGTGGTGAAAGGAACTCAGGACATCAACGCCGACTTTGCTTCAGATAGATATCAAACTGCTGGAGGCCCAATTCAGGATAGATTCATTGGCTGAGTAAGGTATTGGCAACTCAGTGGTAGAATTCCCACTTTCCATGTGGGAGACCTGGTTTGATTCCTGGTCAGCCTACCTCACCCACAACCATCACCTGTCTGTCAGTGATGACTTATATGCTGCTAGGATGCTGAAGAAGGAGCTCTGGTAACGTAGTGGTTACGAATTGGGCTGTGAACCGCAAGGTCAGCAGTTCAAAACTACCAGCTGTTCCGCGGGAGAAAGATGAGGCTTTCTGCTCCCATAAAGATTTACAGCCTTGGAAATCCTGTACTGGGTCGCTATGAGTCGGAACCAACTCCATGGCACTTAACAACAACAACAACAGGATGCTGAAGAGGTTTCAGTGGAGTCCAGAATAAGACAGAGTAAGAAGAAAAGTTTGGTCTACTTCCAACACTATGGATAACAGTGGTCCAATCTGCAACCAGACATGGTGATGACACAAGACCAGATAGCATTTTGTTCTATTGTCACCGTGAGTCCAAGGCTAACTCAACAACAGTTAACAACAACATTCTTGTCTTAACCTCATGGGCCTCCCTGATCTTCTTTCTAAGTGAGGTTAAAATCATATCTACCTAGTTGGATTGTGAGGTTTAAATAAGTCACCTGTAACTCTTACAAGGGTGCCTGGACAGATGAACCCTCAAACAGACAGGTGAACCACAAGATATTCCAAAATGGTTTTGGGGAGTGTCACGTGGTTTCTAGACCACTGAGTGGCATACCACAGAGGGCCTGGACTGCTGATGTGTTGGCTACACCCCAATGGTGTGCTTGCTTCTGAAGACAAAGCCTCTGGACATGTGGCCACTGGGAGGGGTGAGGCGCTCAGTCCCACACAAAAAAAATGGATAGGACATGAGGGCTTAGGAGGTAATGAGCTGGGAGAAGAGTGAGTGTGGGAGGGGAGGGGTTGGGCACTGTAGAAGGCTAGTGTCCAAACAGGAAAAATGCTCCCAAGAGAAATGATAAGTGTTGAGAAGAGCCATGGGACTCTCTGAACAAGGATGAGTAACATTCAGGCTTGAGTGGTTGCAGGCCCGGGCTGGGCAGACTTGTGATGTCTTTATTGGTCCAACCCTGCATGAAGCATCTCTGTGTGGGAGCCATTGTGGAGAGAAGGGACTGTTACAGCAGTTTTAGATTCATGAGTGTCACAGAAGATCTCGATCAGTCGTCGAAGAAACCAAGGCCACTCAAAGAGGTGAAGTAAAGTTTCAGATTTTATTTAGCCGGCTGGCTCAGAGGAGCTAATTTCTCCAGATTCTGAGCACCAAATATAGGGCAATGCAGACTTATATGAGGTCAGAATCGGGGAGGGGTTAGGTTGTGCACTTGTTTGAAGACAGGAGGGAACAAGAGGATAGGTTCCGCTCAGTAACCTGATTAACATTCTAGTTTGACTCCTGGGAGGAGAGAATTGGTCCCACTCAGTAACCTGATTAACACTTAAACTTGTCTCCTGGGCAGAGAGGGCAGTGAATGTTTTTACCTTTTCCTGTTCATAAGGACTGATTTTTCTAATGTAGATTACCAGGTCTTTCTTCCAAGGCATAGCTGAGTGAACTTAAACCCCCAATCTTGCAGTTGCCAGGCAAATCCATTAACTATTTACACAACCCAGGAACTTCCCAGAAATGGAAGTCAATTACATTGAACTAACCCACCTGGTTTGACGCTGTAGGATCAGCACTGGACTGCTAAATGCAAGGTCGGTGTTTCAAACCCACCTGCTTCTCCTTGGAAACCCTATACAGGGACACTATAAGTTGGAAACAACTCGACTACATATAACAACCACATCCACAACCTACCAATAGCACTCATAAACTGGGCAAGATATTGAAATATTTACCATTTGAAGGTTGGCAAAGCAACAATTGATGCATTTGATTTCGATAATGAAATGTGCAAAGACCTGGATTTAGACAATCAAAAGGGAGAACCAAGCTCAGCACATCTCAAGCTAAAAGAACTGAAGAAAAACCTTAAGCCTTGACTTGAAAAATTGAAGGATTT